>NC_044318.1:4838645-5151880 GCF_007474595.2 Lynx canadensis
TCTCAGTTCATGAGTTGAAGCCTCTCAATGGCCTCCGTGCTGACAGTGTGGAGCCTGCTTGGGATTCTCTATCTCTCTGACCCTCTCTGCTTGTGTTCTCTCTCTCTCTCTCTCTTTCTCTCTCTCTCAAGGTAAATAAACTTAAAAAAATCATCCTAAGTATCAAAAAACTTTTAAGAATAAAAATGTGGTTAGTGCCATTATGATATTGCAAACAATCTGAATTACAAACCACGTAAATATTCAACAGTAGGTGAATAGCTCAGACACTTAAAGTATATCCAATTTTTGTGATTTGTGTAGTCATTAAAAATTATTCTCAAATAGTATGCTATAACACGAAAAGAGTGGTACTATGGTATTGACTAAAAATAAGACACAATATTGTAGATACATAGTACAAATCTGGCTATATTGAAAATAATTGTGCCTAAGGAAAAAACCAAAAGGGAATGGATGATGGGCCTATGAGCACTATTCTTTCTTCTCTTTATTTTTCACATCTTTAATGAGTAGGCCCTTTTTTCGTATTAAAAATAAATATTGGAAGAATCATTGAAATATACATTAGAAGCTCTAATTAAGACCTATCATTGTTCATTGGCTGTTGAACATGACATTTGCAAGTATGCTTTTCCTGTAATGCAAATGGGTGCATCAGAAAGAAAGGGTCTGACCAGGTTGTAAAGGTACAGGGACACCTTTGAGTAAAATAGTTCGGATGAAAAATAAAAAAGCTAAACAATTACTTGGATAGAAGAGTCATTTGTCCTGACATTTGTACATTTGTAGTTTAAAACATTGCCTTGATCTTTTCCTCAGTGAATACTATACTCCCAACCCATAGGGAGTCCTGAAGAAACAGAGCTGGTTGGGTGATGAGGCAGGAGAAAAACATTGAGGAAATGGAGTCACACACAATACCCCTCCAGTCACCTGTGTTACTTTCTGAGTTGTGGGGGTGTCTAAATGGTCAAGCCAACAGTGGGAAAGAGGAAAATTGTCAACTATTTATTGAGGACCTGTCATGTTCCAGGCACTGGACATAGGCCACAGGACAAGTATGTTGTGAAGCTTCGAATTTCAAGTGCTGCCTTGACATCTTTGGGTCTCACAGGACCCCAACGGCCTGACCATGAATCCTTTCTGCTCTCTTTGGATGTGCCCCTACTCTACAGGAAACGGTCCCCACACAGCTAGTTCCCCGAGCAGCCACCCTCCATCTCGTCCTCAACTGAACAGGCTTCAGTTCCCTGCCAGACTGAGAAATTACTCAAAAGAGCCAGTCACCTCCTCCTGCAGGAACCAGGGGGCACCCCACACCCACTCTTACCATAAAGCCTGTGGCCCACAGCCCTGCTGGTTCACTCTAACTGCAACACCGAGTGGCCCTCTGTGGCAAGCGGTGTCCTCCTCCCTGGAGCTGTGAGTATGTGTGGCTGATAACTGCTGGCTATCTCTCCTGTCTAATGCTTGGTGTCATGTGTTGATTCATTTTGTACTATAGAGTACAGGGGTCCCTCCCTCCCCAACAGGGCCAGTGGGATGTGGTCAGAATAATAATACTCCTGTAGAAGTGTGGATGGGAAGATGATAATGAAGTAATCAGTGAGTGAACATGTTAACTTGCAGTTGGACTATATTGTGAAGTAAACAGAATGATGCGTTAGGGACCTGTGGAAATACATAGTAATCCTGCTTTGGATAGGTGATCAGGGGAGGCTCTTTCAGGCAGCAACATTGAGTTCACTTGCAGGTTGGGAAGGGGCTAGCCCTGGGAAGGGCTGGAAGCCAGGGCCTGGCCAATGCAGCCAGGTCAGTGCATCAGGAGCTGACAATGAGCTCACATGATCTTGGAAAGGCAGTCAGGGACCCATGGAAGCTATAGTCAAGAAGTTGGACTTGATTTTACATGGAATGCACAATCACTTCTAAGCAGGGAAGTGACATGGTATGGTTTATACTTTTACAAGAATTGTTTTGGTACCTGCGTAGAGAATGGTTGATGGGGGAACTTAAGGGGGGAGTACTCAGTTAGGAGCTGCCTGTGGCAGTTCTGTTGGGAGGTGATAGTGGTTGGGGTTGGATGGATGAAGAGAATGGACCAGGGTATGTATCCTGGAGGTAGATGCCAACTTGTGAGACTTGATGATGGATTGGACATGAGGAATAAGAAAACAGAAAAGGATGTTTCTGAGGTTTTGGCTTGAGTGACTGGTTGGATAGTGGTGCCATTTAAAGGGATGGAAAGGGGATGAGATTGAAATTTGGAGTTTGGTTTAGATTGGTCTGATCTGAGTAAGTATTCAAGTGGAGATGTCAAGCTGGCAGCTGGAAATACTATTATGCAGTTCAGGATAAATGCCAGAGCTAAAGATATTAGTTTTGCCATTACCACCATTTGATAGTATTTAAATCAGCTGAATAATATGGGGAGATGATAAAAAATTCAGAATGATTTATCCTCCTGGAATGAATGTCGTGTTAGATGTAAGTTCGGCTATATCAGTGGAATAACATATAATAAGACCACTTGAAAACTGCTGCACCATGGAAATGCAGTAACTATTCACACTGCTGTAGGATTCAGGTCTCCCACAACACTCATAATTCTGGGGTCTTGGTTCTTGATTGTTTAATCCACAAAATCCCCTCCCCATCATCTCCTGTGTGAGTTCCTTTGAGGATCCCTGACTCTCAACCTAGGCCAGTGCTTTAGAAAGAATTCTTGCCAACACTGTAATGCTGGAGAACAGAGATAAAGCTACAGAGATAAAGATTATCTTTTTTAGCTGAAAAAATTTTGAGTTATATTAGCCTCAGCCTAAAACAATTAGGGTCTCTGGGGTTTTTTTTTTTACTTGCAAGAGAGTTTGGAGAATGTACAATGGTTCAATTTTTCTAGGAGCTTTTTGGCTGAGGCCAGATTGGAACTCTCCATGGCTCTGGGTAAAGAGTCAATATTGTATTCCTGTGAAATTCTGGAGATAATGATTTAGCAGCAAGATTGGCTGGAGGCTGTGCTCTACCTGGCCAGGAATCACATGACAAATGGATCTCCTTTCAAGGAAGTTGAATGTATGTGTTACACAATTTAGTTGGGTGGTTGTAGGGGGTAGGGATGACTTCAAGTGCAGGCATTGGTAAAAGGAGCTAGAAAAAGACACAAGTACTCTAATTTATACTTCCCCAAACCATTTGGTTTTAAAGAGCTTCACATTCTCCTGGAAGTCAAAGGTCACACACCTGTGTGTGTGAACTACATTTTCCTGACTTTGTCATACTCCTAAGAAGCAAGCTTTGTTCCTTACGTATGGGTGTATGCTTGTATAGATGTAGCTTCTGGAGAACAAATTGAACATGAAAATTAAGGTCTGATCTGATTCTAGGATCATGGTGCCTTGACTTGGGCCATTCTTCCAGCCTAGAACAATGCTGTCTGGCTGTGCCCAGAGCCACAAGAAAATCACTTAGTGGGTCTCATGTGTCGTTTTGATGTCCTATTGATAAGATTTTTGTAGGTAGAGCTATGAGGACTCATTCATTGATGGCTTTGTTTGTTGGGTTTACTACAATGAGCCTCGCTCTAGGTTTGGTGTTGGGGATACACTGGTGAGGACGATGCCATCCTTGACCTTAAAAATTATCCCTATGGCCAAGGAGATAGACATGTAATCAAGCAGTTGAGGGGCTGGTGAAGAGCAGAAAGGGAGAAAGAAAAGGGCTTTGATGGAGGTAGCAAGGCAATACACAATAAGGCACTTAACTTAGACCTGGAGGCTCAAATCAGGAAGTCTTCTTGGAAGAGGCAGTGCCTTACTTAAGACTGGAAAGTAGAGCATGACTTAGTGGGATCACATTCAGAAGGAGAGTGTGAAAGGGTGTTCTGTCTAGCCAGAATAACCTTGCAAAGGGACACTACATGTTAAAGGAATTGCAAGCCATTCAGCATGATGGGAGGTGGGGCTGGAGGCAAGGCAAGACCATGAGGCCAAGAGAGGTCTGGGAAGCCAAGAAGGAATGCTTGGCTCCCCAGGGAAAAGGGATCTTTTTCTGCATGTAGGAAAGCCCCCTCTGGTGGCTTTGGGGGAGAATTGCATGATGTTCGGATGAGATGAGTCAGCAAAGTATTGTGATAAATGACCCAAACTGGGCTTGGCAGTGGGAAGAGAAAAACCAGGTAACCAGGGGAAGGGAGGACAGCTGTGCTTCCAGGAGAATGTGAAGCTCTTTAAATCCAAATGGTTTGGGGAAGTATAAATTAGAGTACTTGAGTCTATTTCTAGCTCCTTTTACGAAGCGTTACTATGTGCCAACTCCTGGCCAGGCACCTTATGTGCGATTTTCTTGTTTAATCCTCATAACTGTCTTACTAAGCAGGTACTAGTATCATTAACCCCTATAGACCGTTGAATATTGCCTCCCCTAACCCTGATTCTTACTGATCTGCAACCCTGGAACATGACCTTCTTTGGACATAGGCTGTTGGCGGATAAAATGAGTTATGGATTTTGAGATGAAATCATCCTAGATTTAGGGTAGGCCTTAAAACCAGTGACTAGTGTCCTTATAAGGAGATGACACACAGAGATGGGGTTGTTGTAGCCAGAGCTAGAAAAGGCAGGGAGGATCTTCCCCTAGAGCCTGCAGGCCTTGATTTTGAACCTCTGGCTTCCACACCTGTACAAAAGTAACTTTTTATTGTTATAAGACGCTGAGTCTGTGGTAACTTGTTAGGGCATCCTTAGGAAACTAAAATAATAATGTCCATTTTAGACTTGGTAGGGGAGAACCCAACTAGTTTTTAGAGAGCTCTGCTCTAAGCATCGGGTCTTGAAACTAAGATGGCACAGGGATGGGTGTGCTTCATGGGACCTGCAGTCTGTGATCTTAACTGCTCTAGTCTTCATGACTCCCCAGCTAACAGCTAACATTTATTTCATGCTAACTCTTGGTCAGGCACCATCTTAAGCATTTTCCTTTATGATTTCATTTATCTTGAGGATTATCTTGTAAGAGATACTTTCCTTAGAAAATACAGATGGGGATGGTCTCTATTTTGAAGGACAGTAAACCATTTTAAGAGATTTTTTTCTTTGTCCCTGGCATCTCATTTACTGAACGGAGATTTTCCACCTTGAATGAGCTAAGCAGTATGAGAGGAAGTGTCAAGCATGTCAACCAGCGACTCATGAAATATTTCATCTTGTAATACATTAATAGAGAAAACCAAGGTGATTTTCAGCCCATTCCAGTAAATCGGTTTTAGCACTAATGAATTGTTCTGTTTGAGTAAAGCATTATTGGCAAAGTGCTGACGTTAATAGTAACAGTGAGGCATTTGAAACTCCATCAAAAATTATAATCTCAAAATAAAAGGCTGGAAAAATTTCTGTGTTCTATTAATTAACATCGGTTGTCTGATCAATGTTTTTAATTGGTAGCAGATTAAAGTATGGATTTCTGGCATGACAAATCTCTAGATTGGCTATCTTGCTACCTGTTGATCCTGATGACCTCATTCCCACATTTATATTCAAATCTGATAGCTCAGAGGTTCAGTAGTCAGCGGATCATAAATTTCACCCAGTTCCTCTGGCTGAATTTCAAGCATGTAGACCATGTGCTAACAGCGAGAATGATCGGAAAGACAGTTGTAGACAAACGGAGCATGAAGAAAATCATTCTTATTGGAGGATGTGGCAGAAACAATTTTCCTCTGTGCTAGGCAGACATCAGCTCTGCAGAACTGTCCAGAAATAAAGATCGTTCCACTGATGGGCTGTAACAGGGGGGAAAGGAGGGTACCTGGTCCCCACCCCCAAACCCAGATGTTTCAGGGTTTCATGGCCAGATGCCCATGGAGCTAGCAGCCTGGCTGCATAAAATGGCCAGAGGGAGTTTTTGCAAAGCAAGAAGGACTAAGGAGCAGAAGGAATCAGGAAGTATGAAGACCCCACTGTTCATAGAGCTTCCCTGTGTGCCAGGTGCTTTGCTAACCTCCTCTCCTGTCACAAGTGCCCCATGATGGAGGCATTAGGTCCAACCATATGGAATTGCCATTCTTGTAGGTCAAAGAGAGATGAATATTGACACTTATGTTTGGTTCAGCCTGTGCTATGAGTAGCCCTCCTTTTTCTGGCTGAGAAAAGTGAAGTTGATGATGCCTAAGGTCACAGGCTAGGAAGGTTAGAACAACACAGGGGGCTAGCTCTGGGGGAAGCAACACCCTGTCCTCCACCATCCTCCTCCACCATCCTCCTCCTCTTCTGGTGGGCTTTATCAGGGGAGTGGGTGATCACTTCATAGACCCCTCTGAGTTACTCTGGAAGCTATGTTGGGTGGGGTGACGGGGTGGAGGGGATGTGGGAGGGAACCAGGATAGATTACAGGAGAGTCTTTAGGAAGCTGTTATAATAGTGCCAGTTATAATGACGTGGTAGTTCAGAGTAGATTGACAGCAGGGGAGGTGTCATGGAAGGGGACTCATTTGAGAGCTATTTAGGAGTGAGAACCAACAGGACGTGGTATTTGATGGAAGGAAGAGCCCCCTGCCTCTGTCTTCTCCTCCCCTGGTTCTGTGAGCCCATGTTACACGTGCTCATTATATCCCACACCTTCCCTTGGCTGCGTGTATCTCCACTGACTGTAAGTTCCTGAGGGTGAGAATCCTGTGTCTTATTTACGGCCGACCCTAGGACCATCATTGTATCTAATACTTGGTAGGCAGTCCGTTTTTGTTGGATCAGTGCAAGAACTGAGAACAAGAAGTTAATTCAGCTGTCTTGAATACTTACCACAGCATTTCCTTAAATTCTGGATTTCCTGGCAGGGAGACATGTTCTGCCCTTCCCCCACCCTTCAGTTTCTGCAGGATCATCTTAGTCACCCTGGTGGGGCTGTCTGTAACTCAGCACCCTGTTATTCAGTATTCACATTTACAGGATGACTGGTGTTTATCCATTTAACTCTGCTAATTTGGATCATTTCCATTAAAATTTTTGCAAGTATTTAATGAGGAACAGTCTGACCAGTAGTAGATGATAAATTGCTTTTAAACAAGGGAAGTTCTGTCATCTGCAAAATAAAACCTCTATCCTCCAGGTCAGTTTTGACTTTTCTTTTTCTTCTTCTTCCTCCTCCTCTTCTTCTTCTTTTTTTTTTTTTAGGAAAAAACAGGTATGCTTTGAGTGGGAATGTGGGGAGTAAAAACAACGTTTAGCTTGAAGAATCTTTATTGCCCTAACAAGTAAAAGACCCTTTAACAATCACATTGATTTTTGCTGATGGATATAAAGGGTTTTGAAAGTGAATTCTTACTCTGGGCAAGACCCACTTGGAGATGCCAGGATTGTACTTCGCCTTTATAAGACATTAATGGGGAATGAAGACACAGATTTTGCCATGGAATCAACTATTCCAACTGATGAATTGCATCAAGGGGACAATGGAAGTTGAGTAACTGACAACTAAGTGGAGATACTTGTCAGGTAAAGGGACAACGATCTGGTTGCTGGTTTCTGTTGGCAAAACATCAGAGAGGGTGCAGTCGCCTTGAAACACTCAGAAAATACGGAAAGGGATATGGATGGAAGGTGGTAAGAAAAACAGGAAATGCTTCAGCTCAGTAGAAACCTTACTTCCCTTTTTTGTCCTCGACCTTCTTTAATGTGGAAGGTTTCACCTCTTTAGCCTATCAGGTAATGCTGGTTGTCCCCCCAAATGGTCTCCTGGGTGAGCTGGCACTTTAGAAACGTCATTTGGGTCTCTTCTCTCCATCCCCTTGGCCAAGATGTCTTTCCAGCCCACTGCTGGGCTTGGCGTGGTGGAGAAGGCATTCGTCAGACAGCCATGTGGTCTTTGGCGACACACAGACCTGGACTCAGTCTGGCTCCACTAGGCAGTAGTTTCATCATCTGCAACATGGATTAATAATAAGTCCTGCATAGACCTCTTGTGGAGGGTTAATAGGATAACTGGTATAAGTGAAACTTTGGCCAATTTCCAGGCACTTAAAAGCACTCAATAAAGGCTAAACCCTAACAAAAGAAACATCAGCAACACAGATGATGCAGAATGAGCCTCTTGACTGGTCTCTGCTTTCAGGACCTTCTCTTTTCATACTGACAATCCCTCCTCCTTCTCTGAACAGTTGTTCACCGCCACCCCCACCCCCACCCCCCGCCCCATGCTAAGAGCAGTGCATGAACTCAGAGCTTAGAGTTGGGCTTGGGTTCAAATGCTGGCTTGGCCACTTACAAGTTGTGTGACCTTAGGCCTGTTACTTACCTTCTCTCTGCCCTTTTTCCCCCTGGGTTTTGTGGTCTTTGATCAGCTGCTCTCAGTACATCGGTGTTATCCTCTCCCTTTTCTTTGTATGGGTAGCCATGTGGCTTGCTCACTGCTCAGTCTCTTCTATGTCTGGCATGGAGTGGGGGTGCATGGCCAAAGTAGCTGCCACACCCTTTGCATGACTTTTCGGTTCATGTGCATGCCACTCTTCCCACTCATTCTGTGTAGAGTGCTTCTGATTGGTGACCAATCAGCCAGTGGACCCTCTGAATCCGGTCTTTCCCTGGATCCAATGAGTTGAGGCTGGTGGTGATGCCATGGCGTCCAGGGGAAGTGAGTGTGTGCTGGAGGTCAGTTCCTGGACAATAGGCTAGCTGTGCTCTTGACATCAAGTTCCTAAGTTGAGAGTGCTTGAGTTGCAGGGGAACAGCGTATTTTCCTGAGAGCTGTGAAGGAAGGCTCCATTTCTTCAATTCTGAGGGATGATCAAGTTAGACACATCATTTTTCTATCTTTTGTGGATTCCTGTTGAGGATCTCAAAGTTGTTCTAATCTAAGCCATTCCAGAACCCCACTCTCTCTTAACTGGGTCACAGAGAAGAAAAATGCCCTGTGCATTCTAGAGGCAAAGAACCAGAATTAGCTATATTTGGGACATTTTACCCCAAATTGTGCTGTTCATTGAAATATAATGAACAGCTGGTAAACAAACATCACTCCTATGTGGGCTGTTAAGCATAGAATTTCTCTGAAAATTATTACACAAAGAAATTCTCTTACTTCTTAAGCCCTGCCGTGGCACATGTGTGTTTTTTGTGTGTCTCTGGCTTAGGAGACTGGAGTAAAGATCATGTGGAAATGTAGCATGTAGGTGTCTGAGGGCAGCAGCCTTTCATGGCTATTGAAAATCTAGAGTCCTAGCAGTGCCTGGGTGGCTTAGTCGGTTAAGCGTCTGACTTCGGCTCAGGTCATGATCTCAGGGTTCGTGGGTTCCCGCCCCATGTTGGGCTCTTTGCTCCAGCTCAGAGCCTGGAACCTGCTTCAAGTTCTGTGTCACCCCCTCTCTCTGCTCCTGCCCTGCTCGCTCTCTCTCTCTCTCTCTCTCTCTCTCTCAAATAAACATTAAAAAAAAAATGTAGAGTCCTAGATCCTCCTTCTGGCATGACCCACAAGGTACCAGGGTTCAATGTAAGGTGCATCCACCCCTAAGTGACTGATATGCTAATAATAAATTGTATGAGCTCACATTTTGTAAGTTTAGTAAATATTTTTTGAGTACCAACTATGTGACTGGCATTGTTCTAAGCATGTGGGATAAATCAAGGGAGTAGAGCAGATAGAAATCCCTGCCCTCTAGGACCTTTATTGCTAAAGTCAGCAGGGTCTGCCCCCTGCCTTCGTCTCTCTGCTACAGACACTTTGGGTACTGTAACCAGACTTTCTTTCCACCACAGGGCCTTTGCACATGCCACTACCTCATGGACTTCTTCTCATCATTGTTTCCTCAGGGAAGTTTCATCCCCCACTGCTGCCCCTTGTCGCATTGAAATGCAGCTTGCTTTGTCACTTTGCTCTCTCAGAATCCTGTTTTTCTTTAGAGTAGTACAAATCTCAGTTTGTTTGTACACTTACTTGTGTGGTTATTTGAGAACCTTTTTCTCACTCTAGACCCCGACCTCCATGAGGCTCAGAGAGGTTTAAGTAACTTATCCAGGATGCAAAGGGATGTGGTCAGGATTTGGGCCCAAGTCTGCCCCATACTCTTTACATAGTCCAATACTGAACTGGAAATGTGGAAGTTCACGTACCACCCCCAGGCTTTGTGCATCTACCCTCCCAGTTTACCTACAGCTATGCAGAGCTCTTTATTTGCAACTAGCTTTGTAAAGATAATGACAATAGCAGCTGACACTTGCTGAGTTCTCACTGTATGCTGGGCGCTGGGATAAATAAGTGCCTTCCACACACTAGGTCCTCCCTTCTGAGGCGACAGGAGCTATAATTCTGTTGTGCAAGTTCTCACAGGCAGGGTTTAAACTTGCTCATCTTGGGTTCCCAGCCTGTGGACGTTACAACCTCTGGTGTGTCTTTTTCTTAACACTCTGGCCCATGAATAAATGTGTAAGTGAGGTCATGAGAGACAAGCCCCAAACCCTGGATCCTGGTTGCACCAATAGCACCAGCAGAGATCTGCCAAGGGTTTTGGTGACATGGGCATATTGCTTATGGATATCTTCTTAGAACATAGAGACCCAAGAGAATCTGAGTTGGCTTGGAGCCCTCCTTCTGATGGTTCCTTCATGCTCATACCTTGCTCTGGTAAAACCAGGTGACTGTTAGGGGTGCACTGTGGCTGAAAAAGACATTGATGGTGCACTGAGAATCTGAGCCTCATGTCTTTGTTCTTGGGGGTGTACTGTTTAGCTTGGACCTACACAAAGGGTCCTACAGAGCAATCTCAGTGCAAAGGGGAAGAGAAGGGATTGTTGCTGAGGTCAGAGTCAGGAGGAAACTTAGCCACTATAATTACTCTATGGTGACATTTGGGGCTTAGGGCAGAGGGTGTCCTGGGACCCCTCTAGCTTATCGGCAGCCTCTTTCAGGGGCCCAGTGACCCAGAGCTGGATGTACACACCAGATATGCGTGGTGGTCTGTTTTGCTTGAGTGTATACAAGTTTCCAGGCAGATTTGTGCCTCATGGTAGCCCCCATGACCTGGGCAAGATCCTTGACTTCTCTGAGTCTCGATTTGCCCTTCTGGAAAATGGGGCTGATGATAGTCTGTAAGCGTTAGCATTGCTGTGATGATGAAGTGAAGTCACATGTAAACTACTTGGTTGGTACCTGATACGTAGTGAGCACTCAGTGAGTGACAGATATGTACTGAAAATACCAGTATGGTGCCCTGAATAAAGCCTTCCATGGATTCCTTTGAGCAATATGGATTCTGCCTGGAGTGGGCTCCTTGAGAGAATCAGAGTGCCTCTTCCTTTGGTCTGATTGGTCCTGGTTGTTAATTTCCAAGACCCATTTAATTTGTCTCCTCACTCGCAAGAACAAAGATACCCTGCTGAAAGATCAGGAAATGAGACATAGAAAGGGGACCTCTCGGAGAGTGATGATTTGTAATGACCCATCAACAGGGATAAACTCCGCTGCGGCAAAAAATAATGAAACATCGATTCTCAGAACCTATTAAAAGTCAGATTTATAGGAGAGTTTAGAAAAGCAATTAGTCTGGATTGAAACTAATTAGTGATTCCCTGTCCCTACCCCCATCCTGGGGTGGTTGAGATCTGGGCAGGCTATTGAGAGCCTACTATGTGCAGGACTTGATAGGACTCAAGGATGGGAAAGAACTCAAGAGAGATTATATCCAAACAGAAATGACTATTATTTAAGTAAGAAATCACTTGTATGATAGAGGTACGAGCACAGTGTCCTGAGGTTTCAAAGATCTGCATCTTCTCTGATTGTGTCTCAACTCCACATAGGCTCCCTTTTGGCTCCTCTACTTAGCTTTTTTCTATATTACACTACCTGGGTTTTATCTCTGGCCCTTAAAAATTTCACTTTGCATGGTTTCTGGATGGGCTCACCGGTACCCCTAGCTTCTGATTATCCCCATATGTGCTGACACCATCTTTCCTGTCTCCATGCTGCAACTGTCTGGTTGACATTTCTGCTGGGAAGTCCAAGATCAAACTCCCGATCTCTACCACCCCCAACCTATCATCGCCTGTGGGTCCCTCTCCAGGTTAACTTGACTGCCATGGGCTTAGTCTCCCAAGTGTCAATATCACGGTCACTCTATATTCCTCTATTTTTCTGCCTCCCACATCTAAATTGCTACCAAGCATTTCTCCTCTTCAGCAGTCCCCACAAGGAGAGGACTCCACCTGGGGGCAGGTGTGGGTCTAACCTGGCTGAGAAGCTGCATGTTTCACAGGGGCCAGTACCACTCATCACAATGCCATGGGGCAGGGCTTTCCTCTTACTACAGAGTAATGATGTCCGAAGTATGGCGTCCCTTTGGGTACTTGTAGTCCATTCATATTTTTTCCTAGGCTGGATGCAAAGTACCAGTGAAAGGTCATTTGTACCATAGGCACTGTTGCCCTACTAATAGAATTTATATCCCACCTAATGAGTTAACCAGGAAGACATTGCTAGGAATTTAACTGAATGTTAACTTCTCATGCAGATGGAGGAAGATTATGTTTTATCTTTACTCATTGGGGGGTTCCTTAGATAGGGTGGGGGTCCGGGAAGAAGATAATGTTTAAACTTAGTTCCCATGTATGAAAGTGGGGGAAGAACATTCTAGCCAAAGAGAAGGAAAAGAGTTTGACGTGTTCCAGCAGGGATGAATGAAGTAGAGGGAGAGGCTAGAGAAGTGGGCTGAAGCCAAATCATATCATCCTGCGTGAGGAGTTTGGCTTTTGCTTGAAGTTTGGATTGTATGTCTTGTCTTTGCTGACTCAAGGTGAAGTGCAGTATTATCACTGAGTGGACGTGCTCTTGTAGCATTTCAGATATGGAGGTGCCTAGCCAAAGTCATTCATGTTTTTGGAGGAGTCCTAATGTTGCAGTGCTCTAGAACAATCCACCCTAAACTTAGAAACAAAAAACAACAATTATTTTACTAAATTCAAGTGAATCTATGGATCAGAAATTCGGATAGGTGTGCTTGTTAATTTTGTATGTCTACCTGGCTGGGACATGGTGCCTGGATATGCAGTCAAACATAATAGTGAGTATTCTTGTGAGGGTGTTTTTGGAGATGCACTTTTAAATCCGTGGAGATTGAGTGAAGCAGATTGCTCTCCATAATGTGGAGTTGAAGACATCAATCTACTGAAGACATGAATAGAACTAATGACCTGCCCTGAACATGAGGGAATTCTTTAGCAGAAAGCCTTTGGACTTAAACTGCCCACAAGCAATAGGATGTGTATGTATATATAAAGACGTTTATTTTAAGGAATTGGCTCACCCAGCTATGGAGGCTGGCAAGTCTAAAGTCTGCATGGTGGGCCAGTAGACGGGAAATCTGGGAGAGATGGCTTCCATATTGCAATAGAAAGGGTGTTAAAGGATTTGGGGCAGTGTTTCTAAAACCAACACAGTGTGTACTCTAGCTGCAAATTATTTGCATTTTTCCCACCTGAAAAATGTGCTTGACTCTTCCCAGACCTTCGCCTGCCAAAAGTATCTCCCATTACACCATCATGCTTGGCTTGAGGCCAAGGATCTCGTAAACCTTATTTAAGGTCTACGTATGGATGAGGATCCTCAAGTTTGGTCCCTTGGGTACAGGTTCTCTAGAACCTGTGAAGATCTGTGAACTAAAGATGTAAGTTATCTGCACCCCCCCCCAGCAGTTAACATGCAGTGATTAGACAGACATAAGATAACTGTAATAGAAATTCCCATTCAAAAAAGGGAAAACCATAGCAGTCAGTGGCCTATGGTAATTTTGAAATCCAGTTTGGCATAAGATGCCCATCTCTTGATTAGGGTCCAAATCATTAGGGAATGAGTTTTGTGGCTTTTGGTTCCAACTCTGAGATCTTGGTTCTGACCTTGGAGTCACTACTGTACACTGTACTCCCTGTAAGAAAGTCTATATCCTGTCAACTTGCTTTCTTTCCATAGAAGTTTGGGGATCCGTAGACTCTTATTTTAATGTTTATTTTCAGAGAGCATGCAGGCGAGGGGCAGAGGGAGGGAGAAAGGGAGAGAGGGAAAATATCTTAATCAGCCTCCTTGCTATCAGTGTGAACCTGATTCGTGGCTGCATCCTATGGCCCTGAGATCATGATATGAGCATAAATCAAGAGTCTCAAGCTTAACAACTGAGCCACCCAGGGGCCCACAAAGGACTTTTTTTTATTAGTACTGTCTTGGTTCCTTTTAGTCCTTTTAGTCCAAGCTGGTATAATTACTTTAAGAACTTTGTGGATTTCTTATGTGTCAGTTCATTATCGATTTCATTGGACCAAAGCCATACCTATAAATCTCTTGGAGGTAAGTCCTTCTATGCTTGGGCTCTCTGTGGCTTCTGTGGGATAGTATTTCTAATATCCTTGGGACACCTATTGTTCTTGGGTGCCTCCTTAAGATCCTCGCAAGGAATTTCGTTTGACTGAAGTGGTCTAGGAGGCACCACCTTAAATCTTCAGTTTTAACAAATGGATTTTCAGTCACACTACTGACTTCATCTTTACTCTGAGGCAGGCATAGTGTTCTGATAACAACCTAGAATTCATGTGTGCCCTTTCTTTGAATAGCCTTTGATGGCTGGAAAGAGTGCCCTGGGCCCTTTATATTTATTCTTTAATTGAGCTCTTTTCTTGCCCAATTTATTCTAGGTGGCTAGAAGAAGCCAGGTGGCACCTTCAACACTGTCTGGAAATCTTAGATGCAACATTGAGCTTATCCAGTACATTTCCTACCTTCTGCATTACTGCAGGAAACAGTGTAGTCAAAGTTTCTTCCACTACATAACCAGGAATTTTTTTCTTTAGCTTCCAATATTAGGTTTCTTCTTGCCCTCACCAACTGTTGCCTTGAGGCCTGTCACACTGTCCCCAAATGAATGCTGTGTGTTTCAGTTCTGATTGAGTAACATCCCACTTTTAGGAACAAGCTTTTGTTCTCGTTACTGTGATAAATCACCCCAAACTTAACACAATACAATGATGATTTAACCGTGTTTGTATATTCTGTGGGTTGGGAATGTGGACGGGGGGGCATAGCTTGTCTTGCCCTCTAATGTGTGGGGCCTCAGCTAGGGAGACTCAGATGGCTGGGATGACTCATACACCTTGAGACCAGCACCACTAACTGGAGACTTCTTCACTAACCTAATTGGTGCCTGGGTTGGATGACCCAAAAGTCGGGCTTGGCTAGAATTTGAGAACAGAGGGCCTCCATGGAACTTGGCTGTGTGGCTTGGGCTTCTCACTACATGAAGACTGGGTTTTGAAAGGAACCATGTCAAGAGGGAGTGCGGAGAGTGAATTATCCAAGACCCTCAGAGGTTGTAGGACCTTCTATGATAAGGCTTCAAAAATCACATAAAATTATTTGTGCCATACTGTGTTGGTTGAAGCAAGTCATGAGCCCATCCGGATTCAAGGGAAGGGATACCTCTTGATGGGAGGAGTGTTAGGTATTTTCGGATCAGGTTTTTATAACCTCCGCAAGAAACAGGCCTTGGGGAAAAAAAATTGAGGACTCTATCATCCTTATCCAAGATGACTAGATAAGTTTTCAACATTTCTCTTCTCTCCCTTGGATTTCTGTAATGTTTCACTCAACTGGATCCTCTTCTCCCACAGATGAAGGTCCATTATATTTATTCTCCATACATAAGATTTTCAACAACCTAGAGAGGCAGTCCTTTGGTATTCACTTAAATTCTCTTTGTTGATTCACTTAATGGGATGATAGAAAGATGGTGGTATGGCCAGGATAATGGTCAAGAAGAGAGATACTGGGTGAAGGTTGCTTGGCGAAAGAGAGCCCTGGTCTTGAGAAATAAGTTCTTGAAATAAAAACTGTTGATCTTGGAAGATAATTAGCCTTGGACTATGTCCCTGAAGTTAAGGAGGACAGTTCATAGCATTGGTCCAAAACTTCGTGTTTTTATTAGGTATTGTTTTAAATAAACTGAAACTAATGGGTTTTTGTTTGCTTTTTAATGTTATGAATACCATAGCAATACATACACATGATGAAAATAATAGAAAATGTGGCAAAATATAAAAGAATAAATAAAATTTAAAAAAGTTAATATTGTGACATATTTTATTCTTTAAAAATGTGTTGAGATTATTTTATGAACACTGAAGTTTAAGAAAAAAAGATAAACATTGCATTAAGCCCATTTTTTTCTCCCTGTCGTTAAATACAACATTGGAGCCTGATTTCTGAAGGTTGTATAATGCTCAGTTGTATGTCTATGCTATACTTGACTTAACCTAAATGCCCAACAATAGTAGATTATCTCAACATTGTGTTGGATCATTTGGCTCATGTCGGAAGAAACCAAGTGAAACCCACTTTGTCATCACACTTTGAACCTTTGATGGGTTATGTTTATTTTTGGGAACAGAGTTGAAAAGTTGTGTTGTGAAGTATAAATAGATTTATTACGTTGAATCCCTGAGGGTGGCACCAAGACATCATCAGTAATGAGTTAGAATAACAATGACATTGGTGACTCACATCAAGTATTTACTGCACCCACCCAATTGTTAAAAACCTACATGTTATCTTTGTTCTGTTTGTTACTTGCCACACACAGTCACCAACTCCTGTCCAGTGTCCCACGTATTTCTTGAAGCTGCCCATTTTCTGTCCTGTTCCCATTGACATCTCCCTTCTCTTGATCTCTTGAGTAGATGCTAGCTGTGGAACTGTCTTCCAGCCACAGTATTCATTGTAAAACGCAGCCTTCGCCATGTCATTTAAGCGGCTAAATCTCATTATCCTTGGAAAAACGTCCAAACCGCTTCTTGGGGCTCATGAAGCCCAGCCTCACCCTAAGATCCTTCTGTTCTCCAGCAGTTAAGAACTACTCTGGTCTCTGGCACAACCCCATCTCTAGCCTTGGGGCTTAATCAGGGTGGGCTGTTCTAACAACATCATAGACCAGGCAGCTTAAACAACAGACCTTTACTTCTCACATTGCTGAAGGCTGGAAGCCCAAGAAGAAGGCATAGCTGACCCTGTGCCTGGTAAGAGTTCTCTTGAAGATGTTCACCGTCTTGTGCCCTCACATGGTGAAGAAATAGATCGTTTCTGTCCTCTCTTGTCTTAAGAGCACTAATGCCACTGACAAGGCTCTACTTTGATCTCATTACCTCCTGAAGGTCCCACCTCCTCAAACCATCACTTTGGGGATTAGGGCTTTCATACATGAATTTTGGAGGTGATGTCCCTAGCAGCCTTGTATCAGTTCTTCTCTCTGCCTGGAAGGCCCTTCCTCTCCTTTAAGTTACCTCAGTTCACATATTGCTTCCTCCAAGAAGTCTTCCTGATCACCCCCCTGCCCCCTACACACACATACCCTGCAATTCTGGGTTAGGTACCCTGCTAGTGTTTAGTGTGACTACTGTAGGGTTTTCTGTCTAGTACTTATGTTAGTTGTTGCAGAATTTTATCTTCTCCTTGGATGGTGAGCTCTGGGAGAATAGGGCGGCTTCTCTCTTGTCATTACATCTTAGCCCAGTGCATAGCACATAATATGCCCTCATTAATTATATGAGTAAATGAAATCCATGGCTGCTGCTTCTTGGTCAAGCCCACTTAAAGATGACAACTCTGACCCACTTACAAGAACCAGCTCTAAAATCCTCCTGCATTTGCTTTCTAGGGGGTAGAAGATTGTCTTCTAGACAGAAAAATACCTTAAAAACAGAATAGGCAAGTACTTGTGTAAATCATTAATAAATCTGTTTACTATTTTTATTTGCATTAGATAGCAAATTAAATATTGCATTAAGTGAGTTAAATATTAATATTGCATTAAATATATATTACATTTTAAAAATTAAGTACTAGATGCTCTTACTTGAAGTTGGATTATGAAGGCTTTAGCACAATTAGCCCAGCATGTGCTAACTGTGTTGTTGTTTTCCATGTCACTGATGATTTATGAGAGCCCACAGGAATAAGGCAAAAGGTGAGGGGCCATGGGGGCCTGCAGATGGGAGGTATGGCCAGGAGGGCAGGGCAGCACGCGGCACAGTCAGAAGAGATGTCTGATGGTAGGAGGAGAGGGGCAAGAGGAGGAGTGGGAACGTGTAATTTATTCACAAACTTGTTATTTGCCATTTTTCTGGGAAATGTACGTAGAATATCTATGATCTCATTTAGTTGTTAGAGACCAATTAAACAGGTATGATTGTCGTTAGAGCTTAGTTCAGAACTGAGTTTCAAACAAGTTAGGTGACATACACAAGGCCTCGTGGCCTTGGTGGGGCTATCACGGGCAATATGACTCATGTTGTTAGCTGTGTTTTTCTGCTGCTTCTTGAAGGAGGTGTTTTCAAGCTGGTGTGGATCAAAATAGACCCATGGGATTTAAGGAATTTTAAGTTTGACTGTTCTTATTCCTAAAAACAAAGGAACATGATAGAATTTAGATCTGTCCACCTACCCATCCATGTTACTGGCTTTTAGCGAGATCCTGATGGGTACCTGGTGTGGCCAGGTCTGGGAATATAGTGTACAAGGCAGATACAATCACTGTGCTAATAGATCTCATGGTCTGGTGATAGAAGCCAGGACCACCTGGCTTTTACTATCCCATGCTCTTTCCCTTCCATTAGGATGTTTCCATATTCCAAAGTACTCTTGGCTCAGGTAATGTATCCCATATGGTTTATGTCTGAAGAGCCAGGAAGGGCCTGGTGCTGACTGTGTCCTGATCTCTTGATGGATTGCTTAGATCGTCCTGGTCAACATCTTTTTGTGATGACTGGATTCCCACATGCAGGCAGTAATGTCCTATGATCTGTTGTGCCACTGTGCTCAAAGGCCACATGTGGGCATGCATTGGAGTTTAGGCCAGATACAACCCTGGGTCTCCAGGTATGACCCTTGTCTTGTGTGTTAAGTCCCTTATCTGCATCTGTGACTACCTGCTGCCTGTTCCTCGGGCATGGCAGATACAGCTTACCCAACACTTCATCATATCTCTGTGCAGTAGATTCTACCTCAGAGAAATAAGTCTTATCACTTTGCCAGACCAACTGGTAAGGTCTCTCCAATCCCCAATTTTATACTTCAGTTCCAACCTCTCATCTTAATCTCAAATGTTCTGCTACTTTCTCCACTCTAGATGGATATCTCACGGACATCTCACATGTCACATGTCTATCAAACACTTTCTTGATCTCTCCCAGTTCTTCTTCCTCCCCAGTCCTGATCTTCCCCATATCTTCCCCAGATCACTCATCTGCATCACTGTCCACCAGAAATGGAAGTCAGGAAACCTGGGATAATGACACTTTCCTGGCCCCACTACCCCCAACACAAATACCCCTGTGACACACCAGATGTTCCCTTGATTGTATCTCCACAATATTTCTTGAGTCTGTCACCTTTTCTCTATGACCACCGCCATCATTCACACCTCCCTGACCTTTTGCAGGAACCACAGAAGCATCCTCACTGATAGGCTATTTTGACTCTGGCTCTGAATCATTCTCCATATGAGTATAAGGGTGGCTCCATCCCTCCCTGCTCTCATGTCCAGTGACTTCCCTTTGCACTTGGAAAAACTCCAGGCTCCCGATGACTGTGGATTCCAAGCTGTCTTTGATACTCTGCCCACCTGTCCCTCCAGCCTCACCTGTAGCACCTTTCAGCCTGCTGTGTCCCCTCAACTATCATGCAAGTCCTAGGGGTCAGGAGCTGCTCTGGGCTCACACAGGATCACCAGTTAACTGAGCATGGTGTGGGGGCTCAGCAGGCCCACAGGCAACAGTGGTGGAGTGAATGGATGACTGAATGAGGCAGCCAGATGCTGGGACTGGTGATTCCTTTCATGTTGGGGGTTATACACTGGGAGGCGGGGATTTAAGAATGGGGTGGAACTTTGGTCCCATTCTCCCTGTGTCCATGCTAAGGCAGATGCAGAACCCACCCTGCCCTGTGTGGGTAGATGACAGCCCCCAGCTGTTAGGTCCTCAGTCCCACCTCTGCACTTGAGCTGTCCTGCTCTTCTCAGGTTGGTCCCAGCCAATGAATGAAAGACTGTGTTCAAGGGCCTGGCCATTTCCGTATGACATGGGACTCCTGGAATGGACAGCCTGGGCTCTTGAGTCCCTGGGGAACTGCCAGACCGTGTTAGATATGCAGGTATGTCTGGCAGTTTGCCTGTCCAATCTTGCTGGCTCCTTTTCTCTTGGGCAGCTCTGTCAGTGCTCTGCTGCTGGGAAAAATGTTCATAAACTGGGTGCCTTACAACAGCAGAAGTTTATCCTCTTCAAGTCCTGGAGGCAGAAGTTCAAAATCAAGGTGTTGATAAGGCTGTGCTCCCTCCCAAGGCTCTAGAAGAGGATCCATCCTTGTTTGCCCCAGCTTCTGGTGGCCCCTGGTGTTCTTTGGCTTGTGGCCACATCTCTCCAACCTCTGCCTTCATGTGGCTTTCCCCTGTGTCTGTGTCTCTTGTGTCTCAAATCTACCTTTACTTTCTCTTGAGAGGACATGGTCTTTGCTTTTAGAGTCCCCCCAAATCCAATATAACATCATATTAGCTTGATTATATCTACAGAGATCTTTTTCCCTAAGAAGGTCATGTTCACAAGTTATGAGAAGTTGGGAATTGAACATGCCTTTTTGGGGGAATACTATCCCACTGCTTACTCAAGTGTTAGTCCCTAGTAAATCTATGTACCTGACTCCGCCTTGGCATCTGTTTGCTTGAAGACCCAGCTGATAGGCTTCGTTTCCTCATCTGGAGTGCTGTACTCGTAACTTCTGTTAGGATATCCCATTTCTGGAAGCCACCTGAGGGCCAGTGTGTGTCCCTCAGCACAGTGTCAGGTCTGATCTTTCATTTATATGATGTAATCAGTGGACAAGAGAGGCCTTGGAATCAGCATCGCAGAGCAGGTTTGAATCCCAGCTCATTGAGTATGGAGGCCTGAGAACTCCTCTGTTTTTGTGATATGTGAATCCAGAATAATAAATACATACATAGGATGTGAGGATTAAATGTTTCAGTGCAGGTTTAATGGGGTGGAGTTCACTGCTGTCCCGTCTATACCATTATAACCCCTTTGGTCACTTTAAAAAGGCTTCTATATCTCCTTTGAAAAAGAAGGGACACCACTGAAAAGGGGGGGGCACATGGAGAAGGTTTTGGAGCTCTGCAGGGTTCTGGGCATGAATGGGAGTCCTGGACCATCCACGGTCTTTGGGCAGCTGTGGTAGTGGAAGGCTCCTTCCAAATAGTGGTGGGATGCAATCATTCTTGGTGTTATGATCTCCCTCCAATGGCGAGAATGTTGTATAGGCACTGGTTTGGCAGATTTCTTTGGAATTCAAAAAGACTGAGCACCGTCTTTCTCCTTTGACTCCTGCTAAAGTAATCCTAATCCTCCCTCAGGCAAGGAGGATGCCTCTGACTGATGAAAAGTCTTACATAAGGAAGGGCACAAAGGAACAGGCGCAAAGATTAATCCAAGTTCTAATCCCATTGCAGGAGCAAAGTGCGTCACCTGCTTGGATTTCTCTTTCCAGTTCTTATGAATATCACTGCTTGATCTCACAATGTTACTGTGCTTGTCATCAGGTGGGGGGGGGGGTGAGGGGACACATTCAGATGACAGGTTTGAAATTCTGGTCACGAAACATATGGCAAGGAAAGGAATGTCTGTAGAAAGACTCTTTCTCTTCTTTACTGGGCAGAGGAATGGAGAAGCTATAGGCAAGCTAGGTCCTTTCTGAGGGGCCCCTGAAGTTTTGCATTCTTGGTGTGCCTTCTAGGAGATTGTAGGCTGGAAGGGAAAAGGGACAGCTGGCCTAGATAGGACTTAACCCTGTCATGGTCTACCTGCCTTCAAGATTATGTATGCGAACAGAGGTTGGGTTCAGTTTTTAAGAGTGATGTATAGGGGAGTAACGTCTGAGCGTCCAAAGAGTGTAATGGTCTGGTAATTCCAGAGTGCAGTTAGGACATAGTCCTTAACTGTTGTCTGCCTCTCTTCTCCCTTTTTCGTTCTCTTCCTCTCTCCCCTGCCCCCCTCTTCCCTAAAGGCAGCTCTTACTCCCAGACATAGAGAGTAGAGGTGGGAGGGAGTAGGTGAGGAGATGAGCAGGCCTGCAGGGAGGAAAGGTGCCTAATTATTGTACTGGGAACTGTTCAGAATTGGAACTTCAGGCCCCACAGCTCCTGCAGCAAACCAACCAGGCTCTGATGAAAGTTTCATGCGGTTTTCTCTTCCCTTTAAAGCCTGTTGGGACCTTTTCGACAGAGGAGAAAGGGGTAAGGTTTGCCTTAATCCTTCTCTGTCCCATATTTCTGCCTTTAAGTGGATCCAAGCCCAAGCCTTGCAATTATCTCAAAAATAGCCCCGATAGCCATGGTGCATTTGGTGGGTTTCCTTGGCAGAATCTAATGAAACAGCCCAGCAAGGAAGAGATAGCCTGTTGGCAGGGTGGATAGATGTCCCTGTGTCTGTTAATCTCACATTTCATCTTGGTTTAAGCAGTCTCTGAGCTCATTAATTGTCTTTCTGAGAAGGACCAGGCATTTATCTTTGAGAGCCATCTAGCTTCAGTGAGTTCATCCAGCCTAAAGAGAAGGGAAGGGACAGACTGGAGCTATCCACTTAATTTTACTGAACAAGAAATAGATTGTTAGACAGAGTGATGGCTCTTGATCTGTTTTGCCTGATTGCCTGCCAGACAGGTAGTAGCAATCGCTGCCCCTGCCCACAGTGAATGAGAGTGCCACCTGCCGATGCCATCATGGTACTGAAGATCACCCTTCTCTCCCTGACACAGGTGGAGTTGTACCTATGACGCATCACATGAACACAGCGCTGCCTAATCTGCATAGAGGACCTGTCTGTTTTAAACAAACCAGATAGACAGTAATGGAAATTTTAGGAAAAGGATAGACTAAAATGACTCATGATACATAGTGATTTTTTTTTTAACCATCAGTTCCCTGTAATGAATTTAAAATAAATTTTGAGGCGTGCCTGGGTGGGTCAGTCAGGTTACACGTCCAACTTTGGCTGAGGTCATGATCTTGTGGTTTGTGGGTTCGAGCCCCGTGTCAAGCTCTGTGCTGACAGCTCAGAGCCTGGAGCCTGCTTCAGATTCCTTGTCTCCCTCTCTGTCTGACCCTCCCCTGCTTGTTCTCTGCCTCTGTCTCTCTCTTAAAAACAAGTAAAAATTAAAAAAAAAGATTTTGAATGTCGTTGAGTAGGGAGGACAGTTAAGTTATGGTGCACCCATAGTATGGAATTGTGTGCAGTTGTTAAAAAAGATGGCCCCACGTCATGGGTTCTTTACACATCTCAAAGGTCCCTCAAGGAACCCAGGGTCCCTCCCTGCAACAAAGAGTTATCCAGTCCAAATTTTCTACGGTGCTGGAATTGAGAAACCCAACTATACATGAACAATCTGGAAAAGATACCCTCTATCATTAAGATTATAAAAAGCACAAGCAAGTATACAGGTGCCTCAATGTCTACAGTTCTCATCCACTTTGTAAAGTATATTTGTGTGGCTGTATATATGCATATATAGGCAAGTATGTTTGTACATGCTTAAGAAAAGGCTGAAAGAAAATTCGTCAAAATTGCATCCGTGATTCTTAGGGGTCACTGGAGAATGATAGGGACTTCTTCATTTATAATTCAGAAAAGAGTGGTGGGGAAAATAATGATTTTGATTTATATAAATTCAGTTGACACCTTAGCTTTCCAGGATCACACATACTGCAAAATGGATTTTCACAGGGCAGCACATTGACATAAAGCACATACATTGCTTTTCAAGAGACTGTTACATGAAGCTCATCTAGATGAATGCTGTATCTGCCATTAGTTACAGTCGAGCTTGGCAATAGTGGGCTTTGATTTCTCAAACAAAATAAAATGAAACTCTTAATACAAGACAAAAATTGATCCAAGTGGTTAAAGATGTATGAAAAGTGTATGAAACCACTTCATGGCACACCACGATGACCAACACCCTGAAAAACTGCCACGGAATATTTGTTTTGACCAAATTTTCCTGGTGGTCCCCTTCCTTTGAGCCAAATTGTTCTCAGCAGCACAGAGATGTGTCTTTGAAGAGTCTCTTATTATGTAGTAACCAGATCAGGGACAAGAAGAGTGCAGTGTGAGAGACACAGCTGCAGTGGACCAGCCCGAGGAGTGTGGGGGTGAGCGAGGGCAGGCTCCCAGGCCCTGAGCTGGAGGAGGTGCAGCTGGTGGCTAGAGGAGAGCTTGGCTTGGGCCCCATGGAATTAAAATGTCAGTGGTTCTGGGAAATGGAGGACAGTCAGCTTGGGGGCAAGGGGAGGTCAGGACTAGATGAAGACACTCAGGGGTCCTAGAGGAGGTGGGAAATGAGGTCCCAAGGGGTTCAGTAAATGGCCTCAAGGGAGGGCAAGTAAGATGTGTGCAGAGGATGCTGGTGTTCTTGGAACAGGCACAGAAAATGGAACCCAGAGAAGAAGCACTTGAGGAAAGGAAGTCAGAAAAGGGGGCAAGACAGTGCTTTAAGAAGGGAGTGGAGAGTCACTGCTGGGGGCTCCTGCCAAGTTGAGAAGGCAGAAGGAGCTCTGGTTGGTTGTACCATGGCAGACCAGATGGGCAGGAGCCACAGGAACTGAGGAGCAAATGTGACAGTGGCAAGGAGACCCACACACTCCACTTGAGAGCTGTGGCCTCACTTGTGCTTCGTGATCCCCTGATTTCTGTCTGTTCCTCCCACAGATAAGTGCCACTGGGGGCCTGTCCTTTTGTGCTTCCCACTGTGTCTCCCATGTTGAGCACAGTCCCGGAGGATGCATGGAGAGAAGCAAAGAGAACAGAGCTTGATTGTTTGTAAAGGGCATAAGAGAACCAGGAAAGGAAGGGCAGGCAAGCTTTAGATACGTTTCTGGGTCCTGGTTTGAAGAAGAGTTTGTAGGTAAGGAAGGGGAGGGATAACGGATGGAGGAAAGGCTGGGGAGGCCCAGTGCTTGGTACTAAGACCCCAGGGGAAAGGTCTGTATTTGTCTAACTCACATATACAGACCCCAGGCTTTACCTTACACATCCTCTCCAGGTGTACCTCCCTTGTAAACATGAGGCCAGAGACCCACCTGAGTGGGCAGCGTAGCTTAAGTGGCAGACAGTACAAGCCCTCTGGTTTTACACCTTGCAAACAGGAGGGAAAAGCCCCAGGCATTCCTGGGTGCATCACCTTTGGAGATAGTCAGAGAAGCAGCTCATCCTTCAGGTAATTATCCAGCATCCACTCTACAGATGACCTCCTTCCAAATTGTGGCTCTAGCTCAGAATCATACCCCTGAGCATTTCTGTTTACGTAAATGGACTGTGCTGACTGGTCCTAGTCCGTGTTCATTGTCAATGTCTTGGGCCTGGGCTTGACCAACAATGTTAATAAACTTGCTAACAACAACTCTTAACACTCAGGCCTTTACGGAGTGTAAAGGCCTGTCAATGAACCGGTCAAGTGGTGTCTCATTTAATCTACATGACCACCCTGCGAATGTAGCATGACGAACCTTAAATGCAGCAACGGGTACTGGTGGGAGGGAAGGGTTGGGTGTTTGCTTCTCCAGGTGATCAGGTCAGCTGGGCCTGAGTTCTTGGGCAGCAAAGCAGAGCAGTATCTAATCTAATTGTCATTTGGGTGCTGGTTGGTTAAGCTCGTTGGGCCCCGAACCCTGCTTGGGACCAGCCACTGCCCAGGGGGTCATCCTCAGCTGGGAACAGGCTGGGCGATGGATTTTCTTGTCTTGCTGTC
Organism: Lynx canadensis; assembly: GCF_007474595.2. Taxonomy (NCBI): domain Eukaryota; kingdom Metazoa; phylum Chordata; class Mammalia; order Carnivora; family Felidae; genus Lynx; species Lynx canadensis. The sequence continues at coordinate 4,864,455 of NC_044318.1, forward strand.
TTCATTCTGAGGTGTTGGCAGAGTCCACAGGCACATGGTGAAGGGCTCCATCTAAGCCTCAGGAAAAAGGGAAGCTTGTATTGCCTTCTCTCCACTGGTTGGGAAACCATTTTGGACTGGAGGGTGATGTCTGGGGCTTCCGTGCAGGCTGGCCCTGAGATTGGCATTTCAGAAAGTATCACTGCAACTCACCTTTGCCCCTTCGACCCAGCCAGGGCCCTTCCTATGCTGGCAGCTGGGTCAGCCCTCTGAGGAGGCGGTAAGCATGTGCGCAGATCAGTCTGCTCCAGTGGGGCTACCTGGGGCTATTGAGCTGAGTAGGATAGAGCTTTTGGTGCTGTGAAAAGATACGTAAGATCTTCCTATGGCTTCCTAACATACTTAGAAAAACATCCAAATTTGTACATCAGCCTTAAAGGCCATATGTGATCTGGTCCCTGCCTGCCTGTCTGATGTCTGACTACTCCGAGCCATTTTAGCCTTGCTGCTTTGTGCCTGCCTGGGCCTTGGTACCTGCTGTCCCTGCACTTAAAATACCTAGTCCAGATATGTCTGTTCCTTCTTGTCATTCACTCTGAACACCCCCCACCCCTACCCCCAGTCTACAGTAGCACTCCCATAACCCATTGTATCATCATTCGACTTATCACTGTCTGGTATTATTTCCATCTATTATGTATTACCTTCCACATTTGCTGTGTTTTCCCTCTTCTTCTTCCCATCCCATGGCAGGAATTTCCCATGTTGTTTATTGTTATAAACAGAGACTACAAAGCATCAGGCATGTGTTAGGTGCTCCATGGGCATTTTTGGATTGAATAAATCGAATATTTCTTTACAAGGGATGTAATTACTTTGTCTAAGAGAAAAACATAGGAAAAGCAATTGTTGCAATGTGAAACTCAGCATTTCTTGTCTTTGTATTTTTTTTTTTTTTTTAACGCAGGATCTACTGTCCCTGCCATACAGCCTGGTCGAGGGTCAGGTAAGTACTCTTTTGGACCTGACTTAAGTTTTTTGTTTAAGTCGGGTGAAAAAGAAGGAGGTAAAAGGTTTCATGAACTCTGTAACTGTGAAAAACCCAGCCCGGCCATGTAGGGGTGTGGCTAAGGAGAGGAGCGGGAATTGCCAGGGTGAGTAACCAAGAGTTTCCTCAAGCTCCCTTCTCAGTTGGAGGGGCTCCTAAGCATAACAGGCACATATGTGCCATCAGGCACAGCACTCCAGTCCTGTGCCTGAAGCAGACATCTATAATCAACCACAGCACAATTCAACCCTCATGCAGAGCAGTCTCTGCCAGTGGATCAGGGTAGGCTGGTGACATTGAGCCTACTTGGCACAGTGGATGAACGAGCTCTAAAATGAAGCCGGTTTTGCCAGGGTGCGGGTGGGTAAGTGGTTAGAGGGTCTCATATTAGAGACGATGAGAGTGGTAGTGAGGATGGAAGCCATGCCCCTGCCTCTGTTTCGTTGTTCAGCTTTCAAGGCGGAGGAGGGAAGCCACATCTGCTGGCATCACACATTTTTACCGGTGTCAGAGCCACTGGAGCTTGGCCATGTAAGAATATAATTGAACCAAACAGATCTATACCTTGGAGCAATGCGTTTTTTTTTTCATTGATTCTGACTCCACATTATTATTGTTGCTTAATGAGGAGCTAATGTAACTTCTAATGAAGCCACATGGCCCTTGGATAGATGAAGTAAGGTTTTATTTCCCTCATGACACTGTATCCTCTCTTCAATTAAAACCCGGGAAGAAAAATTAATACAAATGTAAGATTTTTTTTTCCTTTCTAAGATTAGTATCAAGATAGTGGCTTTTTATTACTCATGTAAATTTCTTGTGTGATGGAAACTGGGGAGAAGCATGGCTGGCCCTTGAGTGGCCTGGAGGTGATGTCAGTGCTCAAGGAGGCTGAATCTATGGTCTCTGTCATTGGAGTGGTGATGAGAGCATGCTCCGTGCTCCCTTGTTCCTTCTCGGCCTGCAGGTGTCACTGCCCATTGGAGATCCTCCACAGGCTCTTGCTGGTAGCTGCCAGTTATGGGTAGAAGAATTTGAATAATTAAAAGTAATTTACTGAGGAAAAATACACATAAAATAGCCATTTTTATGTGAACAATTTAGTGGCATTTGGGACATTCCTAGTGTGGTCAACTGCTTCCCCTAAGCATTTTCATCACCCAAAAGGAAACAATGTTAGCAGTCACACCTGTTTCCCTCCCCAGCCCCGGCGACCACTTTCTGTCTCTACGGATTTGCATGTTCTGGACATTTCATATGAATGGAATCATACAGTATGTGGCCTTTAGCAATTGGTTTCTTTCACCGAGCATAACATTTACAACATCCATCCCTGTTGCATCATGTATCAGTTCTTTCTTGTTCCTCTGATGGCTGAGTAACAATCCATCATAGGGATATGCTCCATTTGTCGATCCACTCGTCTGTTGGTGAGTATTTTGGCTTATTGTGCACAGTGCTGCTGTGAACATGCATGCACAAATATTCGAAGTCCTGTTTTTAATTGTTTTGGGTGGATACCTAGGAGTAGAATTGCAGGGTCATAGAATAATTCTGTGTTTAACTTCTCGAAGAACTGCCAAACTCCTTTGAAGCCCGGCAGGCTGCTCTAGGGGCCATGTTTTCAACCACCATGCTGTCCTGCACTTGGGGGTGTTGTCCCCGGTTAGCATGTTCTAGTCTGTGCACAGTACTGGGGAAAAAGGGTGGAAAGGACAGGGGAGGGCAGGCAGGTTCCTTTCACCTCAAGGGACGAAATGTATCATTCCTGGGCAACCTGTCCAGTGAGTTTGCTGGTCTCTGATTTACCCTCTTTTTCCATTGGGCATCTTGACCTCTAAACTTTGGATGGTCTATGCAGTTGCTGAGTCACTTGATAGAGTCAGTTTGTTGATAGGTTGGTTGACTGAGTTATTTAATTCTCTCTCTCTGTTTCTTTCTCTCTTTGTATAGATGTATATAAAACTTAGTGCTGACAAAGTCAACTTGACAAACTAATACCGATTCATTGGGCATCAGCTGTGAGTTCTTTGATAACATTTGGGTCAGCCTCACCCTCCATGGCACCTAGGCAGGCTAGGTCTCATCATCTCTTTTGCTACCATGGTGGGCAGAAGCCCAGAGAGATGAGGTAGCTTGACCACAGTCCCACAGTTGTAACTGGCAGAGCTGGGATTTGAACCTCGGTCTGTGCATTTCCACACCGTGGTTTCTTCCTGCTTTGCCTGCCAGTTTCTCCAGACTCCTCCAGGCATCAACATTTTCCATACTAGTGTGCAGTGATTTGTTGTTTTCTAAATACCTCATTACCGTTGTGTCTGCTGAACCCGCGTGGCCCCCAGAACATCTTGGGGTGCTCTGAAGTTCTTGTTGGTCCTGAGAAAATGGGAATTCGTGTTGTGGCAGCAGTGATTTGTTCTTCTTTATTGCTAGTGGTTTACTAACCAGTGTGTGGAAAAACAGATTGTCTGGTTTTGATGGTCAACGTGGTGGTGTTTTTTTTTTTCTTTCTTTTTTTTTTTTTTTAACTGACAGTGCATCCTTGCTTTGTCAATACTTGAGTGATGGGGGTGAGGTCTGGATCTGTTGTGTGGAGTTGTTCATCCTTCTTCTCTTGCAGAGGGATGCTCCACAAAACAGGAAGGGAAGGTCCAGATCCCTAGCTTCTCTGGCAGCCGAGGAAGCTGGAGGCAGATGCTTCTCTGGTGAGAAAGGTGGCATAGACAGGTAGGTCCCACCCACACGGAGTCCTTGGCTCCCCAGATACCAAGCAGTTAAACGTTCTTCCTGGAAAGTAACTTCCTGGAGCCTCAACTCCTTCCCCAGGTCCCCCTCTCCTGAGGGTGATAAAGCATGGGGGGGGAGCTGGGGCATATTTACACCTGCTCCGTGCACAAGCTTCAATGGCAGTAATTCTCTGACCTTTTAAAATGGATAAATCTCCCTGGCAGTGGTATATTTCTAAAGCTTAGCTCAGAGTGGGGGTGGGGGTGGGGTTGAGGCACTGGCAGACATGGCCAGACCTAGAGAAGATTGATTAGCCCCAAGGGGATCTGTTCTAGAAACCTGCCACACCTATGGTGGTTTGGGTAGAAAAGTATGCTTTTGGCCAGGGTTTGAGTCCTTTCGCTACCTCCCAGATGGATGAAAGCAGGCAGGCTGTTTTTCAGATTGCAGAGGATTTATTCCTTTGATCACCTGTCTTCGTCTGTCTCTGAGTTCTGATGGATGCTCTGTTCTCATGTCTGTGTTATTCGCCGTCACAGGGAACACGGGGCAAGAATCTTATTATCACCGGTTCTTTAACTTCCTTCCACCATCACCAGGGAGCATAATAACTGTGTGTTTGGCTGTTGCCTTACTTTTATTCTCTGTTCCTTCCTTCTCCCTCCTGAGCTCCCAACCAAGGGGTGTGGGAGAGCCTGAAGAGAAAGGCCTGGCCCTTCTCAGACACCTACTGTGTGCAGGTGTACCCTGACGAGGAAGGCTGTTGTTAAACCCATTTGTATGTGGAAAACCTCATGCCCAGAGAAGTAAATAACCTTCCCAGGTCACCCAACTCACTGAGGCCAGGACAAGGATTAAAATCAAGGTCTTATTGACTGTGGAGTATTTGCTGTTTCTGATGCTGCCTCTAGAATAGGGAGTGGCAGTGTGGATGCTCAGTCGAGTCCCTTCCCAATGCCTGGGCTCCTTATTTCTCATGATGGTGCCTGTCTAGACTGGATCTCACATCCTTCCATCAGCTGTTTGTAAATTCACAGCACCTTCCCTGTTAGAGAGGCTGGGACTGGCTTCCCAGGGATCATTTCCTAACAGAAGGAATGCTCTTTGCTGCTCAGTAAGTGTCACTTCATAATTACCAGTGTAATTAGAGTAGGATTTACCATCTGAGCCTCTGTGGAAGCTGCAAGTCTGCCTGTATAGGTAGTTCTGGCTTTAGAAGGGTGTTTGACTACCTAAGGAACCCTTGGCATCCTTAGGGCTGCTGCATATCCACAGGGAGTCACTTCTCAGACTACTCAGGCAGATCCAGAGGCTTCCCATGGTTTTAAGAATAATGCCCAAACACTCTGGCAAGGAGCTGGCTCCCAGGCACATTTCTGACCTGGCCTCTACAGTCTCCTGCTCCTGGAGGCTGTCAGATCTCATGCCACCTTCTTTTAGGAGCCTCTGGTGAGTAGCCAAAGTATCAACACCTCCTGCCCCAAACATGCCCTTTTCTATCTTAACCTTCTTCATGGCACACAGCATGATCTGAAATAATAATCTTGTTCTCATGTTTATTTTCTTGACTCCCTCTTACTAAAATACAAGCTCCTCAAGAATCAGGTCCTGCTCCTTTTTCTTCCCATGTCTAATTGAATGCAAGCCTGAGACCTTAGCTGACACCTTGTTACTCCTGTTGCATTTTACCATATCCCATTGTTTATCATCATGCCTCTGTTTTAATTACTTTGTCTACTTACTCCTTTTTCCTTTGTGCATGGAGGAAGCCTGTAAAAATCCTAATAAGAAGCACTTTATCTTTTTATTCCATTAGATCCCCGGTGCCTGATAAAGAGTTGATTCTCAGTGCACATTGCACAGATGGATGGATGGATGAGCGAATGAATGGATAGGTGGGTGGGTGAGTGGGTTGACTGATGGATGGATAAATGGGCAAGTCTGGCTGAATTTTCCTGAGATACCGTTTGGACACTTGTGATGGTGTGCTCTCTGTCTTACAAACCTTATTAATTTATAGTGCAGAAGCCTTGGTTACTTTATTTGGATGGGTTGGTTAGGGTTTCCCAGAGCTACTATATTCCTGTCAGCTTCTCTTGGTATTGGTCAAAGTTTGTACTTTATCTATTTTGAGCCCTTGTCATTTGGCTCACAAAGGCTGTTGGCTAGCATTGGTTATGGATTGAAGGTTTTTTGATATAAAATGGCCATGTGGAGCTTGGTTAATGCTTTCTGCCTTGGGTTTTTCTGAAATCAATGCTGCTTTCTATCTTTCTCTGGTTCTCATAAGCCTAGACACATCCGTTCATTGTTACTGTTTTTAAATTTACTTATGTTGCAAGTATCTCTTGGAAGTTTATTACGGATGGATCTTGTTTATTTACCCAGCGTCCTAGCTTTTTCATAGAGGAATTCAGTGTATTTGTCATAATATACATGTTTGATCAACTCTCATTAAAAAAATTCATGAAAAAGAACTTTTCTTTCTGCTTCATGTATTTTCTCTCTTCTTGGTTCTGCAGATTCTGTTTGATTTGCTTTTATCTTACCCGCTGATTTGAAAGGTAGGAATCCTGTTACTAATTCTACATGTGGTTGCCCTTCACTTCATTGAGAAGGATGCTGTAACCCTTGTGTCTGGTAGTCAAGGTCAAGAATGAAATGCTATCTTTAACTCCATCCATGCAAGATGAGAAAGTTGAGCTCACCTGCACTTGGCCTTTCTCTGTGAATTCTTCTGTCTTCACAGCCTTTGGCCCTGTAATCGAGACCTTCAGAGCCAGCTTAATGTCCCTAAGTTATAATTTTGATGTCATCATAGTAATGGGTAGTGCTTGTGGAGGGGTTAATATATAATGGGCATTGTGCTAAGCACTGGATACAGAATTTCTCACCTAATCTTCTGGACAACCCAAGGAGGAACTATCCTTTGCCTTCACTTCTAGATGGTGTAAGTGAGTCTTTGGGGTTTTGTAACTTGCCCGAGGTCACACACTTGAGTGGGTGGCAGAGCCATTAGTACTTGGAACTGACGCTAGCTCTTAACCACGGCTGTTTTGTTCACTGTCTGAAATGACTGCTGCCAGCTGTAGGTGGCTTTGGAAATGTATTTACACCCGGCAGTTCATCAGGGCTCTTAACCTGCTCTGTTTCCACCCACAGTGCTCCTTTCTTGAAATAGATTTAGGTTATCGACCGCACACTTCTAGACCAGTACCTCCCACATTTCAAGGTGTCGAGAGAGCCCCTGGGGGTGCTTGTTAAAATGCAGAATCTGATTCAGTAAGTCTGGAGTGAGGCCTGAGATGCTGCATTTTTTACAAGCTTCCAGGTGATGCTGATGCTACCAGTCTGAATGCCTTTGTGTGATAGCAAGATTCTAGATGACTCCAGATTACTCCAGAACATAATCACTCTAAGTGGCCTTGTTTTTATTGTTGCTCTAGTTCATTACTCTTGAGTGCAGTGGTTAAGCAAATGGACCCTGAAGACAACTGCCCTGATGGAAATCCCAGCCCTGCTACTGTCTCACTGGGATAACTGGTCTCATTGGGTTGTTGTAGGGTTTAAGCAAAGTAAGATAAATGAAGTGTTTAGATCAGTGACTGGCACACGCTGAGGGCAAGATTCATGCTTGGTATTGTTCCTAGCCCTACTGAGGATTTACCTCTCTCTCTGCTCTCCCAGCTCTTTCCCCAGCCTGTGGGATTTCTACAGACCCTGTCCTTAATCTCTGGGTTCTTCCCGTTGTTTCTATATGAATCCTTTTCTCAAGATGGCTGGAGTTTTACCTCTTACATGCAGCCCTCCTGGTTAACCTTTGTCTAGTTCCCCCCAGCCAGTCTTGTAAAAAATGTCAGCCTCTCTACCTAGCTGCAAGAGTACATAATGAATTTTTGTAAGTGACATTTTTTGTGTATATGGATTTGAAAAATACCCTTTGATTTGGCTATTTGGGATTAGGGGCAAGTCCCTTGGGGACAATTTTAGTAAGAACAGAATGCTGCTTTTGAGCTACTCTGCAGGACTACTTCCTGAGTAGGTTGCACAGGCTTAGGTTCAAAAGAGAATTAGCTAGGGTAATAGAGGTTTAGAGGCCATTGGGTAGGGAGAGAAATGGAAGAAGAGAGAAGACAGAAAGCATCTGTCATCTGGAGGAAAACTTTGGACAAGGATCAGAGATTTTTAAAGGGAATTGTCTCGAAGTTGTGCAGTGCCCTGTAAAACAGTTTCCTCCATCCCATTAGCCTGTGAACTATTTAGCAAAGTGTCCATTTTTTGGTTAGTGTTTTATGGTGTTGACTGTTGTGGGGGTTGGTGATGAAGTACTAGGTATGGTCTTCAGGTAAGTATGGGAGGGGGACTGTTGATGTGTTGGCAGCTGATCTACAGTGAAGTGGGACTCAGATGTAGTCTTCTTGAAAACCTCCAAGATGATTCCAGCATATATCCAATGTTGGGGACCACTGACTTCGAGCTGTGTGCCTTGTGTTCATTGTGTAGGGTGTTCATAATGTTAGGACCCCAGAGCTGTTTCTGTTTTGAATTATTTAATGTTTTATGTATGTATGTATGTATGTTTATTTTGGAGAGTGAGAGAGAGTGAGCATGAGTGGGGGGAGGGGCAGAGAGAGACAGAGAGAATCCAAAGTAGGTTCCAGGTTCACAGAGCCCAATGTGCAGGTCGAACTCAGGAAATGTGAGAACATGACCTGAGCCAAAGTCGGACACTGACTGAGCCACCCAGGTGCCACCCTACTACCTGCTACCCCTCTCTCCCCACTCTGAGCCGTTTTTTAAGGAAAGTGGTGGTCATATTACTATGGCCATGTAAGTTTGGAAAACAAAGCTAATTACGTTTGTTCACTGCAGGGTTTATCAACACCTTTGATATGCTGATAACACGTTTTGACCATACAACCTTTTTGAGGAATCTCTCAACATCATGTGGGTACTTGATGGCTACTTTTTATCTGCAAGTCCTAGAGCCAGTCCCCCCCCACAAAAACAAAACAAAACAACAACAACAAAAAAAAAAACCCGAAAACAAAACAACAAAACAAAGAAACCTACCATACTTTAACTTTGGTGGAGGATTTGATGATGATAGTGGGTCCTGGTAAAGGAGATACTAATTTTGATTATGATTTTCTCATGACCAAGCAAAGACTCAAAGGACTAGCAAAGAAATTCTCAGCCCCCCTCATGGGGACAGGCTGTCTTCCCTACCAGGTGGCCCAGACTGTCATTTCCAATTTGGGAAACGGTCTTACTTTGCATAAGTGATTGAAGTAATTGCACTGGCTGTTGCTCTTAATCTACAAGATGCTGAGTAGGGATGGGACATCTAATGGGGTTAGTTCTGATTTTTTTCTAGATCATTTTGGATGCACAGTCTCTGTCAGTGCTCATCCTAATTGCAAGCATCCTAATTGCAAGGGAGCCGGGGCACATATTCTCCAAACTCTCACCCTTTCCAGTGGCCTGGTGTGTCAGGGTGGATTCCTCACGGCTCCTTCTCTTGTGGATGCCTCACAGTTTCTGACTGCAGAAAGGGCTCCCTAGACATGCAAACCTGCACAACGATGTGTAGTGTCACTGAAGGGCATTTCTGGCTAAGGCACTAAGGTCTTTCCCCAGCCATTTAGTGTGACTTCTTTGTCAGCTCAGGCAGACAGGATGTGATGGAGAGCTCCCCTCACCCAACCCTAAATGTGCTTCTCCTTGCTTCTCACTGCACATCGTGCTGGCTAGCTTGGCCTACCCACTTTTAGGGAGCCATTCTTGTTGGCTTCAACAGCTCAGTAGGAAGGGAATAAGGAATGCATAGCCCATAGAACTGAAATTCTGCATCCCCCACCTCCCTTGGAGGAGCAGGTGACAGAAGAGGCAGCCAAACATTCCTGATTCCACAGCCAAATGTTACCCTCTCCCTGGGGGCTCAGCTTGGCGGAGTAAATTTCAGAGCCTTGGCTTTTTTTCATCCCAATTTAGGTTAGACTAGCGAACGGAGTTTGATTTTCTAAAAGTGGGGCGGGTGGTGTTCACACTGTCCGAGCCGACAGAGTTTTGGAGTGGGCCAATGGAGAAAGAGGGAAGGCGTAGCGTTTATGGGGTTGTGTGCTCCCGGCGGCTGAGTTCCTGGTGTGCCTTCCAGTAATGGGTAATAAATGTGCAGCTATTTAATTTGGAGTCAGAGCAGCAGCATTATCGATTACCTGGAACGTCTAAAGCTCTAGACAGTGAAAATCCCTTGCATGGAGAAGCATGTCTGTAGCAAATCCATTGAGCATTTAAAGTTAAACAGGCACACATAAAACATACGTAAAGTAATTCTGATTGGCCTTACGGATGCCGGAGTAGAGGTGCTAGTCCTCTCTGAGATGCCAGCCCCAGATTCAGATGTGCAGAAGGAAGAAGCAGCAGTGCATCTGCTTATCTGCTCTTCTCCACCCTGTGCTGTGCTTTGGGAGGCTTCTTAGTGTAGACCATAGCACTAGGCTCTATTGCCCACTGGCTGCTGGTTGAGTTTGGGCAGTAGGGAGTCACAGCAGGTTGTAGGAGAAGGGAGGAGAGGGCAGGGCATTTATAGACCCTGCTTCCTCCTATGGGCTGCTGCATTCCTAAACGAAGATGTCAGGCAAGCCTCTCTGTCTGTACTCAGGTTCAGAGATGGTGGCAGAACCTGGAATCTCAACATTACTAACCCCAGAGCGCTGTATTCTCTTTTGTAGTGCTCATATCCTTTGCCCACACTTACATATGTAGTCCCTTTTGTAAATTCCTCTCAAATGACCCTCAGTGCAGTGTCCCATCCATTCCTTCCTGGGACCCTGGCTCATACAATGGACAAGACAGCCTATCACATAAGGATGGAGTCATGCTTTAAGTGCCACTTTTTCAGAGAGCCCTCCCTGACCTCTCTTATTACAGAATCTATTTGACTTCCTTCCTGACACTTACCAAATGTTGGTGCTGTCATGTGATTCCCTTCTTGGTGTGTTTCTTGCTCCTCTCCTGTCCTAGAACACGGACTGTCAGCACAGAAAAGTTAGGTGACTTGCCCAAGGTCACACAGCTAGGGGGCAGTAGAGATGCAGTTTGAACCCAGATCTCTCTGATTCCAAAGTACCCCCTCCCAGAACTGTGCTCAGAGGCTGGGCTTCATATGAGGTACTCTTTCCCTAGAGTACCCGTTACCCGTATTCATGGTGGACAGAGAGAGCTTGGGTTTCCTAAAACATTGCTGGAACCCAAAGCTGCTTCCCCTTTTGCGCCAGGCATTTTGCTCCAATGCAGAGTCAGACAGTGGTCCTCAACATCCTGGGTTTCTGCCTTCCTGTTGGCCTTTCTCCATCTTCGATCTCAGTCACCAACAGGTCAGGACCTTGACCTGTGTCCATAGGTCATTCTTTCGCCAGTCAGAGATGGTTTCCATGCTCGAGCCTGCTGTGTCCCAGGGTCACTGAGAAGCTCATGTGGCAGGGCTCTCCTCAGAGATAGGAGCTATCTCAGATTCACAGAGTGGCTTGTGATCTGGGTTTCTTTTCAATGGGAGATACACAAAGAAATCCCTGCCGAGCTCTCTGGAATCACTAATGATGTGTGTTGAAGTGTTTGACCATGGGTTGAAGCTGATAGGGGATTTTCTCCTAATCTCTCTCAAAGGTCTCAAGGAAGATGAGATAAAAGCACACACATACCTCTTACACACCCCCAAACACCTCACCTATCTCTACCTCATTTGTATATAGAAAACAGCTTCCACAGTCTGCCTTTTCCAAAATACAAGTATGAAGAAAACAAAAGAAAATTCCATGATCCCATCACCTAGACGACTCATGCTGACATTAAAAATTAACTGAATTAGCCAGTTCAAATGGGACAGAAAGCTACCAAGTGCCTCATTCCCCCATCCCTCAGCCCAGTCTGTCCTCCTTCCCAATGGCTTTCTGAATTTCTTCTAGAAAAATCATCTATGGCTATGCTAGTGTGTGACTGTATATATGCAGCCTTAAACATAGAAACCAAAGTGGTCACATAAGTGGTAACTTGTCTTTTCCTTTTTTATCTTGGAGCTCTGTCCATAGCAGCACAAAGAGAGTTTTATTCCTTTATTTGTGGTGACTACATAATATGTTATCATATGGATGTATCATGATTTGTTTGTTCTTGACAGGTTGTTGCCACTGATATGCTCTTAAAAGCAATATTTCAGTGAACATCATTGTGCATATATCTTGTCATATTTTTCAAGGAAATCTATGTAGAATATATCCTTGAAGGTGGAACAGATCAATCAAAGGTATGAGTGTTTTAAATTTCAATAGATATTGCTAAATTACCTTCATGATGGTTGGAGCCACATACATGATCACATTATTGAATACCAGTGCGTGGTACCCCACACAACTATATTAATTCTAAAAATATTCAAAGACTCTGACTGTCGGAAGTGGAGGAGTTAGTTTGTTCTTTTTCCTTTTTTTTTTTTTTTAAACCATGCACCTGAGTATTGCTAAATGTTTATTTTTGAGAGACAGGCAGAGCTCAAGTGGGGGAAGGAGCAGAGAGACAGGGACACACAGAATCCAAAGCAGGCTCTAGGCTCTGAGCTGTCAGCACAAAGCCCAACATGGGGCTCAAACTCATGGACTGTGAGATCATGACTTGAGCCGAAGTCAGATGCCCAAGTGACTGAGCTACCCAGGAGCCCCTGTTCTTCTTTATATTGACACTGGTGCTCTCTACCTCTGTGGTGACATTTTGCATGGTGAATTGATTTGTTTTTTCTCGTTTCCCCATTAAACTGGTGCCCTCTAAGGCAGGATCAGGGCCTTAAATTCAGCATCCTTCCCCCACACAGTAATTAGCTTATAGTTGACACTCATACTTGTGTGCCACAATCTTTTAACTGTTTTGTCTCCTGTAACAACAGCCATGGGAACACATTCTCAGCTCTCAAGGATATTATTACCACCCAACTGTATGCCTTTTTTCTTGGTCATGGCCATTTGCCATGTCCTGGGAAAGGAAGATACTATGAACCTCATTTGGACTAAAATTTCTATGTCAGCCTTTGTGTTACTTTGCTCATGCTGCTGTAACAAATTAATCACACATTGGGTGCCTTAAAGAACAGAAATGCTTTTTTTTTTTTTTTACAATTCTGGAGGCTGGAATTCTGAGATCAAGACTTGCATGGTTGTTTTCTTCTGAGGCCCCTCTCCTTGGCTTGTAGACAACCTTCTTCTTCCTGTGTCCTCATATTATCTTGCCTCTGTGTGTCAGTGTGCTAATCTCCTCTCTAATGAAGACACCAGTCAAGTTGGATTAGGGCCCACCCAGTGACCTCGTTTAACATTAATTACCTCTGTAGAGACCCTGTCTCTAAACCTAATCACACCTAACCACTAATGAGGTACTAGGGGCTAGGACTACAATGTGTGAATTTTCGAGGGGCACAACTCAGCCCCTAACAGCCTCCTCTGAGGTGCTGATGGCAGGGACCCCATCCCAGTAAGGGTCCTGCACTGGCAACTTTCATTGTGGTGAGTCACATGATAAACCTGTGGGACACCCCTTCTCACCATCATGATGACTTTTCCAATCTCTTTCAGAGACCCAGGACTTAAAAGACAGGTGAGGTGACGTCCAGGTGAACCATAAAGTGTGTGGGGCAGCGTATGTCGGACCTTATTTCTCAGGCTGTGGACACAGATGACTTCTTCATGCCTAGAACTCCCATGTGCTCAAAGTGTCGTCTATTTCATTCTGTACTTGGAAGCAAGGAATTTGCCTTCAGGCCGAGGAGATGATGGGCAGACGTGTGTTTGGTTGCTTCTCCTATCTCTCGGAGCACATCCAGGGCTGGCTGGTGAGGTGTGACTTGTCATGGGCAAAACCCATGGAGGAAAGGAAGCCAGGGCTGCTGACAAAACTCAGGGTGTGAGCCAGGAAGGAAGACCAAGCAGGCACTTGATTCAAATCTAATGTTCCATGCTACTGCTGATGGATTATAGGCAGTGTTTGAAGTGCTGTGTGTACCCAGAATCTGAGGCCACACCTAGGTTCATAAAGAATGTCTTGATTGATTTAGGGTGCCAGCCAAGGGCACAGGGCAGAATTTGGGGGCATACGTGCCGTCCCCGCTTGAAATGTGTCGCTGTAGGGCACAAAGCAGGCTGTCCTGGCCTGTACTATCCTAGAAGCCTTTGGATGAATGGCTTTTCCTGGGGGTGAGGAGTGCAGTTTTGGGCTTAGTTTGCTTCTTGGATAAGGGATATTTTCAAGGTCCTGACAGGCAAACAAAAAAGTGATAATCTTTGCTCTTTAGTGGCTGTAAGCAGCTTATGGAGGAGAAGACCATTTTCTGATGCCTTGCTTCTAAAATGTTTCTGAAAGGTGTCCCTGTAGAACTGATATATCCATCATCAATCAGTCAACAAAACTGGCAACACCCAAGTGTCATAGTTCTGACCCCAGAAAGAGCCTTCATGTCTGTGGCCCAAGGTAGGGGAGTCCTTAAAATATGTTACAAAGCATGATGGGAGTGATGAAAATAGGTTTATTGTGACCATTCACCATCCCTTATAACTTGGGGTTCTGCAGATATAGTCCCCTTTTTTTCTGAGTCCTTCTAGAAGCACTGATAGCAGGGTGGGAAGCATGATGTATGTGCCAGCAATGCTCTTGGCAGACATCATTAAGTCCATCAGGATGCGCTTGGTCACTGCTGATCTCTTATCACCACTCTTTGTCCCAGGTTTGGATCCAGATGCCCCTAGAGGAAGCCTTGCTTGACTGATCCCACAAGACATTGCCTCTGCCCCCGTCCGCATTTATAACACAGTGGAGTTGCTTTAGATTTCCAAGGCTCCTTCCAATCTAATTGTCTCCAGTTTGCACACCCTTCAGATCTCATCTTGGAGACTGACAGCTTCTTGTCTGTATGGTTATCCTGGCTGTCAGCCTCCATGTTTGGCAGTGAGAAATGCAGTGAACCTTGCTACTTTTGGATATGCCAATTTGTCTTTCATAATGCTCCAGACAGGATCAGAGCTCAAGTTTTCCTTCTGATCTGCTGATAAAGCGAAGGCTTATTGTGTTAATACAAATATGGATGAGCCTCGGGTCACGATCTCACGGTTTCGTGAGTTTGAGCCCCACGTTGGGCTCTGTGTTGACATTGCAGGGCCTGCTTGGGATTCTCTTCCTCTCTCTCTGCCACTCCACCAGTCCGTTACTACTATTAGTTATCTACTGCCGAGTAACAAATGACCCCCAAACCTTGCAACTTAAAAAAAAAATTTACTATCTCACAGTTTCTGTGGGTCAGGAGTTGCACAGTGCCTTAGGTGATGTTCTGCATCACCGTCTCTCATGGGCTGCAATTACCATGTCAGCTGGAACTGTAGTCCCCTTGGGGCTTGGCTGGGGAGGGTCTGTGTCTAGATTCACACACAAGGCTGGTTGGACTGGGAGCCTCAGGTCTTTTCTGGATGCTGTCTGGAGACATTAGTTCCTTGACACATGGGCCTCTCCACAGGGCATCTCCTAGGTTATCAGATTTCCTTAGTGAGAACAAATCAGTGAGAGAGGACACCAAGACAGAAGCTGCAGGTTTTTTTGCAACCTAACCTGGAATGACATCTCATTGCTTCTGCTGTATTCCTTTCATTAGAAGCAAATCAGTAAGTTCAGCCCACACTTGCAGGGATTATACAAGGGGTTTATACCAGGAGGCAGGGCCATCTTGCAGGTTTCTTGCTGTAATTAGAGTATAAAATGAAGTGCTTAGTAATAATGACAGTATTAGAGAAATTAAGCACATATCAAATGCCTGGTACCATAATCAGCTACTTAAGTGGATTTTAAGATTGATTCCTCATTATAACTCAAGGAGGGGGGTGCCACTGTCTCCGTTTGACATGTAAAGAAACTGAGGCTTACAGAGGCTAAGTAACTTGCCCAGGCTGTCTGACTCTGGAACCTGGGTTATTGACCATGAGGCTCCATTGCCCTTGAACTACTTCTAGGGGTTTTCTGAGACACTGTAAGAGCTTCACAAGTGCCTATGAATGTGCTTCCGGTGTGGGAAGACAAGAATGAACAAGGGTTGGGGACTGACCTAGAATTTGCTTTTAGGCTGCTTTATTGTCACTTAACACTGTAACCTTAGCGATGTCATTACCCTCTTGGACCTCATTTTCTCTCTCTGGAAAACGGAGATGATCGTGGTTCCTGTGTTACAGGATTGTGAGGACTGAAAGAGGCAGCGCATATACAGTTCCCAGCTCTTAGTGGGAATCCCATATAAGCTAGTTTCCCTTCCCCTTGTTTCCAGATAATTTATTCTAATTCTGACAATTCTTTTTTCTCCCCTGAAGCACTTCCCCTAAGAACTGCTTTATTCCCGTCATTCTTTAAAGTAATAACACTTAAAACTCTTTAAAAATGCTGTGTGACGCAGACTGCCTTCCCCCTGGGAAGTCCCAGTGATGGAGACTTGACTGTAGGGCTGTCAAAGTGATTGAGGCTAACTTTGGGTTCCATCCAGGGTCATCCTACTTCCTGAAAATGCCCATGATGGAGAGAGAGCATTTGGAGAGAGGAACAAGGGGCTTTGTGAAACTTCTTGTTCTCCATCTGACCTCCAGCTTGGATGTCTTGTGTTTGACTGAGGGGAGAGGAGCCAGGGGACCACTGAGAGCTTGCATTCCTAGCAGACATCAGTATTCAGCCCCATCACTGTGTAGAGTGAACAGTTTTAAGTGTGGACTCCCTGGCATGGGCAGACGGGGAAGCTGGAGGAAAGAAGGTTTGGGCAGATGGCAGCAGGTGCTTGGAATGCCCAACTGCCAGTTATCTGTCAGGTCTTCTTGATTTGGAGGAAACTGTGCTCTGCTCAGGGAAGTGCCTGGAGTGTCTCTGTCTTCCCCAATCGGTCTGTCAGCTTGTTCTCTCTCTCCCCGTCTGTCTCTCATTCTCTCTCTTTCTCTCCATGTGTGCGTGAATGTGAGTACCCTTCTGGTTTTACTTGGATTGGTCCCAGGAGATAGAGGAGACAATGGCCAGGACTCCATGCCCTTCTCATTTTTAAGCATGAACCAAACATTGGTAAGACTCAGGTATTTTTTTTCTTTTAACTTAAATTTTTCTTAAATGGGTGCTGAGTACTTAAGAAAAAAATCCCTAACTCCTTTACTTGGCTTGATAAACCCAGGAAGGTCAGAACCCCTTTTATTTTGTTTGCCTTGTCTCATACGTCATTCTCTTTACCCCAACATTCTTGGCTCAGTGGACATTTGGGTCCACAAAGTGCCTCCAGGCGTCTGTACAGGCTTGTTCTTTTTAGGATGCTTTTTCCTAACTTCTCCCTATCCTTTCACTGTTAAAATTCCTGCTCATGATTCGGTTCTCAGGGTAGGTGTCCCTTCCTTAAGGGAAGCCTTCATGGAGTTTTCCAGCTAGGTCAGTCTCCACATTACATGCTATCCACGCTTTCTGTGTCTATATCCCTTCCCCTTCCCCCTGCATGGAGCACATTGAAGCTATGACTGTAATTACCTGTCTGGTGTCCAACTGCCCCCCTGGGCTGAAGGCTTACTGAGGTTGGAGGTAACCACCATCTAGTTCTCTACTATTTCTTGAGTTCTTAGCACAGTTCTTGAGGAGGAGAAGTTGCTCATTTGTTTAACTGAGTTGAGGGAATGAGGTGGAAAAACAGAGGGGAGGAGGGAGCCAAAGAGGGTATGAGAGTTAAAGATCTTAAAGGACCTGACAGCATGGACTACCTCTGGACCACTAAGGATGAGGTGGTCTTGGGCCCTTTACTCTCCCCTAGGGACTCAGGTCTGGAAGGGCTGGGTCCTGTTCCTGTTGTGGGAGGTTTAGAGACTGTGTTCCAGGGGAAATGGAGGCATTAGAGGCTGCATTACTGTCCCTGGGATTGTCTTGTGTGCTTGGGACAATGCCTATGGAATCTAAGGAGCAAGACTGGAGTAATAGTTATGAGCTCCAATATCTTGGAAGACATACCTACCTTGCAGGCAAGTGAAGTTTTCTCAGACCTCTCCTGTCCTCACTGTGCTGTTTCTTTGGTACACATTATCCCCTTGAAACGAGGACAGTGATAATGGGGATGGTGATAATGGTGATGGTGATGATAATGGAGGTTGATGGGGATGATGATGGAAATGGTGATGATAGTAGTGATGTGGATGATAATGGATGATGTTGGTGATAGAATAGCCAAAACTCAAGTGCTGATTTACACGTCTGTAGTCTGCCAAGCACTTCAAACATGTTATCTCATTTGATCCTTGCAAGGATATTTTCTGGTAGTGTGCATTTCTGGCATTATTTACATTTTCATAAATGATGACACCACAATCCAGAGTGGCCACCTAACTTGCCTGAAGTCACACTGTTAGGAATTGGTAGATCTAGGCCTGATTTCCATGTCTGCAGGCAGAATAGGGAAGAAGGTTGGGGGCATTTTTGTGTTATGGAGTCCATGTTACTGTGACAGCCTCACAGTTTTATTTTTCCCCTGACTTCCCCATCCTCTCCCTTGACTGTGCTCAACTCTGTGCTTAAGGTGAATGGTCAGGGACCTTGGGGGAAGTTGAGAGTTGTTAGCTTTCCTGGGAGGAAGATGGAAGACAAGGAATTCAGAATAAATATCCTTAATGCCCAAGGCTTGCCCTGGAGGGCTGGGATCTGAGACGGGGGCTTAAATTCTAATACAGCCAAGTGAGTTAAAAGCCCAGTTCTGAAACGAAGCAGACTTGGGTTCAAATCCAACTTGTAGCCCTAATTGCCTCTGTGACCTTGGCAAGATGAGGTCCTTGTCTTTGGATGCAATTTCCTTGTCTGTAAAATGGGGGCATTGGTGCCAGAGGGCTGCTATGCCATGTAGTAAGTCATTACATAATAGCTGGTATTACTTTTATTGGTATTATTACCTCATGAGGTCAGAGCTGCCCAAGGAGGGGGAAGCAACATACCATGAACTGTATAGTGTACAAGGTGCCTGACAAAGGGATTGCGCTTGGCTCTTGTATCAGTCCTGTAAGATCGGTGATTTCCCTGTGAAATACATGGCTCTCCAAGAGGTCAGGTAGCTTTCTGAAGGTCATGCAGCTAATGAAGTGCCCGAGACGGGATGTGGAACTCAGTCGGAACTCCCAAGCGGTCGTCTTGTCTCCACCAAGTCTTTGCGTTCCAGGGAGCTGCCAACCTTCTTGGCACGGCAGTTGCTGAACCCTAGGACATCTCACGGCTCAGAGCATCTGGAAGGAAGTCAGACTCAGGCCTGGGCCATTGTTTCCAACTATTGTCGATCTTGGTGCTGCCAGCAGGCTTGACCTCGGCCACCATGTCTAGGATCAGAAGGCCATGAGCTGCAGCCCCTGGCCTGGCATTAACTTGTTCCCAGCTTCTCCATGTAGCAGAGCTGGGTGGATCTAGGAAGGTGGATTCCTACACCTCTCCGTGATCACTTAGTACTGTGTGGAAGAGGAGCGGAGGGGACCCTCTGTATCGTCTCATTCACTTGGTAGATATAATGGCTACCGATTACATTCTAGGTCAGACACCACGACCTGGTGGTATCACCTCCTCCTTTCACAGGACAGGAAATAGAGGCTAAGTGCTTGGTTCCAGGTCACCCATGGCACTTCTGGGACTTGGAGCTAGGTCACCCTGACGCGTAGCCACAGTGCCTCTCTCTGTGAGCAGAGAGAAGGGCCCTGCGAACCCAGCACTGCTATCCTGAGCCTTCTTCCAGGTGAAATTGCTTTCAGATGCTGAGAGCTTCTGAGAATGGACTCTCCAGGCTGCTGTGGCGCTGAGCTGAGGGCTGGTGGAGGGGAGTGTGGCCGGGCCCTGCCCGGCCTCCTCCAGCCGCTCTGGCCTGTGAGCTCAGAGTGACTGCTACTCTTCAGGCAGCCCTGAAACTTCAGGCAGCGTGGCCAGCCAGATTCCAGTTGGAGCCTGGAGAGCAGAGTTCATGGGGCTGCTGCGCCCCCTGCAGGCCATGGACTGGTGGTGCATCCACCTCTGCACTAAGTTTTGATTTTTAATAAACTTTATTTAAAAAGTAAAGTATAATATACATAGAGAAAAGCAGCCAATCTCAAGAGTGCTACTTGATGAGTTAAAACAGAGTGAATATATCTGGGATATCAGCACCCCATAGCCACCCACCCCAGCACTGACTTCAATGCCATAGGGTAACTTTGCTCATTTTGAACGTTCTATAAATGGAATCATACAGAATGCATTTTTTAGATACTCTTTTGCCCACAAGAAATGCATCCATACAGGGGTGCCTGGGTGGCTTAGTTGGTTGGGCGACCGACTTCGGCTCAGGTCATGATCGCACAGTTCGTGAGTAGGAGCCCCGTGTCCCGCTTTGTGCTGACAGCTCAGAGCCTGGAGCCTACTTCAGATTCTGTGTCTACCCCTCTCTCTAACCCTCCCCTGCTCATGCTCTGTGTCTGTTTCTCAATAATAAATAAACCTTAAAAAAAAAAGAAATGCATCCATACACTTAACAAATGATGTGTACTAGAATGTTTATGACAGCACTCCTCCTAGTAGCCCTAAATCATTGGCAGAGTGGTTAAAATCATTGTAGTATATTTATACAAATGGAACTCATACAGCGATGAGAATAGATGAGCAACTGCTATGTACAGCTACTCCAGTGAATCGAAATTCCGCTTGGCATCTACATGCCTTGCGGACATGTCCCAGGAACTGTCCTGGCAGCCCAGAGCTAGACCTTGAGGGGAGTGCCCAGGATGTTCTCAAACTGCTGTTGTGGGTGCAGCCAAGTCTGTATGTGAGCTGGCCCCTGAGGACTCTCTTGCACTATAAACATCCTGCAGCCCAGTTTTTCTCAAGTCTAGGGCAAATCAGAACCACCTGTGGAGCTGTAAAAAACAAAAAACACAAATGAACGTGTATGTGAATGTCTGTGCCCCATCCACAGAGATTCTGAGCTAATTGGTCTGGGTAGGGTCCCAAACATTGGTTATGTTTTTTAAAACAGCTTCCTTGGTGATTCTAACATGTGGCGAGAATTGACAATTTCAGTGTGGTTTCAGGCCCTGTAGCATCAGCATCATCTGTGAGCTGGTTGCAATTGCAGATTCCTGGGTTCCATCTCAGACCTTCTGACGCAGAAATTCTGTGTGGGGTTTAGGGATCTGTTTCCATGAGCTCTCTGTGGGGTGCTACTGCACAATCAATTTGGAGAACCCCTGCCTCACTCCCTTTTCTCTCTGCAGATAACAAGGGTTTCAGCAATGATTTGCTGGATGAGAGGAATTCAAAGATAGGTAATCGTGTTTCCGATTATCATTAAAACCTTTAATACCCATCTATTTTACGTCTGTTCATTTAATAATTCCCATGTGTCAGGCCTGGTGCCTGGTGGTAGATGTGACCTCATGGAGTTTGTGGTCTAACGAGGGAAGACAGACTGTCACAAAAGGATGGAATTGGAATAAAAAGCAAAGTACACAGTGCTAAGAGTGCTTGGCTGAAGTGGGAAGCACCAGGCAGGTCTTCTCTGAAGGGTGCAATCTTAGCTGAGAACAAAAAATGAAGAGGATTTAATTGAGTGAAACTAGAACAAAGAACATTTTAAGCAGAGAGAGTATAACATTTGCAAAGGTCCTGTGGCCAGAGGGACACACCTTTGTGGTTTTGATCAAATGGGTGAGCCATTTGGATGAAATGACATTTATCTTCTCCCAGTAAACTATCAACTATCCAAGTGAGGTAGGGACTTGGCACTTACCCTCTGACCTTCAAGCAGTGACCTTTAAGGGAGGGGATAGCTGATCTTGATAGTCTTGAAATTCACTGTGGTATCCTGTTCACTTTTGTCAACTCTGTAGCCTGGATCAGGGATTGGCATACTATGGCTCATGGGCCATGTCTGGTCCATTGCCTGTTTTTGAAACACAGCCATGCCGGTTGATTTGTGTATTTTCTAAGGCTTCTTTCATGGTTTAATAGCAGAGTTGAGTATGTGTGACAAAGGCTCTATAGCCCTATAGAAGGAATGTCCTGCCTCTTAGCCTAGATGATTCCCCAAGACTTAGCTTTCAGTGTTGCCCCAGTCTTCTTCAAGGCAAAACTTTCCTCCCTGTTTTTCCTCCTTTTGCAATAAGAACTATCTGTAACTTAAGGTGTGAGGACTTAGAAGGAACTGACTTCTACCTTGAAGCACAAACAAACAAAAAGAAGAAAAAACAAAAACCATTGCCTCCATCAACTGAGCAAAACTTGGCAAAGTCCCTACCCTGGTTGGTTTCCCAGTGCTGATTGAGTTAGTGGAATTTTTTCCATGGACGCCTGGGTTGGGTAAATGTAATAAGGGCTGAGAGTGATGACAATACTGATCTAGGGAGATTGATAGATCAGCCAGGATTTCTCCCCGATGAGGCCATGCTGGGTGTTGATGCAGCAATATGTTTGCCTGCTCTGCTTATTAAAGTTTAATGTTTGAAAACTTCTCTTTTGCCTTCTCTCCGATATCTTCTCAAACACACGAGGTAACCACACTAGAGACTGATTAAATCTTTGTTTTTTGCACCAGACTTTGAGGGAAGGTGTTTCTGCAATGGTTAGCCAAAATATGAAATTAATCACCCTGTCTCATTTGTGGCTTTTCCAAAGACACAGTGGAAGAGGAAAGAAAAACAAAGAAAATAGAGGGATTTCGAAGGGCAGAGATAAACCTGCTTCTTGTGGGGTTTTGGGAAGAATTGAGTGAGGTGATTGACTGCATGGTGGGGCAGGAGATAGGGCTCCAGTACAACAACAGCTTGTTGTGTTCTCGATTCTTGGTTATGTGCCATGGTGTCCCAAGGCAGAGGGATGAGTCCTTGTCAGAGGTCCAAAAGGGGGCAGAGTCTGAACTCTGAATATGCTTTCTTCCCAGACAGTTCTCTGCCATCTCATTGGTGAATCTTGTCCTCATCGAGTACCTTGTTCCCCAAATCCAGACCTTGGGATGCTAGTCTTGCCAGTAGAACCTGCAGAATGTGTGACCTTGAGCAGACAGTTGAGTTGGGTGGCAAAAGGAGTTGTCATTGACCTGTGTCAGGGAAAGCATGACAGAGTTGAGTGTTAGAAGGATCATAGCTTTCTTTACACATGGCACAGAATTTGGCAGTGATGAATTACTCGGGGTGTTGATGGATCTTGGGTAGGTGCCCAAGATCTGAGTCTGAGAATCCCTATTTTGGAGTGCATGGGAGCACTTAGGACGAGGGCTGAGGGCAATGGGATGAGGGACTTAGTGGACAGGAGGTCTTTGCCATGCCTCCCCAACTCCCCGCCCCCCCTCCCCCATCACTGAGATTTCTTGGACGTGGCATGTTCCTCGGCCTGTGGGCCAATGGCCGAGGAGGCACATTGACTTGGTAGTCAGTGGGCATGTTTGGGTTGGTGTTATGGGGTTATGAATAGTAAAAATGGAGTTGACAGTGATGAAAGCTGCCGTGTTGGTGGTGCATTTGGAATTAGATGCTTTCTCAGTCCTTTTGGGATGCCATAAGAAAAATACCGTAGACTGGGTGAGTTAGGAACAACAGGCATTTATTTGTTACTGTTCTGGAGGCACCAGCAGATTTGGTGAAGGTGAGAGCCTGGTTCATAGATGGTGTCTTCTCATTGTGTCTTCCCATGGTGGAAGGGCTGAGGGACCTCTCTGGGTCCCTTTTATAAGACTGCTGGTCCCACTAATGCGGGCTCTGCTTTTGTGACCTAATCACTTCCCAAAAGTATCACCTCTTAATGCTATCACCTTGGGGGGTAAGGATTCCGACGTAGGAAATTGGGGGGATGGAAGGACAGAAACATTTGGTTCACTGCAGATACCCAGTAGCCTTTGCTCACTGGGCATCTGGGGTAGACCAGTCAAAAGACTTCAGAAAAGAAGATAGTGGGGAAAGGTGATTAAAAGCCCCACTGGCAAATATGGTCCCAGATGCACTCCTCTCCCTGCCTTGTTCATTTTGCTCCAGACATAATCATAGTCTCCTAGCTCTTTGTAGGCATCTCTGCTTATTCTGTCTTCCCTATCTTCCTCCGTCTGGCTCCTTCTCACCATTCAGTCTGGTTTCAAGTAGCCCCATCTGCAAGAGGTCTCCCCATCTATTCTGGCCTCTCTGGTCACACGGCATTTCACCATCCTGTATATTTTCTTAATCTCACATATCACAATCTGTCATTCTGCTACTTCTAGTTCCTCCTGATGGATATGTGCAAACAAATGAGGATCTATCTTGTTTACTGCTTTTGACCACAGGCCTGGTGCAGAGAGAGCACCCAGTATGGGAGTGAGAAGGAGCAGGGATTGCTTTTGGGGGAAGTGGGTCTGCTTTGAACTCCCTGCATTGCCAGAGAGTTTGGTGGTTATTACATCTTTATTTGCAATTGGCTGTCTCATCCCTGTGTTGCAATTCATTTCTAGTTAGAGATCATTTTCAATTAAAAAGCGCATAAACCAAAGCCAAAGCGCTAATACATTTCTGCTCAGTAGAAAGACCCAGATCATGGATTTTATCATTTGCCACCATTGATTTTCCATGAGTAATAATTACATTTTATACACAACATCTGCACTAACTGATATTTATATGTGCAATTATTTGGAGTAACTTTTAATGTTAAAATATATTTTTTTTCAGGGAGGGGGATGTTGAGTAAATTAAATTTTTTACTTTTGTCATTGCTTTTTATACAGACAATGCTCATTCTCATATGAAATAATAATTTAGCAATCAGAGCCCGAAATGGTTTTATAAATGAAGTTTGAATTGACATTTCTACCAGCTGGGATGGTAATTTTCAGCTTTCACCGGGGTTGGTGAATTTAGATCCACTCTTGAAATTTACTTTGCTCTTATTATCTTTGAAATCCTCTGGGGTTTTTACTCAGATAACACAGGCACTTCTCTCATCATGCTGGGTATTGTCCCTGCTGTGAAGTTCTTGGCAAATCTCCCTGCTCTTTAGCTCAGCATTCAAGTCCTCTTGCAATGGACACTTTTTTTGTATGGATGCAAAAAATACTTGTTGTGCCTCACCTACATACCACGTGTTCCGTGTGCTGGGAATTGAAATGTGAGGGAGACAGATTTCCTGTCCTTTTTTTGCAACTTGTAGTATAGATGGGGAGACCGACAATTATGAAGTAAATCTAAGTCAGAGATAGTTGACAGGTTCTATTAATTGGCCCAAGAGAAGCAGAGTGATGAAATAGTTGAGGGGGGAGGATGCTTTGGGTAGGTAGGTGATTGATGAAAGCCTCTTCCAGAAGGTAGCATTTCTGAGGAAAAGAGAGTAGTAGGGTGTGTGGAGTGAGTGAGCATGGGGATGAACAGCCAGAGGCCAGACCCTGGAGGGCACCAAAAGTCTCGTTAAGGGGACTGAATTGTAAGAGCAGAGAGTGGGGGGGATTTCGTTGGTGGTGGTGGTGGTGGTGGTGGTGGTGGGTGAATGTTAGTCATTGTTCAATTTGTTTAATTTGTGACATTAGAAGGTCGCAGTAGTCCTATTGCAGGATGACAAAGGTTGTGTGTGGGTGGGGGAGTGGCGGGAGGGGGGGAGATGTGGCTCCAGGGAGCTCATTTATGAGACTTTGGCTTTTGTTTGGGCAGGAGATGGTGGTAACTTGGACAACACTGTAGACAGTGGGGATGGAAAGAAGTGGATGCATTTGAGAAATGAATAATCATATATTTTTTAAACTTTTAAAATTTTTATTAGAGAGAGAGAGAGAGAGAGAGAGAACACGAGTGGGGGAGGGGCAGAGAGAGAGGGAGACACAGAATCTGAAGCAGGCACCAAGCTCTGAGCTGTAGACACCGAGCCTGACTTGGGGCTCGAACTCATGAACCATGAGATCATGACCTGAGCCAAAGTTGGGTGCTCAACCAACTGAGCCACCCAGGTGTCCCTGAATAATCATATATTCAACTTGATATTCTCTTCTGACAGGTGGTCCCAGCAGATGATACACATCATCCCATATGGGATCATGGGTCTCATGCCCCACATTCTCTGTGTTCCCCATGGTTTCTTCCCCACCTGTTGTCCTTGGCTCCAGAATCTCTCTTCCATGAAGCCTCTGGACATGGTGGGTCTGGTGGCCCCTTTGTCTCTCATGTGCTAAGTTAGTGGTTTTCAGTGTTGGTGTGTGTAAGTAGCTCCTGAGAAGCTTAATGTAAGGCAGTTTCTAGAACACCATCTTCTGGGGATTCTTGTTTACTGTGTCTTCCCTGGGGGCCAGGGTCTGACTTTTCACAAGCATTTCAAGTGATGCTGATGCTGGCAGCTCAGTCTGGATCTGTTCTGTCTTCTATCATGTCAGTCGATTTTTCTCTTCTGTTTTAGATTATAAGCTCTCCAAGGGTAGAACCAGGTCATATTTCATGTTTACAACCCCCCAGTGCCTGTGCCCAATGCTGTACATGGAAGAGGTACTCACATATCTTTAATATTTTGGATAGAAAATCCAAGAGAAATGACCACTCTTGGTTGTGTGGCTATTCTGCCTGTCCCGGCACAGTTGGAATCACTCTCTTCCCCTTTGCTGGACTTAATTTGCCCAGGTCTTAGATTCCTGCCTCCTTCTGCTTGACAAGACTTAATGATTGTTCAGGTCCCCATTTGAAAGTTAACTCTTCATTGGTGGACAATCAGAGGCTTAGAGAAACTGGATCACTTGACCAAGGCCCCAGGATTACACAGGGCAAGGTGAAAATTAGAACCGAGGAATATCTGCCTCCAAGATTCACCCTCCTAACGGCCATTCATCATTTCATTCTGTGTCGTAGCAAATATTTATTGCATGCCTATGATGGTGCCATGTACCAATCTTTTCTGTCTCCTGTATCTCTCTCCCTATCCTCACAGATCCTCACATGGATTTGTCCTCATGGGGGGAAGAGAGTAGGTCTGTTCCCTCAAGTATCAACCCTTCAAATGTTGGCAGGCAGCTCTTCCCTGAGTTCTTCACCTTTGGCCATATGACATGTCATGACTTCGTTCTCTGCCACCCTGGACGCCTTCCCAGACACACCCTCTTCAGCCAATGTCCAGTGTCCCTCTGAGTGTGGACCCACCTTTGGATGCTCTTGGTCTGATGCCATCAGGGCAGAGTGGGGACTGTCAGCACCTGGCAGGGTAGCCCTTCATTCCATGAGCTCCTGAGGCAGTAACTTCTTTTCCACACAGCTGATTCACAGACTTGCTGCTCTACCAAAGCCAGCTTCCATCCTGTAGTTAGGAGTTACTTTCAGATTGCATCTTTTGCTCTGTCTTTCCTATCTCCTCCTTCCCAACTCTTGGGGAAATAGACTGTAAGGACAAGGAGTGGGTGACTAAGGGAAGTTCTATCTCATTGACTAGCCATCATAATTTTTAATACTTCTTAACAACATTTTCTTGCAACATTACGTGAACATTATAAAAGAAAACAGGATCATCCATTTTCCACCCAGCCAAGCGGGCTCCCATGTTTCTAAATCAATAAACAACAGAAGAACTCTATGTTCACCCTGTCCATCAAGTGAAAGGGCTGGTGAAGAGGGGAGGGAGACAGGCAGGGTAAACCTTGCATATTAAGGTTGTTTCTGGAAGCAGATAGGGCTGGGTTCAAACCCCAGGCTGGCTTTGGCTAAGTTACTTAGCCCCTCAGAGCCTAGGTTTTCTCATCTGTGAAATGCAGGCAATAATAACATCTCCCTCCTAAGTTTCTGAAGTATTAAATGAGATGGTGCATGCAAATCTTTGAACAGAGTGTGTGCTACATGGTCAATGCTCTATGAATGTCCATCTGATGACGGTCATTATTGGGAGAGGCAGACAGGTGATCAGTGGGGTAATCAGAAGGAGGCTGTGGGCTTCGCTCAGCCAGCACAGGTAACCGAAGGGGGCTTCTCAGAGGAGGGGGTGAATGAGATGGTACAGAGGGCAGCAGTGTGGGCAGAGGGATCAGAACATCCTCAAGGCATCAAGAGAGATGGGGACACTCTTCAGTCCCATGGGATTAGAGAGCTGGTTCTCCTTTCCATTTTGTGTGTCCAGTGGATGGGACCCCTCTAGGGGAGGAATGGGGAGAAGGCTCTTGAGTATTTTTCACCAGCCTAGTCTGAGGCTATGGGAAGCCTTCCATCTCAGATCTTGGACTTTGGCCCTTGGTGCCCCATTTCTCCCCTGAAGGGCCCTGCTCTTTCTCTCCAGGTCTGGCTGGAGACATGCCTTGTGTTGCAGCTGCTGTAGGTGGCAGCAGAAGCCTGACAAAGCCCATCTTTTTTTAGGGCAGCGAGAGGGGAGGAAATGTAATCAGGACCTGGTAGCCTCCAGCCTCTGTTATCTCCAGAGTGGTTAGACGAGCTGAGGGGGTTAGAGCAGGCGGCAACCATATTAACAGAATTCTCTATTGAGTTACAGCCTTTCTGCAGACGTCTGTGGAGTCTGCAGCGTGCCAGAGCCTGTCCCCGAGAGTTGGATCTTTATCAGATCGACTTCTCTTGGCTCCAGACTTCCCTGCCTCTGGGGACCCTGAGAAATAGCCAGGGCAGGGAGACCAGGGTACAGATGCTGAGATGGATTAAGACCTTGACAGACCTAGTCCCAGAAAAGATGATTCCTTGCTGTAGGTCACTCACTGAAAGGCAACTAAGTCTGTTCTTGCCCATGACAGTTGCTTCAATTATTTGTATTTAGAAGTGTCAAGTACACATATCTCTCATAAATTTTTTTCTCCTTCTTCCCTGGTGCCCCATGGTGTTTAAACCACCTATCAGTCAGGGGCAGTACATCCCAGTGGTTAAGAGCACAGGCTCTTAAGTGCCGTTTGGTGCTGTGTGCCTTTGAGCAAGAGAATTAACCCCTCTGTGCTGCAGTTTCCTCCTCTGTGAGGTATCTCCTATGCCTTCGCTCTTATTTTTGTTCTTACAGGAGGATCTGAGAGGAGCTTTGGTTTTCTGGACAGAAGATGTGCGCCTATGGGAAATTGTTGCCCACTCCCTACCCTGCTAACTCTCTTTCTTGTTTTTGTAGCAACTTTGAGATCTTAATTCACATACCATACAATTCACCCACTTACAGTGTACAAGTCTATACAACCATCGCCTCAATCAATTTGAGAAAATTTTCATCACCCTCAAAAGAAACAGCCCCAAGCCACTCATCTACTTTCTGTCTCTGTGGATTTGCCCATTCTGGACATTTCATAGGGAAAAAAAAAAGCTCTTTCCTTCTTTGGTAGGGTCAGCTCTGACCCTCCTCCCCATCCTGTTTGGGGGCTGTCTCCCCAGCCCCCTCATGTGATCCAGAGGGGATGGTGGTGGAGAGAACCTGCCAGCCAGGCCTCGTTGCTCACAGCACAAGCAGCTTGGCTCCAGATTACTCATTTCAAACTCAATTTGTGACTCTGCCAAGAGCAGCAGAATCCCCGGAGCATGTAACCCGATTACTCCCACCCCCATCCCGGGCTCTGGAGCCTGGAGCACACAGCAGGCAGCCTCCCAGGACTGACAGCTGACCAGCGAGCCAGGGCCTGACAGGAGCCTGCTGGGCCTCCGACTCTGCTTGGAAGCACCTGCCCAGCCTGGCCCCAGCTCCTGGATAACAAGGACAGCCTTGGCTTTTGTCTTTAGGCCTCTGAGACAGTTTCCTGTGGTGGGGCCAATCGTCCTGACTGTTACGACAACAAGCTTGGCCAGACTCACAGTCCACATCAGCATGATTCTAGAAATGCCTCCATTCAGGTTCTGGGCCTGAGCAGGCTCTGGGTTAAGCTTTCTATGTGCATGGTTCTTTGTGGAACCCCAGCACTGTGTGTATTACAAGACAGAGGACCCTGTGGGGCCTGCATGAAGTAAGCCAGGCACAGACAGACAAGAGCAGGTGCACCATCTCTGTTTGTGCTGGGTACGGACACTGAGAAGGTGTTAACTTGGGTAACCTTCCCCACAACTATATGGGGAAAGAACAGTGATGGGCTGCCCTTTCAGATGAGGATGCTGTGGCCAAGTTGGAGCTCAGGTGAAGCCAGACATTGTGACTGAAGATACATGCTGACTGTAGCAAAGATAGAAGGAAGCCATTTCTGTGAAATGTCCAGAGTGGGCCAATCCATAGAGGCAGCATGTAAATCAGTGGATACCAGGGACTGGGGGTGATGGGGCATTTGGGAGGTGATAGCGGAAGGGTACAGGGTTTCTTCTGGGGGGTGACAGTGTTGTAAAATTGTGCTGATGGTTGCATAACTGTGTGAATACACTAAAAACCATAGAATCATCACTTTAGATGGATAAATTGTATGGTATGTGAATGATATCACATAGCTTTTGACGAAGAAAGGAATTGATGTGGCAGGCTGCAGGCTACATAAACTTATGTTACCACCCTTTATATCCAAGTTAAAACCTAAAATTTTTCATCCTCCTATTTAATGCAAGGATCATTGGGGGTAACCCTGAACTGTAGATGGCAGGAAGCATTGAGTCAATGTCTTTTGTCTGTCATTTCAGATGCCAGCTTCGTATTTCTACAGGGTGGGGATGGTTTAGGGTGGTCTGCATCCATGCAGCTGGTACTTGAGCAGCATTTGCAGTCTGAGATTCTAGGGGTGATCTGTGTGGGTTGGCAGAGATGCACCGCCTCCCGTCCTTTTTCCTGCACCTGTTGCCCTTAGAGTGGTCTAACTTTGGGGAGAAGCGTGCACACAACCAGCCTTGGGTACTGTGCTGAGTGCTACCTCACCTGCGTGGGCTCCTGCATCTGATTTTGCAGAGAGGGTGCCTGTCACCTTTTAGTCTTGAATTGTATAACACAAGGCTTCCTTGCAAGAAGGGTAAGAGACAAGAAAAACCCATTCCACCACACTTTGGAAGCCCTTGTTTTTTGAGAGGCTGGTTCAGGATTCCCTGCGAGGGACCGGTGCATTCTTCCCACAGTACCGTCCAGGGGTTTGGGTGTGATACTAGAGGAGCTGAAGCCTCAGTCTGCCAGGACATATCTGCCAGCAAATCAAATTACCACATCACCCGTCGGTGTGCTGGAGACCTTTTCTTAGGCTCCCTTTCTCCTCTGGCCTTGACTGTGTTTCCCAGAGCTGTGTGCTTTCCAGTTGGGGAAGGAGGGAACACGTTGCCTGAATTACAGGCTGGCTCTAGGAGTCCTGGATCCTGAAAACCCACCACGAAGGACAATGAAGAGCTCTGCCCTTGTATTTTGAACCCACACTGCTTGATGTATTACTACTCTGTAGACCTGGCTCTGAAATCAGTGCTGTCTTCTCCAGCGTGCTGGGACCCCAAGCCCTCTCATGTCAACCTTCCTGCATTCAGACAGCATCTGCACAATGTGTTTGGGCAGCATGTGGATAAAGAAGATGCTGGTAGTGGTAGGCACAGAGATGCAGGGAGGATGGATGCTGCTTATAGACCCTCTGCCTGATCTCTTCCTGTCTCTGTCCTTTTCTATCCCCCTGCACTCCATCTCTCCTCCTCCCTCCCCCAGTGCTCTGGACCATTCTTTCTTGGTTTCATCCAAGTCATCCAAGCCCAGGTAGGTGAAGCCAGATGAGAGAAAAACAAACAAATTAGGAATGTCCCTAATGCAAAATGAATATAAATAAGTGTGCAGAGGCTTCTGCTTACCCACTGATTACTCACACACTGCTCCAGAGGCATAGCTGGCCTAGCTCAGCTCCATGGAAGTTAATGATAAATTAAGCCTATTAATCACCCCAGGCAGTAGGGCCAGCCTGAGCATACCCTGGTAGGAGATGATGCAGCAAGAAGGGAAGCGGGGGTGCCTTACAGCGTTGTTGGGGTGAGGCAGATTGTTGGTCTCTAACGTGCTCTTTGTTAAAGTGTTAACAAGTTCTACCCAGTCTGTACTGTTTGATACCATTGCATATTCCAGAAGCTGTCCACCTCAGGAGGAGGGCTTGAACCCTTCCAGAACTAGGGATTACTTTATCATCTGCACACCCTCCCTTTACATTCCCCCATCACCTGCCACAGTCTGGCCTCCTCTGTGTTCTTAGGTGGAACTCGAGTAAAAGTTCCCTCTCCGAGACTGCCAGGTCAAAAGTCCTGTTCCTTTCTCCAGCTCTTTGTTTTCTTCATAGTAGGTCCCTGGACTGGGCTGCCTGGGTTCAAGTCCTTGTTCTTGGATTAGTTGTGTGTAAGTGCTCTGTGCCTCAGTTTCCCCGTATTTAAAGGGGGATTGATACGTAGCTACCTCACAGAGTTGTCGCGAGGAGGAAGAATGCACATTCACATTAAGTGTTTAGAATGGCACCTGGTACAGAGTAAGCAGTGTTACCTGCTGCAGCTCTTACCACCATGACTTTTTACTCTTCCTTTCCTTAATTTGCATCCCATTTGCTGTGGTCAGAAATAACCTCCTTCCTTTGTTGGTGTTGTCTGTTAGTGTTTTCCCTGGCAGAATGTAAGCTCCATGAGAGCAAGGATTGTCTTGTATCTGCCCGTCCTACACCCCCAGTTTCTCCATCAGTGGGAAGCACATGTGGGTGCCCAGTAAATGTGTGGTGAATGAATGCGCCACGAGTTGGTGGGAATGGGAATGAAGGGGCAACTTCCTGGGGGCTGGGGTTGGCAGGGAGACCTATGTGCTCGGTTTTGGGGTATGAAGATGGTGTTTGATGTGGGTCGAATTGTGTCCCCCAAAATGATATGTTGAAGTCCTAATCCCCCGTACCTGTGCATGTTGCCTTATTTGGAAATAGGATCTTTGCAAATGTAGTCAACTTAAGATGAGATCATACTGGATTAGGGTGGGCCCTGATCCAGTGACTGTTGTCCTTATTAGAAGAGGAAATTTGGACACAGACACATAGGGAAGATAGCCATATGGAGATGAAGGCAGACACTGGAGTGATGCATCCATAAGGCCAAGGATTTCTGGGACCCAGCGGCATGCAGGAAGAGGCAAGGAAAGATTCTTAGAGTCTTCAGAGAAAACATAGCCTTGCTGACGTCTCGACTCTAGACTTGAGTCACCCAGAACTGTAAAAGCATGAATTTCTGTTGTTTCAGGCCATCAGGTTTGTGGTGACCTGTCTTGACAGGGCATTTTAGTTAGTTTTCAATTGCTATGTAACAACATATAATACAAAATTAAGAGTTTAATACAACACACCTTTATTATCTCATAGTTTGTGTGGGCCAGGATCTAGGCATAGCTTAGCTGGTTCTCTACTTTCAAATCTCCCAGGTTGCAATCAGGGTGTCAGCTGAGGTCTTGACTGGGCAGAGTTCTCTCCCCTGTGGCTCTAAGACTGAAAGCCTCAGTTCTGGACTGGTGTTGGCCAGAGGCCACCCTCTGATTCTTCCACTCTCACTTGGCTACTAGCTTCATCAGAGCCAGCAAGGGTGAGTCTCCAGCAAGGTGGATGTTGTGATATTCATGTAGCCTAATGACTTTTGCCATGTTCTGTTTATAAAGAGATCAGAGGTTCTGCCCGCACTCAAGGGAGAGGAATCCACAGAGCATGTCCACCAGGAGTCGAGGACCATGGGGCACCTCAGAGTGTGTCCCCCACAGTCAGAATGGCAAAGTGAGAGCTGGTTATACCACTGGTGTCTGTTGGCATTGTGTTCCTTGTGGTCAAGCTGACTTGGAGGTAGTTCCTATGGCAACCAGCAGACCTGGGGATCCTTTCATGTCCCTCTGGCCATGGGGATTTTCTCTCAGTGACACCTTTACTCAATCAAATTGAGCACAGCTGTATCTAAGGCACTGGAATAATGGGTTGATATTCCACTCTCATGGTCTTAGAGTTCAGTGTGAGATTTAGATAGTAAATAACTGCATGCCTCCCAGTGGATGGTTACCCAGTGGGATTTGTGCTTTGATGTCCAAATGCAGGGTGGTGCAAAAGCGGGAAGCCTTGGGATCCGATGTGGTCCTGGGCAATGAGGATAGAATGTGGCACTTCTTGTGAGTGATTAGAATGTCATCGGGGCCCTCTGTTTTATCCCCTGCAGCCTGTCGTTTTTAAGGGAAGGGCTTTACTTGTTTTTCGTTGATGATGGTGGTCTCCAGTGCCAAGCACTGTGTCTGGCTCATGCTTGGTACTGAAGGATCTATGTTGGTTAAATGAGCACAGAGAATGAAGAGGGACAGTGGAATGAGAGGTGTTAGCTAGGGTCCAGATGGTTCAGATAGACCATGCTAAACTTTGTCCTTTACTCAAAGAGCAGTGGGGAGCCCCTCGGATGTTCTCCCCAGTCTCCAGAAGAGGGGCATCTTTGAAATGCATTTCTAGTAATCACTGTGGGTGTCAGGTGGACAGGGAGTTGGAGGGCAAGAGGGGATGCCAAGAGAGCAGATAGTTAAGGGGGACTGGTAGGGCCTGGTGATACATACATGGACAGGAGCAGATGGGTCCAAGAGATGTTTTTGGAGGTAAAAGGAAGAGGGATCAGGAGTGGATATGTAAGTGAGGGGATGAGAAAGAAGGATCCGGGTGGCATTTAGTAGACTGTGTCATCATTTGGGCATGTCCCTTGAAGCCGAAGGTTATCGTCCAATTTCTTTGCTCTTAGTAGGTGGTCACGTGGTGTCAGGACACAAGTACATTGATGTTTAAAGTTCAGTTCCACCCTTCACAGGGTGTGCTGCTAAAACTTGGGATGTTCCATTGGCTTTCTTGTGGAATGGTCCTAAAATGCCTGCTTTGAGGACCACTGGGAAGATCCATGACTGTCAAAGGAGTGAAAACACCTGGCACATGGCTTGGCACAGGGTGGGTGGAGGTTGAATGTACTAGCCCTGTGACGTCTTCTTGACTCCGTTGCCTCATGGCTAAAATGGGGTCTGTTACTCTATTACAGCAGAACAGACCAACCCAGAATTTGGTGTGAAGTGACAGTCACTTTTTACTCATGCACCTCTGGCTTACCTGGTGACTTGTCTTCTTACTGCAGGTCTGTGAGTCAGCCAGCACAGTGCTCCTAGTGCCCCTCATCCTCCCAGGATCAGTGGGATAGGCAGGACTGTTGTTCTCATGGGGTTGGCAGGGTGCCTGCAAGAGGCAAGTGAAAGCATCTGGTGTCTGTCAAGGCCTAGCCTTCGAACCAGCACATTGGTCAAACATTATTCAGGGTGTTTATGTGAGAGTATTTCTGATGAGGCTGATGTTTAAATTAGTAGACACGAGGAAAACAGATTGTCCTCCATATGAGGGTGGACCTCATCCAATCAGTTGAAGGCCTTAATAAGAAGTAACTTGCCAGCTGATAGCCCTCAGATTTCTTCTGCAACATTGACTTTTTCTGCCTCATGTCATTCAAATCCCTTCTTCCCGGTTACATGCACCACTGGGACACCCTGCAGATTTTGGATTTACCAATCTCCCTAACTGCACGGGCCAATTCCTTATAATAAATCTGTTTTGATGTAGATATACATGTACATCTCTTACTGGCTCTTTCTCTGGAGAACACTAATATAAGTGAACAATGAGTTACAACATGCAAAGCTCTTAAAACCCTGCCTGGCACTTAATAAATGACCCATATAAACTAGGGGGTCTCTGCCTCAGCGCTATTGTCACCTTAGGCCAAATAATTCTTCATTATGGGGGGGCTGTCTTGTGCTCTGTAGGATGTTGAGCTGCATCCCTGGCCTCTACCCACGAGATTCCTGTAGCACCCCCTAGGCATGGCAGCCAAAAATGTCTGCAGACACTGCCCAATGTCCCCTGACCGAGAACCACTAGTATAAAGGTTAGTTACTGTTACATGTTGTATAGTCCCTATGACTGTTATTTTTCTTTTGTTTTTTCACTTCAGTCACTTCTGTGTATGGATTTTGGAAGGAAGGAGAGTCACAGCATGACACCGTCAGCCAGGAAAAAAACAGTGCCGTTCATTTTTGCCACTTGACTTCAAAGGAATTGGAAAGTTACAAAGAGCTCAGCCTAAGCACTGGCTCCTGAAAGTTTCTTTGGAAAAACAGTTAGGCAGTTCTTGTCACAAGCAGCAGTGGCTACATTTTAAACAATGGCATGGGCTGAACAGAAATGCACTATTTTAGCTTTTGGTGCAAGAGACGTGAAGCTTTTGGTCTCTTTACTTGATGTTTTCTGGAGAGATCCTAAGTGAGTGACTTTATTTTCCTTGCCATGTAAAAAGGTTTTCATTTTGTTCTCTCTCTCATACACACATACATGCGCACAAACACACACCCTATGAACAGTTAATATCCTTGTGAGATAGGTCCCAATTTCATCCCCATTTTACAGGTGAAGAACCTGAGGCTCAGAGAGGTACAGCAACTAGCCTAGAGTGGCACAGCTAGTAACCGAGGCAGTCAGGATTTAACCCTGTTGGTCTGATTCTTTTGTCCAACTCCTAAACACAATGCAGTGCTTGATCAAGGTGAATCTGATTACATCCCCAAAGGTCTCAGAATTGCAGGATGGGGGAGACCAGAAAATTTAACTGAGTTGTCACTCCCCTAACTGTGTGGAGTAGATCCTGAATGAAGTGTATAAAGCACCAGGTATTAAAGTTTATGAGTCTATTAATCCATAGCTTTGGAGGAATTAAAGTTTCATATTGATGATAAACCTCCCCTAATAAAATGTAAGGGAAGCAGGAATAAATCTGATTTCAAAGGACCCCAAACCACTTAAACAATTGTATGCAAGATGGATGTGTATGGCAGTGAGGGGGTGATATGTCTTGTCCGGTGGAGGGTACTTT
This sequence comes from Lynx canadensis, assembly GCF_007474595.2. Taxonomy (NCBI): domain Eukaryota; kingdom Metazoa; phylum Chordata; class Mammalia; order Carnivora; family Felidae; genus Lynx; species Lynx canadensis. The sequence continues at coordinate 4,900,995 of NC_044318.1, forward strand.
CGTAAAGAGGTTTTTGCTTCTGCTAAGTGGTGGAGATAAAATGATGGATGTGTGCTATTGATTTCATGGGAGTTTGCATGAGGGTGAGCACAGCTGGAGGAGAAGCCCATGTTGCAGCTGAACGCTGCTGAATATGCATTTAGGAGGAGAGGAGGCAAAACGCATTTCGGGTGGCCAATTTCATCAAATAGAGAAAAGCTGGCAAATATACGGCAATCAATCTCCCTCCCTCTCTTTTCTTGTCTGTCTCCCTCCTTTCCTTCTCCCTCCCTCCCTTTCTTATTTTTGTCGGTGGAGAAGTTCCCAGTGGGAGCAGGTGAGCTATAGGGTGTTGGTTTAAACACAGCCCTGGATTAGAATCCAGGCTTTGTCATTTATTTTCTCTGTGACCTTGGGCAATTTACTTAATCTTTGTGGGTCTTGGTTTATTTCTTTTTTTTTTTTTTTTTTGACAAACCATTTGTTGTAGAAAAGCTTTATATGAACAGAAAAGTTGCAAAGGTAGTACAGCAAATTCCAATATACTCTGCACCCACCCAGCTTCCCCTACTGTTAATTTTACATTACTGTGGTATATTTGTTAAAGTTATTGTATCAGGATTGATGCATTGTTATTAACAGTGTCTGCAGTTTGTTGGGCTTGCTGTGTTTTGCCTGGTTTCTGTTCTAGAACCCCATCCCAGACCTCAGGTTACATGGGGTTGTTATGTGATCCTAGGCTCCTCTAGACTGATGGTCTCTCGGACTGTCCTTGTTTTTAATGATCTTGACGGTTTTGAGGAGGACCTGTGAGGTACCTTACAGAATGTCCCTCAGTTGGGATCTGTTTGATGAGTCTCTCCTGATGAGGCTGGGGTTCTGGGTCTGGGAGAGGATGACCACAGAGGTAAAGAGCTCTTCTCATCACATCATATCAAGGAGACAAGCTATCAACATGAGTTGTAACTGCTGATGTCAACCCTGGTCTCCTGGCTGAGGTGCCTTTGTGAGTTGCTCTTTTCTGCCCTTACCCTACTGTGGTCTTCGGGAGGAAATTGCTGTGTCAACTTGTACTTAAGGAGTGGGCAGTGATGATCCTGTTCATGGATGGTGGATTTCTTCCTTAAGGGATAGCTTTCCATTCTCCCACATTTATTTATTCAATTATTTATTTACATCAATATGGACTCATGGATATTTATCTTATGCTTTGAGTTATAATCCAGTAGTACGTTATTTGTTTTGTTACTCAAACAGTTCCAGCTTCATCTGGGCCTTAGTTTTTTGAAAGACTTATTTTCATAGGGAATAAATCGGATAATGACAGCTGAGAGTACAGTGAGGTAGGTGAGTGGAAGGAAATTAAAGAGAGTGCCAAAAAGCACCATAATCAAGATAAATAATACATTAATGCAATATTTGAAACACATGAAAATGAATGAAAGAAAATTCATGATGAGCAAAATGTCAAATCAAGTGTCATTTCAAATCAAGAACAGGACCCATAATGTATGTAAATTGTTTAACCAGGTACCTGGTATTTAGTACATATTTAAGAGCATTTAGTAGATTAATTCTGTCGGTTCATATGGATGTGCTAGTACATCAGTGGTTACTTTCTCAATAATTTGGGTAAAAAACTACCCTAAAACTTGGTGGCTTCAAATAACCAGTGTTGGTTTAACTCACAAGTCTGTGGTTCAGCTGGGGGCTCTGCTGGCTTGCCCAGGTGGCCTTGTGTGTCTGGGGGCCAACTGTCCATCTGTTGGCTGGTCTTGCATGGCCTCATCTGGAATGCCCATGGTGGCTTGCCTTTGCCCCCATGTCTCTCATCCTTCTGCTGGGGCAAGCGGGCCTGTCTGGGTATGTCTTTGTCATGGTGATGGCAGAGAGTAAGAGAGTATGTGCACACAAGCAAAGCCTTTTGAGGTCCACGCTCGGAATGGTACATCATTATTTCTGCTCCCTTGTGCTGGGCAAAGCAAGTCAAAATGGTAGCTCAGATTCCAGGGGCAAGGGGCAGTAATATCCAACTGGTCACTGAGAGGAACACAGATCATATTGCCAAGGGCATGGCATGGATACAGGGAGAGGAGCGAAGAACTGGGGCCATTCGTGCCATCACCACAGCCAGGAGCTGTTTGGGTGCCTGGGGAAGCTTCAGGGGACAAAACAGACCGAAATCTCTGCCCTTGGGGAGCTCATATGACAAGGCAATGCTGATGACATTGGTGATAAAGAAGACATAACTTAGTTCTGTCTCTCAGGAGGCCTGTGGCGACTGTTGGCTCCATGTGGACACATGGGGGTGGTTCTGGCACCGTTCTGTGCAGCTACCGGCCCTCAAAGGGGCCCCAGCAGCCAATGTAGAGCTGCACTGTTCACTGTCAGCTGTGGGTGGCAGGATCAAGTCCAGGGAAGGAATCCAGCCTCTAGGAAATAGGTGGGAGAGATGCGTTGTTCTCGCAGGGGCCTTCGATCTTATTTATCTACTTCTTCACTAAAATCAAATCAACAGCTCTTACCTTTGCAAGATGGAGGCTGTTTTAATTGAGATATTGGAAGATGTATTTCTTTAATTTCTCCCTAATGGAAAATCCTTAGGCTTGATCAATTTGGGTCAGTTTGAAGCACTTGCTGCTATAAATGAAGTTCGTCTAAGGTTACTCATGTTAAAGATCAATATCCAATAGTTGGGGGGAGGTGTGGCAAGTTCTGCTATAGAGAAGTTCTGTGAAGAAGAGAGATTTTCTGGCTCAGGAAAAGGGCCGGGCCACTTAGCCTTCTAAGATGTGAGTAACTCGGCCCTGTTGCTCAAGTGGCTTCTCAGACACAGTGCTGGGCACTTGTGCACGCCTGGTCTCACTTAATCCTCATTACAGCCGGAAGAGGTATACTGTTATTTCCAATTTGTCCATGGAGACCAAGACCCAGGGTGTGTCACTGAGACTATGAGTGACAGAGCCAGGATTTGGACCCAGGTTCTCATCCACTACATTTGCCTCCCTGTGAGCTGTTTGCTGAGGTCGCGGGGGCTAGCTGAGTGTGTGCTTCCACTCCAGGGGTGGTCAGCAAAGATTACTGACTGGGCATGGGTGGCAATCTGAGTTTTTTATCTGATCCCCGTACAGAGCTGTGAAATCAGGTCAACCTATCTTCCACCATTTCTAATCTTAAAATATTTCCTGTCTCTCACTGCTTCCTGCCTCCCATCACTTCCTCTCTTCATTCCTTACTCGTTGGACTTGGATAAGTTAGTTGACCCCTCGGAGCCCTGGCTTTTGGATTAAGAAGCAAAATACCTATGTTTCAGAGTAACAGACTTAAATATCATGAATGTGAACTTGTCTACTCAGGATGGTAATTTTCTTCTTCACTTTCTCAGTAAACACTCAGGAAGTCTTGATTCCTCTCCTGACTTTCCTTCTTTCTGGTTCTTTTCCTCAAAAATCTCCTGGGAAAGTTGGTGCATGATAATGATGAGATGAATGTGAAGATATAGGAAACAAGGAGAAGGCCATGGAAAGAACATTCGGGTCACCAGGGACAGAGACCTCAGTCTGGCTCAAGTCGAAGGGGTTGGTTGAAAGGAGATAGGTGCATCTCACAGCAGGTTTCCTGGGACTGGAGCTGGGATCCGGGAAATCAGCAGCATTACACAGCCAGCCTCAGTCCCTTATCAGGCTGTGTGGACTGTAATCCCTGCTTCTCTCCACTCAGCCACTTAATTCTCCTCTAGGTACAGACCGGCTTCCTCTACTCACTCATCCATCTGTAAGCCACCCTTGATGGCTTCTCCCAAATGGTGGCTTATTCTCTGAGTTTGCAGGATCTTTCAGCTTGGTTTCCAGGAGCTTTTTGGCTCAATATCTCAATATATTGATTCCAAAATCTCAGAAGAGCGGATCTGGTCTGTATTTGAAGACCTATCCAATCCTGGTCCAATTAGCTGTGAATGATGGTTCTGCCTCTACCAGGGTCTGATAGAGTGAATTCTCTAAGAGGTGTGATTAGGGAGCTAATGCCTGGCATTTCCAATATATTTGACTTATTGCAAACTCAACAAGAGAATGAGAAAAAGATCAGAAATAGGTCAAGAAGGACTGCCTCTCTTTCCTCACTTCCTTTTAGTTCATTTAGTAAATCTCATCCATGGGCTTAAGAACTGGAGAACAGGGCTGGATAGTGCGTTTCTTAAGCTTGAGCATTGTATATTTGGTGGCCTTTAATGGGAAAAAATTCTTGTGGAGCCCCAGTATTAATTTAATTTATATTAATGTTAAGCTTAAATTAATATTTAAGAAGTATACACATAAAACTACTTATAAATGCCTTATGCCTATTACTCTTACACAGATGTAAAACTAAAATTTATAAATTAAATACAAACAAACCTATAAAACCAGTAAAATCCAAATTAGCAACATAAATTTAATGTGATGGATGATGGTCCTTGGCTGAAATGAAATCATTTCTCATAAAGTGCATTGGGGTTTGACTGCTGGAGTATGGGTTCTTTGGAATTAGATGTGCTGGACTGCTGTTTGCCATATGAGAACCCTACTCATCAACGACTTTTTCTTTCAAAATGACCTTTTTTTGCCCTTCACCTTGACCTTCGTCATGAATGTGTTAAGATCACCTCTATTCTTTCTCATCAGCTCAAGACTGTTCAAGATGTGCCACTGGGCACCAAGGAGATTATAAGCACAACCACAAATGCTTAACATGCAGTAGGATGAACTAATTAGGGAAGTCAACTAGGTGATGCAGAAAGTGCATGCATTGAGTTTGAATAGATGACCTTTCAAATTAAAATGTAAAGTAATTAAAATTTAAAAATTTCCCGGGAAACTCATAAATCAACAAGGATATGTCCATGCTGGAACCCCAGGACAGTACTTAGACTAGTTGCTTAGATGAGGGGATTCTGATTCTATCTCTGTTGTCCTCTAGAGGTACAACCTTCTATCTCTTGATCTCCTCACCTGTGAAGCAAGGCTTCCTGGCCTACATAAAACACAAGCCTATGGTAAGGGATACGTAAGACAGAGTATCTGAAATTGCATTGAAAATCACTAATTCGGGGCGCCTGGGTGGCGCAGTCGGTTGGGCGTCCGACTTCAGCCAGGTCACGATCTCGTGGTCCGTGAGTTCGAGCCCTGCGTCGGGCTCTGGGCTGATGGCTCGGAGCCTGGAGCCTGTTTCCGATTCTGTGTCTCCCTCTCTCTCTGCCCCTCCCCTGTTCATGCTCTGTCTCTCTCTGTCCCAAAAATAAATAAACGTTGAAAAAAAAAATCACTAATTCAAGTGTGGTAGTTATGAGTCAAACTGTTCCTAATTTCATATATTGATGTCCGAACCCCCAGTGCCTCAGAATGTGAGTGTATTTGAAGATAAGACCTTTTAAAGAGGTATTAAGGTAAAATGAGGTCATACAAGTGGGCCCCAATCCAATACGACTAGTGTCTAAGTGGAGATTAGGATACAGAAATGCACAGAAGGAAACCACGTAGGAGAAAACAGCCAGCCACAAACCAAGGAGAGAAGCTTTGAGGGAAGTCATTGCTGCTGACACTTTGATCTTAGACCTCTAGCCACCTGAACTGTGAGAAGATAAATTTCTGGTGTTTAAGCACCCCGTCTGTGGTGCTTTGTTACGGCAGCCCTAGCAAATTCACACAGTGGCAAAATTGGAAGGTACAAAGTACCGACAAATTGGTTAGCAGATGACTCAAGTTAGGGTGCCAGCAGGGTTGTTTCCCATGCTCTAGGGCAGTTCTTTTCCTGTTCGGATTTTACTTTCTCTGAGACGGGGAGGTATATAGGTGCCTCTTTTATTATTGTGGAGATGGGGGGGCGGATATGTGCACTTACACCTCATTGATAAAAAAAAAGGCTATTAAATACCCCAGATTTATTATCTATTGATAGGACAGCCTGGGTGACATGGTTTCCAGATATTTGGTAACCTACTCATTCTGTTGAGTTTCATTTCATATCATGTCATTTATTCACTTGACAGTTCTTTACTGAGCCCCTACTCTGAACTAGGCACTGTGATGAGTAAATGCTGTATCGTGGTGAACAAGGCCTATATGGCTCTGTCCTCATAGAACTTAAAATCTATTGGAAGCAGATATTAAAGGGGTAAACTAATAAATATACAATTATACAGTGTAGGCTATGTTGTGAAATATCACAAATAGGATGTCATAAAGATGATGGAAGAGTGTGGAGAGCAGCATTCCAGGCAGAAGGAATTGCCAAATTATAAGGAGGGAAAAGAGGTCAGGGTGAGAGCAGTACATGAAGGGGAAAAGACAGGAGAAGCAGAGTGTGGGGTTGATTCACCTCGGATCTTGTACGCTAGGGTAGAGATTTTGGATCTCTTAGCTATTAGAATTTTTTGAGCTGTAAGTAGCAAAAATCTCAACCTGAAATGGCTTAAACAATAAGGAGATGGATACTTTTTCTTAAGAATCAATCCCCAGTCAGGGCAATGGGGCTGACTCTTTCTGGTAGCTATCTCAACTCCCATCTTCTTAGCTATTTTCCAGACGTGAGTGTTTGTGTGATCCACTTCTGGCCAATGAGGTGGAAATGAAACTGCTCTGGAGTTTGCAAGAAACCTTTTGCACTGTTCTCTCCTCTAATTATTATGATTATGATTATGATTATTAACCTGGACTGGGATGAGATGGCTAGAGCTACAGCAGTCCTCTTGTGACCTTGAGGGAAAAAGGTCTTGGGGTATATTGTGTTCTTGATCATGTCTATTTGCTCCCTCTCCTACAAGGATATCTACACTCTATTCTTTGTCCTTTAGGAGGAGCATGCCTCCCCTGTTCATTTACAGATATGACCACATGACTTTGGCTAATAGAATGTGAGCATAAATGATGTTTGATGGTCTGAGCAGATGCCTTAAATGCATTTGGGTGGGGCGCCTGGGTGGCTCAGTCGGTTAAGCGTCCGATTTCAGCTCAGGTCACGATCTCGCGGTCCATGAGTTTGAGCCCCGCGTCGGGCTCTGGGCTGGTGGCCCAGAGCCTGGAGCCTGCTTCCGATTCTGTCTCCCTCTCTCTCTGCCCCTCCCCTGTTCATGCTCTGTCTCTCTCTCTGTCTCAAAAATAAATAAACGTTAAAAAAAATTAAAAAAAAATGCATTTGGGTACTTGAACTCAGCCTCTGGTTGGAATTCCCTCAGTAAAATGGGCATTGCCCATGTGGAGTCTGGTCGTTTGATCTGGGTCCTGGAAGGAAGTCACATGGGGCAGAGCCACAGCAGCTGCAGCCAATGTACCCCTTGAGTAGGTCATGCATATTGTTGAAGGCCACTGAGATTTGGGGCTCATCTGTTTAGCAAACTGACTAATTGAAATCAATGGGATACCTGACCAGCTCCTTGTTTCTGGAATTCTTATTTTGTGAGACAAATAAATCACTATCTGTTTTGTATAGTACCCAACTACTATAATTGGGTTTTCTGACCAACAGCATTTCTGAGGAAGGTGAGGAGTTATAGGGTTGGTTGACTCAGAAGCCAGTGGAATCACCAGGGCCCCAGCTCCTTTGATCTTTCCATCTGCCATGCCTAGTGTATTCTCAAGCTAAGTACATTCAAGTCTGCAAGTCTGTATAATTACCATCTCGGGTCTAAGCAATCTATGGAGGCTCAAAAAGTCCTGAAAAAAAAAAAAAACCAAAACGATTGTATCCATACACAACTATTTTAGGGTCTACAGTTATTTCTTAGAAGCCCCCAGCAGACTTCTCTCTCCCTCCTACCCACCTGCCACCACAAGGTCTCAATAACCAGAACTGGTTAAATGCCCATTCCTAAACCTATCTTTTAGGTTCAAAAGTCAGGCCACCCTGCTTAGGCAGATTACCATTTCCCCAAGTCACATGGGGACAAGTAGACACCAGAAACAACTGAGCCTCCACCAGCATGGAAGGGAAATTTGTCACTGGATGAGCAAGCAAGAGAGTCTGTCAGAGATCTTTTCTGGAAGCCATTTCTCACCCCAAGACTGGTTTGGGGTTTTCCATTTCCTGCTCTCAAAATACTATCTTATTTCAGAGTGTACTGCAATGCTGTCACTTAATGTTGTGTCTGTTACCCCAGGAAGTTCACATTTTATCTCCCTGTGTCCCTAGCATTTGTCCAGAGTCTGGCAGATAGCAGGTGGCTAGTAAATGTTGAGGTGGATGGATGGAGGTGGTGACCCACTGAAGGTGTCAGAGTGTGGAGAGCTGGATGGGAAAAAAATGGCTAGGTTGTAGGATGAGCATAGTGACAGCCTCACTTCTTTTTCCTAGAACCCAGATTTAGTGGAGTGGGTAGGGTTCAAGAAATGTTTGTTGAGTGAATGTATGCTGGAGGCAGCCAAATCCTCTGGAGTCAGCATTCTGTTTCCTTCACTTTGAAGGAGTTAAACCCATGGAAGTGTTAAGATCTGGGTTCCAATCTTGATTCTTCCCCTTCTTTGTTGTGTATCACGAGCAAGTCCGTTTATCTCCTTGAACCTTTTTATTCATCTGTAAAATGGGGCTAATAACAGATCCTTATGTCAATGTTGTAATGTGCCTGAAGCATTTTACATAAAGTGTAGTGGGAACACAATTAGTGAAGCACGTTTTCCCTATTCACTTCCTGTGGGTTGGAAGAGGTTATGGATGTGGGGAGGGAACGAGTTGCAGAGCCCCCTGGAGGACAAAGGGTCCTATTGCGTCCACCCTGACCCTGCTGAACTGCGGAGGTTAAGAGCCCTTAGCATCCCCCAACTCTTTCTGCCCCGGGGACAAGACACATGGTCTTCAAATGTGCTTTCTATTTAAAGCTAGATGATCCACAGACACCCCATAAAGTGTGCCATTTGTAATTCAAAGGGCTTGTGTTTGAGAAAGTGCCAAATTCCTTCTGCCAGCCCCACAGGTTGGAGCAATGATGTGCTCTGGAAGAACCTATTTAAAGAAAACGAAATGTGAGATGCTCGATCGTTAGGAGCTGAAACAAAGCCTGATCTCGTCAGGTCCAGAGAATCTGCAGTCTGTGTCCCAAACCATGATAACCTGAGCGGAGTGTAGATGTCTGTCCATGGGTGTGACCAGAAGGGAACCACACTCCCTACCATTCCTTTCTGTCAAGCATTGCCCTCAGTAGGCTCTTTGAAAATTCTGTGGGGAGGGACAACCCAGTAAGTCACTTAAAAATGTGTGAATTTCGTATTTAATTGGAGACTTGGTCCATCAGGATTTCTTGGGGGGCGTCTGAGTGTTCAGGAGCCCTGAGTGGAGGTGAAGGGGATAAAGGGTTGTTTTCATTTCAGCAAAGCCTCTCCTGTCTGTAAAAGTTTGTTTGGTTGTAGCTGCTCTTCTTTTGGTCCCGCAAACTTGCTGTCCTTCCTTGAGACCTTTGCATATATGGCTCCACCTGCCAGGCGTGAGCATTCCTCCTTTTCACTTCATTAATTCCTATTTATCATTCTGATTTCAGCCCTTTCATCGTTTCCTCTGGACAAAATAAGAGGTTAGCAAATGTGCCCAAAGTCCTACGACCAATCAGATTTAGATTCCCCTTCACACAGCCTGATTCCAAAGCCCACAACCTTAATCGTAATGACAGGCTTGCTAACCACAACGTGTTACGGATGCTTCCTGCACACTGGGCACTTCTCTCATTTCCCTGCCTGACAAATCCCCTTCTCTGTCTTCTCTTCCCGCCCCATGGGGGCATTTCCACCAGGCACCTTATCTTAGTTGTAATTTCAAATTCATTTGTATGATTCTTTGATAATGTCTGTCTTCTCCGACAAAGCATAATAATTATTAGGGTGAGGAATTTGTTCCTTCTCTATACTGCTTCCCCGGTGCCTAATATGTAAGTCTTCAGTAAATATGTTGACTGAATAAAATGGAAAGAGGGTTGGAATGTTCTCAGGGAAGAGTGGCTTTCATGGAGAATTCCCAAGGTGGCCCAGTCCTGGCCTTCTTCCTTGCAGGGTCAGGGACTTGGATCGCTATCCCTCATTTGAGCAGACTTGGGGATTAATAATCAGCCCTGACATTTATTTAGTGCTTCTGAGATTTACATGAACGATTTCACTTGTTTCACACAGCAACCCAACAAGAGGGCTACTAATTACTCTGATTTTATAGTGAAGGAAACAGAGAGGGTAAAAGGCTTAGTAGGTAAAGTCACACAGGAAGGGGGGAGCTCAGGTTCACAACCAGACAGGCTGGCTCCAGAGCCCATGCCTTAAATCTTACAAGGCTTCCCATTGATGCATACACTAAGTGCTGACTTTTTAATATTAATGTTCAATAGGACATAAAAGGTCCAAGCCTTGCCTGTTGACTTGAAGGCAAGCCTCACTATAAACTAAATTGTCAAGTGAAGTCTGCTTAGGAAGCATGACCACAGAGAGAGGGGAACTGGTGTCAAGACTGATGCTTGGGGACAGTGTGACTGTGACAGTGTGATGTGCAGTGTGGGTGGACCCACCCGTAGTAGTGGACCGGTGTCACAGGTGAAGCACACTGACTCCTGGGCAGTGTGTGTGTAGATGCTACCAGTCCCTCTGTTTCTCTTTCCTGTGTCTCCCTGGCTGCTCAGGCTTCTGTCTGCCTTCAGAGAGGCTGAGGCCACAGTCTTAATCTAGTAAGCCACATGGCTTGGGAACTCCTCTGTCTTGGATATGACTCTACTTATCTCTCTGACCTGATATTTGTGTCCTGATTTTATAATTAGTCTTTCAGAAGGAAGCTTTAATTTTTCTAGTTTCCAGAGTCTTCCCTGCCCTGAACAGCTAGATCTATCTCGTCCCCCTTTTTTGAAGCTCAGAGAGGCTGGGTAATGTTCCCAAGGCCACACAGCCAAGAGGGAAGAGCAGTCACCCAAACTTAGGTCTGTTCACTTGCAGAGTCTGAACACCTAACCCCCAGCTATACCCTTGTCTCTTCCCCAAGATAAACCTACATTTTATAAAGCACATGACCGAGTGCCTGGTGTGCACTAAGCACCCATAAAGTGTTTGTGGGCAGTAGATAGGTCATTGTGTGTAAGAGTTTGGGCTTTGAAATAAGACTGCATGCATGGAAAGCCAAATAGGAATTGTGTGACTGTAGGCACAATTAGTGGCTGCTCTAGCCTTGGTTTCCTCATCTGGAAAGTGGCTGTGACAACAGCATTAGTCCTTCGTGGGATTTACTCGGAGGAGTAAAGGATGAATGTAAAGCACTGTTACAGTGCCCAGACAGTGTCAGTGTGTGTGTTGGGTGGGGGGGCAGCTCTTTCAGTAACTGTGACAGAAGTCCCACCCTCACCAGATTTTAAAGGTAATGAGGTGGCCTATTTTTGGAAAGGCTGGTGGTAAGTTAAGACTTGAAGCTTGGCTGAATCAGTGCTACTTCCTTTGTCTCAGCTCTAACGTGTGCCATGTTGGCCTAGTTCTTGGGGCCATGGTGGCTCCTGGCCACTGGAGGCCCACGTATCAGGCATGACCAAGTCCTTCCTCAGCGGCACAAAGGCCCCAAGTTGAGGCTGGTTACTTCAGATCATGTGCTCATTTCTGAACCATTTGCTGCCATGGCAGGCCCAAGTCACATGACTCCATTTCCTGGGTTTATGGACGGACAATCCCTTTGAAACCAAATTGTCAGAAAAAGGGGGAGGAATGATCCCCGAATCACATTGAAGGGACACTGGATGAGGAGTTGAGAAATGTCCATTTAGCACTGCTATTACTGCCATTATCTCCATCATTATTGCTGTTGTCATTATTGCCATCATCTTTGTGACTCAGTTCCCCATGAAAATATGGGTCAGTTTAAATAGGACTGTTTCTCTGTCTCTCTGATCTAGAACAGCTGTTTTAGATTTTATGTGAGCAAGAAATATTTTTCTAGTATGTTTGAGTCATTAGAGACCTAGGAGCTTATTTGTTAGAGCTGCTATGCTGTTGTCCCTCGCTCACACAGAGTCTCATCTCCCTCCTTTGTCCCCTTCCTCCAGTTGTTGGAGAGAAGGGAAGGGTTAGGAAAGTTTGTGGGTATGTGTCTGAGCCACAGATGTGAGAGGGCTGCAGGACATCCAGGTCCTCTAAGTAGCTCCCAGTCTCTTCTGGAGTCTTCATACTTGGTGTTTGGAGCTTCAAGAGGCCTCATTGTCATGAGCCTTTGGGTTGTGTTTTTGATATCCCAGGTAACAAAGTGGGGTTATCTGAGAAAATATTAGTTATCAGTTTAATTGTAAAGCTTAGAGGTTCCCTTGAGAGCATGTACAGCGACTGCTACCTTTATGAGGAATTTTATGACTCTGAATTGCCTGTCAGGATGTTTAAACAGCCCCTTGGAGCATCTAATAGCACCCTCATAGTCATTACCCACCACTAATGGGTGCTGAGCTTTCCAAACACCTATTTACTGCATGGATTTAGTCATCCTGGAGGACCCATTTCTGATTAAATAATACATGATTTTAAAATGTCTAAGTACAGTATGCATGCCCAAGGCTGTACTTCTGGGTCCTAAGGTTCTCCGGCTATAGACATTCCCATGGAACTTCCTTGATGGGGACCTACAGCAGTATTTCTCTTTGTCAGGGGCTTGAAGCTTCAGTATCTATCCATTTGCCTTGGGGTAGTGAGTGTAGGAACTGCAGGTTCCTGCGCTCCACCCTCGAGATTGACTCAGTAGGTCTGAGATGGGGAATGTGCATTTTTAAGAAGCATACCCAAGTGATGAGTCCATGAATATTTATGACACACCTACCTTGTGTCAGGCTGTGTACTCAGCACTGGGACTGTATCTGAGAACAGAGCAGACCGGATTGCTACCTGCCTGGCACTAGTACCTAGAGGGGACACAATTATAGGGCAAAGCAATCTGTGATTTCCCCCAGAAGTTCTTGGTTTCTTTTTTTCCTTCTCTCATCTGATCCTTTATACTCTACTTTTGTAACTATTACACTGAAATTTTATTCTAGTTTGGTTGCATGCAGCCAGAGACACTGGCTCCCGACTTCCTTCTTGCTTGTGCCAAAGACCCCCCTCCCTCTCATCAGCCCGTTATGATTTTTCGACCATGTCCTGTGGAAAAGAAGACTCCCTCAGGCTGTGCAGCTGTTTGCAACTTGTCTCACCTTTTAAGGCCCCAACTATAAAATCATAACTTACCTGCCTACAGGTGCATGACCTTGAGGCCCTTTTGTTATGAGTTGAGTTGTGCCCCCAGAACTCATATGCTGAAGTCTTAACCCCCAAGTACTTGGGAATGTAGCCTTATGTGGAAATAAGGTCACTGCAGATGTATTTAAGATGAAGTCATACTGGAGTAGGGTGGGCCCCTAGCTCCATATGACTGGTGTCCTTATAAAAGGGGAAATTTGGACACAGGGAGAATACCACATGAAGATTGGAGCTATTTGGCCACAAGCCACAAATCACCAAAGATTGTCAGAAAATTTCCAGAAGCTAGGAGAGAGGCCTAGAACAGACCCTTCCCACATGGCCCTCAGAACACTGCTGACACCTTGCTTTTGGAGTTGTGGCCTCCAGAACCATGATGCAGTTACATTTCTGTCAGGGTACCCAGTTTGTGACACTTCGTTACAGCACCCCTAGAAAACTAATAGATGCTTTGAGCCTTAAGATCTTTATTTATTTATTTATTTATTTATTTATTTACTTACTTACTTACTTACTTACTTACTTACTTACTTACTGAGAGAGAGTGAGACTGTGCATGTGTGCAGATGAGGAGAGGGAAGGAGAATTTTAAGCAGATTCCATGCCCAGCCCTGAGCCCAGCAGGGGCTTGACCTCATGACCCTAAGATCATGACTTGACACTTCATCAACTGAGCCACCCAGGCACCTCAAGATTTTTGAATCTTGACCATGAATGTAAAAGTCTTACTCCCAGCAGTCCAAGAGACTGGCCCCATGTGCCTACCTACACCATGCTCAGGTCTGTAGCAAGACCACATCCCAATGTAGTAATAATGAAGATGATTATAACAACCTTATTCTCCATTATTGACCACTTTTATTGTATCTTTTGCTCCTCTCATCTATTGATCTTACTGACCCTGTGAGTAAAGCCTCTAGAATATGTTTTCCAATATGCAATTGAGGTTCAGAGATATGAAGTGACTTGCCCAATGTCAAATAGCTAATAAGTGGGATGGGAGGGCAGATCACTTGACTTTAAGGCACAGATTTAACCACTACCCTATAAAGCCCGAACTCTACTATAAATACTGATGTTTAGAAGGAATTGCTCTCTAAGGCAGGGTTTCTTAACATCAACATTAGGGACATTGCAGCTCAAATAATTGTTTGCTGTGGAGTGCAACTGTGCATTATAGAACGTTTAGCAGCATCCTTGGCCTCTATAGCAAACTGTCCCATCCCCAGGTGTAACAACCAAAAATGTTGCCAAAGAGTGCTAAATGTCCCGTAGGGGCAACATTGCCCCCAGGTGTGAACCACTGCTGGACAGGATGTGTCTTTTTAAATCACAGCCCAATTGGTCCAGAAAAAACATTGTTAGGGAAGCTTGCTCAGAAGAGGGTTTCTCCACCTTGAGTAAAAAATGCTGTCCATGTGGGCAAGAACCTGTTAATCAGCACACTGCAGGCTCTGGGGTGAGCTGTAGCTCCAGCAAAAAAAGAAGGGAAAAACAGGGATTGAATGGTCAATTTGGGTTAACATTTGTCCGTGTTGCAATAGATCTTTAAAGTGTGGAGGAAGAGAACTGGGAATTCGCCTAGACCCGGAATAGGGGAAATATGATTAATGTTTTCAGCTCACTATTCGCTTTTTTTTTTTATTTTTTTCAACGTTTATTTATTTTTGGGACAGAGCATGAACGGGGGAGGGGCAGAGAGAGAGGGAGACACAGAATCGGAAACAGGCTCCAGGCTCTGAGCCATTAGCCCAGAGCCTGACGCGGGGCTCGAACCCACGGACCGCGAGATCGTGACCTGGCTGAAATCGGACGCTTAACCGACTGCGCCACCCAGGCGCCCCTCACTATTTGCTTCTTAAGTACCTTTTGGCAAGGGACAATGGTGAGAGGCTTTAAGAGCTGTATTTGAGTCTTGGCTCTGCCGCATCTTAAGGTAGCATCTCAGAGGCTCAGTTTTCTCAGCTGTGTGGTAGGACTAACAACACCACACACCTTAAAGCGTTGTTGTGAGGATTAAATGAATTGATGATAATTAAGGTGCTTAAGGCACTGCCAGGCACAACTTAAGAGCTCATCAAATATGTAGCCTTTATAAGGTCTCATTTCCAGTAGTGTGGCTGGGATATAGGGACACAGCAAGTTGTTCTTGGTCTGGGTTTCAACCTCAGAACTACTGACATGTGAGACTAGATAATTCTCTGTGGTGGGGGCTATCCTGTGACTTGTAGGATATTGAGAGTGTCCCTGGCCTCTACCCACTAGATTGCCAGTGGCACTCTATTCCTGTAGTTGTGACAACCAAAGGTGTCTCTGGACATTGCCAGATGTTCCTATGTGGGCCAAACTGCCCTTAGTTGAGCGGCACAATTGGAGATCATACATTCCTGCAGGACTTCCTACTCAGTGTCAGCATCTCTTGGAAGCTTGTTAGAAATGCAGAATCTCAAGCCCTGTCTCAGACTAACTGACCAGAACCTGCGTTTCAACAAGATCCCAAGGTGACTCACAGGCATATAAAGGCTTAAGGAGCAGGGCTTTAGGGAACTAACCCACAGGCTACTGCACAGAGTGGGTGCTGTGTGAGTTGAGTGAATGAATTGTGGCTAAAACAAAACTTTTTCCCTTAATACTCTTAGAGTCATTGAGCTCCAAGCTTGCTATCTCACGCACAGGTCTGAGATTAGTGCTTTACTGAAAGTCATATACCCAGAAGCCCTAGTTCCATCGTGCCCTCTTGGATCAGGTGAGTTGGGGTAGTGGGTGGTGGAGCAGACGGAGGCAGCTCTGGGCAGTTAGGACATGTGCCCAGGGTACTCCCAGCCTCCGAGGGGCTTCTGCCCTTTCCCTCTCCATGTAGAGACCATGATATAGACAGTCTGGGATAGGGACCTGGAATCAGTGTTTTCAAAGGTTTCCCAGATCATTATAGTGCTGCTGAAAAGCTAAAGCGTCAATTATGTCCTGTCATTTTTTTTTTTTTAAGTTTGTGTTGCAATGCATTTATCAGAGAGCACATTGGAAGTAGCTTCAGACGTAGTAGCTTCATAATTTTTCTTATTTTTCCCCTGAAAGTGCAGCAAGGGTGAATGGAGCAAGAGAAGGCACTGTTTCTCATGGTGGAGTAGGAGATGGAATAAGAAAGGGGAGTGGGCACATTGAGAAGGTTGATAAGCACTCTTTGTTGTGGGCCAGGAGCTGGCCACTCTGAATTGGTGGACATCCCAGTTCACAAAGCCCCTTTTGCAAGCCTTAAGTCTGAAATGTCAAGCACAATTGCAGAGATGGAACATTAATGCTTTGAGAAAAAAGCATCGTATTTTAACAGGGCTTGTAATACCTGCTGAGCCAATTCCAAAGGAAATATGCCTTAATAAATACTTTTGCTGGTGGTAATGAGAATGAGGCTTCAGTGTGGATAATATCACGGGGGAGGAGAGGATGAGCGGCAGGTAGACTGAGAGAGGCTCCCTGCTTAGGAACCCATTTTCCTGTTGGTGGTATGTGTGCACGTGTGTGTGTTCCAGAGATGCACAGAACATTTAAAGTCTGAGCACACTCCATGACAACTTCACATAGAGGCTTGGATGAAATCCCTCCTGGGCCCCAGTAGCCATCTCAGCATGGATGAGGTATTATCAACTCCTGATGAAGATTGATTTTAAAATAACTGGGTTCTCGAAGATCCTAATTCTGGAAATCAATTAGATTAATTGGCCTTGTAAAACGACCGTGTGGAATGTGTTTCAAGGTTACTGGGGGAAATTCTGAACCCATCAGAGTGATTAGCTTGCAGAGTATGATGTGGCCTGTGCTGTTGGTGTGTTTGATTTGGTATACAGTGTGGCTGTGCAGTGAAGCTCAGGTACCTTCTCCCGAGATGAAGTGGGAAGGGGTGTTCATCAGAGCTCTTCAATGCAAGTGACAGAGTGACTCAGGGTGATTTAAGGAGAACAGGAATTGTCGAGATGTCGATGAGGAGCCCACACAATCAGAGTCCATGTAGCCAGGATCATTGCCTCAAAATCACACTACTGAACTACCCACATGCAATAGGGAATTTCTGAAACACAAGAAGGAGGCTACAGGTGCTGTGTGGCCACAGTGACAAACTTTGTAGTAGAATAGACATTCCTTCATTTACTGAGAAAATAAAATATTTGTTGAGCCAGTTCTATGTGCTTGGGAAATCACAGTGAACAAAACAGAAATGATTACCTTCGTGGGGCTTGTATTCTATTGAGAAGAGACGAAAGAATAAGAGCTGGGTTGACAAATATGGTAGCCACTAGCCAGATAATTGAATTCAATTTTATTAAATTTTACTTAATTGAAATTAAAGTTAAACATCCATTTCCTTAGTCACATAAGCCACAGCAAAAAAAAATTTAATGTTAATTTATTTTTGAGAGAGACAGACACACTGTGTGAGCGGGGGAAGGGCAGAGAGAGAGGGAGACACAGAATCTGAAGCAGGCTCCAGGATCCGAGCTGTCAGCACAGAGCCTGACATGGGGCTGGAACCCACAAACGATGAGATCATGACCTGAGCCGAAGTCAGATGCTTAATCAACGTGGCCACCCAGGTGCCCCAGCCACATTTTAAGTGTTCAAGAGCCTGGGGCACCTGAGTGGCTCAGTCAGTTAAGTGTCCAGCTTCAGCTCAGGTCATAATCTCACAGTTCCTGCAATCAAGCCTGCTTCCAATCTTCTGTCTCCCTTTCTCTCTGTCCCTCCCCTGCTAATGCGCATGCTCTCGCACTGTGTGTGTGTGTGTGTGTGTGTGTGTGTGTGTCTCTCTCTCTCTTTCAAAAATATACATTAAAGTGTTCAAGAGCCACCCAGGGCTACTGGCTATTCTGTTGGACAGGTCATGACGTCAAAGTCCAAAATCTCATCAAATCACACCCACTCATCTAAATTATCCAGATTCAGGATGGGGGAATATTTGGGTATGATTCATCCTGGGGCACAATTTCTTTCCGTCTGTGGACCTGTGAAACTGAAGAAAGGTTGTTTACCCCCAAAATACAGTGTTGGGGCAGGTTTGAGATAACATTGTGGTTCAAAATAGAAGAAAAATCGACGGTCCAAGAGAGTCAGGAGACGTAAGCAGTTCAGAAAACCAGCCAAGAGAATTCTGCAAGGTGTGGTCCTATGGGTAATCCTTTGATTTGCAGCTCCACCCCCTGGGTCATCCTTGCTTCTTCCTAAAAGTTTGCATGTGTTTTGCAATTGAATAGTGTTATCAGCCTGTTTTTTGATTATAGAATTTGGGGGACTGACAGCTTTCTTTGATTTTGTACTCCCCTTTTCAGTCCAAGCTGGCAGTGTTTCTGTCCATAGAAGTTTCTCAAGAACTTTGTGCATGTCCCAAAGTTCATTACATTAGGTAAGAGGCTTGTCCATAGATATTTCTAAGATAATTTCTAATTTTGGCTTCTGAGATCGCTGAACAGGTCTCTGAGTCATACCTGTAATCTCTTCAAAGAGGTTTTTTTGGGGGTAACTGAATAGTTTGATACTTCAGTTTTCCTGATAAATTAGCAAAAGGTTGTGCAGCCACACCCTTGGATTTTCTCTAGAGCACCCTTTCCAGACAGTGCATCTCTTATATTTACCATCTTTTGCCATCTGGGCAGGCCTAGAAGTTTCCAGATAATCTAGTCCTGCTTCTTTTTTGCTTAACAGTCCATTTGTTTCTTTCCACTCAAAGTTTACAATAAGCATCAAGAAAAAAATACCTTCTTCCTGGCTATAAACCAAAAGGCATTCCCAGCCTCTAGAAGCCACTGCATTCCTTGGTTTATGGCCCCCTCCCTCCATCTTCAGACAGAGGAATGACTGATATGGTTCTTCTCTCTTGACTCTTCTCTGATCCAGCTGGGAAAGATAGTTTCAGCTTTTAAGGACCCTTAATTAGACTAAACTCAGTTGGATAATCCAGGATAATCTCCTAAACTACAGGTCCATTCCCTTAATCACATCTATAAAGTCTCTTTTGCAGTGTAAGGTTACATATTCACAGGTTCTAGAGATTAGGGTATGCAGATCTTTTTTGGGAGTCCTCATTCTGTCTGCTTTAAGAGTTATATATACAGATTTACACTCAGTGAGAGAGATAGGACCCTCAGATAATCTGTTCAAATTAAGAGCCACAAAAATACAAAGGATGTCTTCATATCTTTGGTGACACATCAACCTGGGGCTCTGGAGCAGATATGTCCCAGTCCCACAGATAGAAAACTGTGGTTGACTGGGGTAGGGACATTTGTGAAAACACTGATAACCAGAATATCTGCTCTAGGAGGAGGGAGTGAAGGCATAAAGCATAAGGGTTGTGAGCCTGAACTTGTCAGGTTGGTGTGGATTCAAATGCCAAGTTGATTCAAGTCCACTTGACTTTGAACAAGTTTTGAGCCTTGGTTTTCTCATCTGTAAAATGGGGATAATGAAAACACCTATGTCAAGAGTAACTGTTGGGAGTAGACTCCACAGAATAAAACCACACAAAGCCTTGAATACTATGTCTACTGCACACAGATGGCTTTCTGAGAGACCTTGAAGAGGTTGGCAGATGTATGCTGATCTTTGACATGCTCCCCAGGGCAGACCAGATCTAGCCTTTCAGGCTTCCATTGCCTTCCAGGGAGCTCATAATCCTAAAACACCATACTGGTTCCAGGTGCGTGGTTTGGAGGAACAGTGGGAAGTGATGGGAGAAAAATGGGTCTTGGAGAGGGATTTTGGCTTCAGTCCTGAGGGACAGTGTGGGGGAATCACTCTCTATCCCTACTACTTGTTTTTAAATCTCTTGTAGGGGAGTGGTGGAAACCATTGATTTACAAATAGGAGATTATGAGAGTTTTTCCATGTTTGCATTTTTTCCCTCCAAATTATGGTCTTATGTCTGGGACAGTGGGGAGGAACCTAAGTAAAACCAAACTTTGAATTCTGCTTAGATACATATTTTAAGCATTATGATCTTGCAACTTGGATTTGTAATTGGAAGAGTGATATGGAATCTTTAATAGGAATTTGTTTCAATCACAAGGGAACTTAGGAAGTAATATTTAAGAGGTAAATAAGCATTTTTAATGCATATTTCAAGGAGTATTTTGGCTTTAACAGGATAAATTTACTTTTGATTAGAGAAAGTACATTTTAGCGTTTAACCAAGATCAGAGTATTAAATTAATACACAGATTTTTCTCTGTTCCAATTTCTGCCAATCTTCTTGAATGGAGAGTAATTATTTTTCTAAAGCTAAGAGACAGATAAGGATGAAGGTGTTAAAAAGCAAGAGTGCTGAACAGGGAAGCAAAGGAAGCCGAAGGCTTTTTAAAAAGGATCTAAGGTCTTAGATACTCTTTGGCGCTGCCGAAACACCAGTTTGTTTATGCCCTCGAGCATAGAATTCTCCAAACTATTGACTCTAGCCTGCAGGCTCTTTATAGCCAAGCACAGGAGAAGGAAGGTGGAAATTTCCATGTTCAAACATCTTTAGAAAAATATTAGCATAAATAAGTTAAACTGCTTTTATTAACACTAAAAAAAACTTTTCAGAGATGATGTGTATTGTGAAATGTTAAGAGTGGGACAAAGTAGCCAAAATTTCCCAACTTACTAGACCATAGACTTTCATTTACTTGTTGGTTTGTCGTGTGGTACACTGATGGAATGTTTCAGAGCTTAAGTTTGAGGAACAATTCACATTTCTGTATGTAAATTTCACTGAGGTTAAAAGGAGTGCTTTAGTAGCACCTAAAGAATCCACACTAATTGTGTTACAGTGACATTTCTTAAACTGTTGCTTAACAAACCACCCATATCAGAATCACCTGAAGGGTTTGTTAAAAATCCAGAGCCCTGAGTCTGATTTTACATCTGTTGTCTAAGAAACTTTGAGGCTAACATCGTGGATGCTGAACTGAACCGTGGGTCACCAGCATCAGCATTGCCTGGGAGCTTCTTAGAATGTGGAGTTTCAAACCCATCCCAGGCCTACAGGCATCTCTGATTGTGCATTTTTTTTTTTTTAATTTTTTTTTTCAACGTTTATTTATTTTTGGGACAGAGAGAGACAGAGCATGAACGGGGGAGGGGCAGAGAGAGAGGGAGACACGGAATCGGAAACAGGCTCCAGGCTCTGAGCCATCAGCCCAGAGCCTGACGCGGGGCTCGAACTCACGGACCGCGAGATCGTGACCTGGCTGAAGTTGGACGCTTAACCGACTGCGCCACCCAGGCGCCCCTCTGATTGTGCATTTTTAAGAAGATCCCTAGGTGGCTGGTATGTGCATTCAAAGTGAGAAGCCCTCGAGTGGAAAATAAGGCATCTCATTTTACTTAGGTATTTATATTTCCTTATATCTTGCTCTAATCATGTGTTTTATTTAAAAAGGTATTTGATTATAGAGTTGTGTTTTAGTTGAAATCATAATTAAAGGGATATATAGGATGACCTCTTTCTTCCTTTACTACTCTGTGGCAGGCATTGTTGTTCAGATTAGGGACCTATTTAAAGACAGCATTGTTATTGCTGTCAGTGTATACTGACTTCATTCAAACCGCCCAAAGAAAAGAGCCTCTTGAGGACTAGTCCTACTCGCAATTTATGGACATGATGATAACTGTCGGATCCAGAGTATGGAATGTCTGTCAGGAGTAATTGACTGCATGTAGCTTAATTCCACCTCCTCTTCCATTCCATCCTTGAAATGCTTGTAGTCACCTCGGTTTAATAACTCAGATATTGATTTTACTGAATATAGCCACCTTGCATGTCAGTCTGGGAAAACAATGAAATAACAGATTTTGAGTGGACAAAAAGACCACCCAATACTTCCACTGTTATTTACAAATGCATTGATTTTTTTTTTTTTTTTTTTTTTTTTTTTTTTTTTTTTTTTTTTTTTTAGCAAGGGGAGCCAAAACTGTCAGTTTGAAATACTAGTTTCATGAGTTTTTGAGTAAGTAGGCCACAATTATTCTTTATTTCTTTGTAGGTGTTACACTTTGACACTTCGCCATCCATGCTAATGGATGATAAGACAGGGTCCCATAAGGTTCAATGTCTGCTCAGTGAGCGACCCATTCCAGAAAACCTAATCTGGCAGTTAAAAAATCATTTTAGGAGTTATTCGTAAGGATTAGAGGGAACTGTACCTGGTGCTCCCCCATGGCTAAGAATAATACCTGTCTCTACCATCAAGAATGACAATTTTCATAGTTCACGAGACATTGGCTGGTGTTCAGAAGCCTTCTGTCTCAGTGGTAGGGAATTATCAGCCGGAGACTGAATATAGCTCTGCTCCTATCTAATAGATGTTCACAGTAAGACCTGAAGGGATCAGATTGTTTCCCAGTAATGTTACTGCATCCCAGAACAAATCTCAAGAGTATAAGAACTGGGGGGCCTGGCTGGCTCAGGGGGTAGGGCATGTGACTTTTGACCTTGAGATTGTGAGTTCAAGTCCCAGTTGGGCGTGGAGCCTATTTAAAAGAAAAAAATTTTCAAAAAATCTGTAAGAATATAAAAATGTCCAGCTCAAGCAAGTTGTAGAGAATCTTGAAAACCTAAAAGGAGGAGAAAAATTAATCAGTTGAAATCCATATGGAACTGACACAGATGTTAGAATTAGTGGAGAAGGATGTGTTTACATAATTAGAAAAATGGAGGACATAAGAAGACCCAAATCAAAACTCTAAAGATAGAAATCTATGAGAAAGGGAAGCATATGCCCACATAGATATGCAAGAACATTCATGGTAATTTTATTTGTAATTGCCAAATACTAAATAATCCAGTAGATGGGGAATCAATTTGTGGCACAATCATCCAATGGAATACTGTTGAGCAATAAAAGGAATGAACTATTTGTATGTGCAATAACATGGATGAATCTCAGAAGCTTTATGCTGAGTGCAAGATGCCAGAGAAAAAAATAATGCATACTGTATGATCCCATTTATATGAATTGTAAAAATATAAAGCAATCTATAGGGACAGAATGCAGATCATTGGTTGACTGGGGACAGGAGGTGGGGGTGGGAGGGATGGATAACACAGGGGCACAAGGATACTTTTGGAGCTGTAGGTATATCGCTGCCTTGAGTGTGGTGATGGTTTCGTGGTTGTGTGTGTATGTGTGTGTATAAATGGACACACACACATCTCATGAATCAGGTGAGAATCCGCCAGGAGAAAGATAGAAGGCCCACATGGGTGCTTCTGCCAAATGAAATGCCTTCTACACTGTGTGTACATCTTCTGTTTGCTTTTTATGAAAATTGTCTTGGCTGGTAGCAAATGGAGGGCGATATCACTTAATATGGTTCTGAAACAGGTCATAACAATTTAGGCAGGCTGCAAAGCCGAGTTTTGTGGATCCTCTCCTGAAAAGGGAGATGATCCTGCAGGAACCCAGCTTTGGGGGATTAACTCTTGAGCATCCCACTGCATTTGCTTTCTCCTCTGCTTGCATATCACCTGTGGTTGTCCCTGAGGTGCCTATAAGCAACTGGAAAAATTACTGAGAAGGAACAGAAATGCAATCAGTGTTTGGCAGAGCCTGGGAGATCCACCTTTCTGGCTGCAGACATTTCTGTCTTGTTATTCCACTCTCTGAGCTTGACCATTCTGGGGTGAGCTCTGCTCTCTCTGCTGGTCCCTCACTCATAACTGTGTCTGCTTATGGTTACCCCCAATAACTGTGGTCTGAATGGTAATAGTGATCAGAAGAAAATTGTACATTATCACAGTTTAGATAAGTAATGGGCAGAGGAAATCTATCTTGGAGGTGGTTCTGTTTGGCGAAGTTACATTTAATGGTTAAAAATACTTGGGAATGAACACCTTGGTGGAGGGGGCTTATGCAGAAAGATGCAAATAGGTGCAGATGTGATAAATTGGAAGATGATGCAGTCAGTTCTGCTGTAAGTGACATTTGTGTTCCTAAAAGTCACTGCACTGTGCTCAATTGCACGGTAAAACCACGTAGGAAAAAATGGTGTTGGAGCATATGATTAAAAAAGTTCATCAGTGGGACGTGTAAAAAAAGATAGAAACCTGATTAGAATGGTAGCAAGTTTCACACACATTAAATGGCTAAGAAATACACGTGTGCTAAAAGCATGTCACACTTTACCTTGAAAAAGACCTGAAGTTTGGTGTGGTGAAAGTGAGCATTGGAAGGATTCGAATTGGTGAGTAACTGAGGATGATGAACGAGTGTGTGTGTGTGTGTGTGTGTGTGTGCACACCCTTGTGTTGTGCATACTTCTAAGTGTCTTGGTTCAGCTGGTTACAGCTTTCTTCGTTCACCTCATGCTCCTCACAGACAGAATCATGCATAAGCAAATGCAAAATATGTGTTATGCTCAAATTGTTCCCTAATGTAACAGTCGCATTGGAACAAATTCACATTTTCAAAACAAGCGTTATTGTAGACCTGAGTGTGTCAGGGGAGAGAGAGAAAGTGTCTGGAGGAGAATTTGAAAGGAGTGTTGGGGGAGGACAGTGACCGAGGTTATATGGGAAAGAGTCTAGAGTAGGACTGAGCCTTCAGATCATAAGAACAACGAGTTGTGGTACCTGTACTTTGTTGTGCTGCTGTCAATGAGCCAGGAGATCGTGAGCCCCCACTTCCTTGTCTATCCTGCCACAATTGCTGTATGGGAGGGACCAGAAGGGACAGCTCATTCTTTTAATGGTGCTGTGAGTTGACCTGGGCTCTCATTACTGTTCGGTCAGTCCCACCTGCCAGCAGACAGTGTGGTGGCTCCCCAGAGGAAAGGGTAAGAAAGGGAGCTCACTGTTGATCCGGAACTGAAAGAGTTGTGTGGAAACATGGTTCTCAGATGTTGTTATTTCAAATTTGTAACATTAAAAAAAGAATACCTTGGGGCCCCTGGGTGGCTCAGTCGGTTAAGTGTCCAACTTCAGCTCAGGCCACGATCTCACGTTCCATGAGTTCGAGCCCCGCGTCGAGCTCTGGGCTGATGGCTCAGAGCCTGGAGCCTGCTTCCGGTTCTGTGTCTCCCTCTCTCTCTGCCCCTCCCCTGTTCATGCTCTGTCTCTCTCTGTCTCAAAATAAATAAACGTTAAAAAAAATTAAAAAAAAAAAAACCAAAATCTGTGACCTAATGTTGCTAAATCAATCAACAAACATTTACTGACTTACTGTGCACCCAAGTATATACCAGGTACCATTCCAGACACTTCTGATATGTTAGCAAATAAAGCAGACAAAAATGTCTGTTCCTATGGAGTTTTATTCTAATAGTAGAGTCAGACAAATGATGTTTTGTTTCTCCCAATAAGGACATAAAAATTTTTAAATTAGCAATAACAATAAAAACTCATGCTTTCATTAAAAAAAATAATGAAGTCACCTGTATTTTCAAAAGGTATTGTTTTGCCAAATGCACGGGGCTGACATAATTTCAGAATGAAGGGCTGGTCTTTCCAGAAAGTGTTATATCCACATGTAGATATTTGGAAACCACCGCTGCAGAATAAGGAAGGGTAAGCCATAAGAAGACTCCTGGTGGGCATCTTATTTCTGGCCTCTCGCTCTCAGAACTAAGCCGTGCCTTTTACATATTAAAAAGCTCAGAGAGCTGTTGTGGTCCATCAGTTGCGGCACCCCTGGGTTAAACTGTGTTCCTAAAATATTCACCCATGGTCCTCATTTGTTGGATGTTTTGTCTTGCCATCCTTGCCTCAATTTCCCTTCTGACGTCTTGAGAGTTGAGGGTGTTTTTTTCTTTGGTTTTGGTCAGTGGCTTTAACTCCATCACAAAGGTCATGGTTTCTTCTGGCAAGCCTGTTCCTTCCCCATTGTCCCAGGCTGCAAATTCAACAAGGGCTATTTCCAAGACATGGTATAAGAGATGTGGTTCCCTGGGCCTTGAAGAGTATTAAGCTTTAAAAAAATGTTTTTAGTGTTTGTTTTTGAGAGAGATAGAGAGAAAGGGGAAGGGGGAGATGCAGAATCCAAAGCAGGTTCCAGGCTCTGAGCTGTCAACACAGAGCCTGAGGTGGGGCTTGAATTCAGGAACTGCAAGATCATGACCTGAGCGGAAGTCGGATGCCACCTAGGCTCCCCTGAAGAGTGTTAATCTTAGGGGCAAATGTTTATGGTAACAGATTGTGTTGGGCCAGCCTGACAGTTCAATCCCAGAAGATAGGAATGCTCACATTGTCTTTAACATTTTTATATTGTTGAGCTCTTTGTTTTATTCCCCACCCCTGCTTTATTGAAATACAATTGACCTATAATTTGCTCTTTCTGTCTATTTGTGACTGTGGCGTTCTCTGAAGTGTGGGGCACAGACTAGAAGTCCCTCTTGGTTGGGTCTAAGGGAAGTATTGCCTATATTTTTACCTCCTGCTCCAAACTCCTCCACTGCAAGTGCAGTGGTTTCAATTCAAGGGGTAGAATAGAATTAGTAGGAGGGGTCTTGAAAGTTGCTGTGATTTTGGAGCTTGTTGTATATTTGTGAGAGATTCTGGGGTTGGGCTTGCCCTAGGGTATGCTTTCTATGAGGTAGGCTTCATTTGCAGGCCAATAAATTGTCCGATTCTCTAAGTAAAATGGTATGTTGAATTTTCAATCTCAGGATCTCATGTAGTAGAGGCATGGCTGTGGAAATGGATGTTACATAAAACAGTATGTAGCACAATGTTGGGAATATGGGCTTTTAGTCCTGGGTGGGTAGACGGATGATGAAGGAAAACAGTAATTCTGGTTACCTCTAGAATTACTTTGGGTCTGATGTTTTATTGCTATTTAACAGTAGAGAGTATACTCAGATCCCCACACTTCCTGATTCTTGATCCCGCAGAATATAGGTTGAAGGGGACAATGGTTTGTAGTCCAGCGAAGGATGATGTGAGAATAAACAATATAGACGAAGAACCACCCTGAAGACAGAGGTGCTCTCTTTGGGTCCTTTCTCTTACTGTGTTGGGTGTGTTGGTAATAAATGCATGCAGTGGGAAAACCAACATGAAATCAGCCTAAATCAGTGGATATATGTATAGGATGGGACTGAGGAAAACTCCCCCTAAAGGCACAGTGGGACCCCTGGGCAGATGGGACCTTAGTTTTGAGCTGCCCACTTTATCCCCTCTTCTGTTGTCAAGGGGACTGGTTAAGGCCATGGCAAGCTCATCCCCATGGTTTGAGACTTGGAAGAAGGGGGCCATATATAGGTGCTAAATGGAGTGGTCTTAATTTTTGTACTAGAATTATTATATTAAGCCTTTGTACCTTTTTAGTGCTGTGAAAGAAGATTCCTAGTGGGAGGTCTTAGGTAGTGAGTGTTGAGGGTTGGGAAGCTTTTGACTAGGTATGGACATACCCTTGGGCTACCTCCCTCTTTTCCCCTGTTAGGATTTATGCCTAAGCCCAAGTGTTAGAATTAATTTGGGAAATATGAACACATGTTAAAGAATACATTTCCCTCTCGTGCTTACGTAGGTAGAGTCCTCATATTAGTAACACAGGCTTTGCTTTGCCTAAACAATAAATTCAAGCCTGCCATCTACCGAGAGCATTATCAAAAGGATCTCAGTATAAACGGTGACATTCATGACTGGCTGTGGTGGGGGATCGCCCACCCTCCCCTGTAGCTGCTGAAATTGAGCTGTCAGATGAGGAAGATGAAATGCTACTTTGTTCTATGGCTTGAGCTCCCAGAGGCAACGTTTCCAGGTCATTTGACATTAGTTCAGAGAATGGGAAAGTATTTATCTTTTTTTCTTTTTCTCTAAAACTTAAAAAAAAATGTTTTTTGTTTGTTGGTAAGTAGGAAATGACAGCCTCTTCAGGACAGCTGCCTGCATGTTTGAGGGGAGATGTTTACCATGGTGGCAGGTGGTGCTCAGAGAGGAGCCGGCTCTACGCCTCCTGGGAGTATCAGGCACTGTGTTCTGAGCATCAACCCTGAAGTACCTTTCATACTGATAACATTGAAAGCAGTGTTTCCTAAAAGAGTGTTCCTTGGGATATTAGTTGCACAAGATGCTCCAGGGAAAGAAGGATGCCATGAAAAATTAGGTTTTTTTTTTTGTGGCCAAATAAGTTTGAGAAATACTACCTATTATATTTATCTGCCTCCTGTGGACACACATCCATATTAGTATTCTAAGGCTCCGAGGACTCCTATAGGCAAGAAACCTGTTCATCTTTGGTTAAGCTAGAATTTTCCAAATTTATTTGATTTTTTTTTTGAAATTTTCAAAAAGATTGGCAAATACAAACTCAAAGTTAGACATTTTACAAGGCCCATATATGAGAAACACAATGATGAGTAAGGAAGCTGGACCTGTAGTAGCCTCATTGAGCTTATAGATAAATAATAAACAGGTAACAAACCAGTGAATAATTGTACATTGTGATACATGATATGAATGCATAAGCAGGGAGCTCTAGTGTGGAATATTGGGGGGGGGGGTAGATCTGATGGAGGCCAGGGAGGGCCACTTCAAGAAGACAACTTGTAGTTGAGAAAGCAAAGCATGAGAAGGAGGCATCCATGTAAATTACGGGAGAAAGAGATGGGAATCATGGACAAAGGCCCTGGAGTATCACCCCCTCTTTGTTCTAAAAAACACCATTTCCTTTGGTAAACTATCTTGTGACCAGAGAAGCTCCTAAGCTACTTACAAAGGGACTGGTACACCGTATACCATCTAAGTAGAATTGGTCCCCTTCCTTCCCTTCTCAAGGGGATTCTCAACATGGCCATCAAGAAAGATCGTGGTCTTGAGCAAATTCCATGGCCCTGTTCGTGCATCATCTCAGACTTGCTCAGCAGTGTGTGAGGTGTGACTCTTACGTTGTTGGTCCCCAGACAGTGGAAAGGGTCTGAGGGTCTGTTTTTGTAGCTCTCTGGCCAAAGTCCCCAGTTCACATCAAACTGTACAATTTGGAATCCATTGGAGGAGAAATAACACAAGTGGAAAGGTGTGAGATCTCTAGAGTAGGAGTTCTCAGACATTAGTGTATGAAAAAGACACCTGGAAAATTTGTTAACATGCAACAGTCCATGGGGCCCCCCCTCAACCTTATTCCCAAGTCTTACTTGGGATGGAGACTTACTGATTTGCCCCACAACCCACACCTTATTCTGGTCTGGGCTTGTTGAGGCACACTGTGTATATTTTTTGATTTATAAACTCTTTTAGTTACATCTTAGGGGCCATAGTAAACTTTGATTTAGAAACCATTTCTTTTGTAATCTAGTGTTGCTATGATCCCCCAAATCTGAAATATGGCAGCTGGTGGTACAATAAATCAGGAAGCAGACTTATTTATGTGTTCTTAAAACAAGAAAAACAAGGCCACAGAGTTTCAGCGGGAAAATAAAACCCACACCACTGAGAAGCCCCATCAGGTTGGGGCTTGGTCTTCTGGGGCATTGGTCCACACCTTGAACCTGGTTCAATTCAAAAGAGAATTCTCCAGCTGTGATCTTAAGTCTTTGCTTTTCCTGGAAGTTGCTCTTTCAGTTCTCTCCTTTTTTTTCCTCTGTGGAATATAAATAGACTCTTGTCTTGTTCCTAAGAAGAAACATTCTCCTTTACCCAGAATCTCATTCTTGCTACTCATCTTTTCTTGCACAACCATAAAACTCTTCAGTGTTGACCACCCTTGTCATACTGCTTCAGGAGTAAGCCAGCTTTTTGATATAGCCTCCAAGCCTCTGTGTAGACTAGCCCTGTTTACCTCTCTAGGTTGGCATCTTAAACTCTCTTGCTTGCTGTACTCCAGCTATACTTAAATCCTTTGATTCTGCCATCTTCCCATGTTGTGATTTTAACAGGATCTCTTTGTGTCTAGATGATCATGTTTGTTTATTGCCCGTTTCTTTTGTCTAGAATGAAAGCTAGTGAATTTAGGAATCTTGTCTGTCTTGTTCCTTGCTATATTCCAAGCATCAAAAATAGTACTTATGTAAATGGCTAATAAATATTTATTATTTAAATGCATAACTTCCTTCTCTTTCTTCTGGGTATTTGCATATGCTGTTTCATTTGCCTGACACTTTCTTCTCTCATCCCTTCCATATGCACACTTTACCTGCTAACTCCTACACATCCTTAAATTCTCAGCTCATATGCCCCTTTATTCAGGAAGCACTTTGTCATTGCCTCCAGGAAGGATTACTTGACTTCCCAAGTTTGTACTGTGTATTCCCAGAGTACTTATCACACTATTTTACAGTTACCCATGTATTTGTTTTATTTCTGTGTGGACTGTAAGCTCTAGGAGGGTGGGGGTCAGATTCCTGTATGCCTTGGAATCTAAGCCTCCCTCCCATGAGGTCTGACATTGTGCCTGGTAGGTGTGCGGTAAACATTTATTGAATAAGCGATTTTTACCCCCTCTCTCTTCTCTCATTTTTACCAAACATCTTCCTTTAAATGTGGCCTATACTCCTAGTCTTCTTTTGTCTCATCCTACTGCAAGCAGCATGTTGGGCCTCTGCATTCCATGCTGCCAAACCCAGCAGATTGTCTGTAGCCCTCATTTTATTTGTCCTCCCTGTGGCATCTAATACTGCCAACCTGTCCTCCTTGACACTCTGTCTCTAATGGTAAAACCATGGTGCCCACGTCCTGCTGCAAGATGCAGTGCAATGAGGAGGTGTTGGGCTGGCAGATAACAGAGAGCTTTGGCTGTCTGGGAAACCCCTGTAGCATGAGGAAGGAATAGTGCTGACACCTCATGCAAAGAAAGGGGCTTTGCTTTCATAAAGTCTGTTTAAAAATAATTTTGGGGTTTATAAAAACACTATAACCATCTGAATCCTTAGGGCAGGAAGGGTAGAAAAGTGGATAAAAGCGGCTCGCTGCCTGATCTTTAGTCCTTGGGAGGGGACTTAGACATGAATATTTCAAAGAGATCATGAACATTTTACTCTATGGCCCAAGGTCAAAATTGAAAAATTCTTAATTCTGTATTTTGAATACCAGATAGTGGGAGACAGACCTATTCCTCCTTTCCTGCCTTCTAGACACTTCTGGAACAGGTCTGTTTAACAGAGGCATTCTAACTCAATTAGTTGGAAGAAAAAGTACAAAAGAAAGCCATTATGCAAATGTCAGGCCATGTGAAAAACCAAGAAAACGGTGACAATATAAGCTGTTGAATACATTTCCAATTCAATTTTAATATTGGACCTTTGGGAGTTCTTGGGTGGCTCAGTCGTTTATGTGTCTGACTTCGGCTAAGGTCATGATCTCATGGTTCATGAATTCGAGCCCTGGGTCATGCTCTGTGCTGACAGCTCGGAGCCTGGAGCCTGCTTCAGATTCTGTGTCTCCCTCTGCCCCTCCCCCGCTCTTACTCTGGGTCTCTCTCTCAAAAATAAACAAACATTAAAAAAAATAAAAGTTAAAAAAAGTAAGACCTTTGTAAGATCATTATTACCAATAATATGCCCTTATGCTCTTGATTCTTTTATCTCTAAGAGGGTCACCAGTCCTCTCTTCTGGACCTCTGCTCCCCTTTTCTGGGGTGGGAGGTTGCTCTACCCTCATAGGTATTTTAGTAGAAAAAAACATTTTTTTTTCCAAATGTGTCCCATCTGTTGGGAAAATTGAGCCCACCCTATATAATTCTTTCTAAGAACTCATTCCACCTATCATTTGTTCACTCACTAATTAATTTATTCACTCATCACTCAGTATGGTGCTATGGATATAAGGACTGGGAAGATGGTCTTTTATTGGCTTTTATTTTCAGAATAAAAAGCTTTGCAATGCCCAGCACTAATTTTGTCTCTAGCTCAAAAGCAAAGTTCTTCTTGAGCTCATGGCAAGGTTAGAATGACCTCTCATCATTCAGGAAAAAGAAAGATTTGATTGAACAGATTTATTTCTGTTCCATCCAAGTTTATTTCCGAGGACACCATCCGTGGCCAAGTGTGGTAATTGGGGATCTGCAGTGATATGTCAAGTAGGACCGGAGGCTCTAGCAATTCTACTTTGAGTCTGTGAAGGCTGCCTTTTTCCTAGATACTGCAACTGCCAGGGTCAGGACTCCATGAAAGAACCTCTTGGTCTTACCACCTTTGGTTATACAGTAGACCCAGGCCCTGATGCTAGATTCTGCCAGGAGCCACTGTGAGATCAGCAGAATGTATAGAGCAATTTCTTGGGGTTAGGAGGAGAGGAAATGGAGACAATGGTAGGGGAGAAAACCTCAGGGGGAGACACTCTGGCACCCCTGGCCTCATTTTCCCTGGGCAGATAAGAGGGTCCTCAAACTTACACGTGTTTGGGAATCTTCCTCAACCTACCAGAGAGCTGATCTAGCAGACAGCTGACTACATTCCCTTGTTCTTGTTGTGGCTGCCTCTCTGCTATAGCTTTTTGCTTTTTAAGTAACATTTTCATTGAGATATAATTCACATGCCATATAATTCATCCACATAGGAGTACAATTCAGTGGTTTCCAGTATATGCACTGAATTGTGCAAGCACCATCACAGTAGTTGTAGAACATTTCTGTCAATCACAAGAGAAACCTGTACATTTAGCAGTCACCTTCCATTTCTCACCCCCTCCCTAGCCTCTGGAAACCACTAATATTCTGTGTGTCTCCTACAACTTATAATTGTGTGTTCACTTGTTTGTTTTTACTTCCTGTCACTGACACGAGACTGTGAGCTTGATGTGGGTAGAAGCGAATCTGTTTTATCCACCAAAGTACACAGCACACATCTGTCTAGTAGAGAGTTTCTTCTCCAACCTCGCCCTGTACCATGTCACCTCTGCTACTTGATATTGTTCACTTCCTGGATTAATTTTTATCCCCACCCCCTGAATTTGTCCTTCTAGCTCTCTTGTTGGATTATCTCACTTCTTTAGTAAGAAAACATAATATATTTTACTTGAATAACATGTCTGTATTCTTTTTCCAGCTTTATTGAAACATAAATGACATATAACATTGTGTAAGTTTAAGGTGTGTAGAGTGTAATGAGTATATGTAGGTGTATTGTGTGTGTGTGTATATATGTATATATTTATATGTGTGTGTGTGTGTGTATATATATACATATATATATATATATATGTATATATATATATAAAGATTGTCACAGCAAGGTTAGTTAACACATCTGTCACTGCACATAGTTACAGTTTCTTGTGTGTGTTGTGAGAACTTTTCAGAAGTCTTAGGAACTTTGAAATACAAAGTACAGTACTGCTATGTATAATTCCTGTGCTGTACATTATATCCCCAGAGCTTATTCATCTTGTAACTGGAAGTTTGTACCCTTTGACCACCTTTGCCCATTTCTCCCACCTTCTGTGTGTTCTTGATGCATGGACATGTCTCTATCCAGTGGCATGGGCTTTTTCTTCTTATTTCTTTCTCATAAGGAAATGAGTCCTTGTTCTCAACTCTGGGTTTATTCTCTCCTTTCTGTGTCCTATGAAGTCACCTGTGGGTTTGCCAAAAGTAAAAGGTGCAATCCCAGCTACCTGTCCCTTAAAGACTAGATTTATTATTTACAACCCCAAGATGATTTGTTACAAGATGCAAACCATACATTTTGGACATAGGGCAGGGTCAAGTATACAGTAAATTTTGGGACTCCTATCCAGCGTTCTTCTCCAGCTACTGTACAGTCATCCTGGTCATTTCACCTCTTAAATAGAAGACAGGTATCCTGCTGATGAGATACAAGTAGATAAGATCATGGCCTTGCAAGCCACAACCAGTTTCTTATATGAATTGGTTATTTAGCTTCTTCAGGTTAAGGGATGGCACTTGAAAGGGTCGCATTCACCCACACATTGTTGTGTTAGGACATAGACAGCAGTGGCTCTGCCCATCGGCTGTAAGCAGGAAACAGTGGTGATGTCAGGAAAATGAGACCACTTGAGTTTTGTTATTGTGACTGAGATACTGAGTGGGAAAGAAACACCTCCCTTATATTTTGCTGAGCTGTCTCTACCTCCTTTATATTTTGCTGAGCTACCTCCATGATATTCTGGGATTCAGAAGGAAACATGGGATGTGCGTGCGTGCGAGTGTGTGTGTGTGTGTGTGTGTGTGTGTGTGTGTGTACAAACCACTCTGCATTAGATTTTGGAAGCCCATTTTCCTCCTTTGCTTCATGACAGTCTATGAAGATGGTAGAGTAAGTGGCTTGGAATCTCTTCTGTAAGCTGTCCTGAGGTATTTTCCAACAGCCAGTCAGTTTAGGTTGGTGTGGAAACGTGAAATAGGATAACTCGTGGGGTGGGGGCCTTAATCCAGCCAAACCTGCTCTTGCTCTTTCCCAGTACTTCCAGTTTTTATATTGATGTTAATATGTTAGCCTACTTGGACTACGTTTTGTCAGCTCTCCACTTACCTTTCACTCATTAGGATACACAAGAGACACATGATCAAACACGTAAATACCCATTCGCAGGTGGCGGCACAGTAAGCAAAGACTATTATGTGTGAGGTGTGTGATGGCATTGACTTTAGATGAAGTGGCTACAAATGAACATTTTGAAGATGGAGTTTAACATGCTGCTGACGCTCTCCTTCTGGTTATATTTGTTCCTAGCTGATTTCTTGATACTGGCTGACTTTTGTTATTTATTTATTTATTTATTTATTTATTTATTTATTTATTTATTTTTGGTAACTTCATTTCCTAGAGATTTCAGAAAAGCAAGAATAAAACAAAGATCAACTGCAATATGGATAAACCGCTTGGATAGCTTGAGAGTATTTTGAAACTGTTTGTTTTTTGTTGAGTATTAGATAGGGAGACACTCACAAATGAGCCACAAGAGAATTCACCTGCAGACACTCCACATCGACTCACTCCCTTCTTGTGTATTTAATCAAATAGCAGTGTAATAAATTAGCGGAGATTCGTTTGGACACCAAATACCAAGTTGTTCTCCTAAGTGACCTGGATTGATTTCTGTGTGTCGCAATTCATCAGAAGGAAGTGGCTTCACCGCTGGGAGTCCAACTGCTCTAACACATTTCTATTCTCACTTTTGCTTTAACCAGCATTGGACATTTGGTTTTCTGCCTTAGATGGTAAGCCTCACAATTAGTGGGACTGGAAATGCCAAACAAAGGCCCTTAGATGGATTGGATTTCCCGGAACAGAAAGGCCTTGTGAGCAGCTGTTGGGAGCCAGATGGAGCCTGTACCCAGGAGAGGACGGATGGGACATCTAACTGCATCCCAAACCCCATGTTCTTGCAGATATATGGACACACATGTCCCCAGGCTGCATCACTTTGGAGTACTTGTGAGTTATAGCACACTTGTCAGATTAAATCGTGATGTTAATAGCTAACATATATCGAGTCTTTACGATGTGCCAAGCATTCCTCTCAGTGCATTACAAGTAGTAACTCATTTAATCTGTACAATCACCCCATGAGGTAGGTATCAGTATAGTCTCCACTTGATAGACAGGGAAAATGAGGCACCCAAATGGCAAGTAACCTTTCCAAGGCTCTATAGTGAGGTGGCGATGGATCAGGTCTTTAAAACTAGGCTTTATACAAAGAATGAGGTCAATTTCTAGGACCTTAAATAGAGAGGAAAGTAGCTCAAACCATAGCAGTGGAATGTTCAGATCAATAGTAGGAAAACCTATTGGATAGAGGGGCTCTGCCCACATTTAGATACAGTCACGATTGAAACCACCCTCATCACGACACTGTCATCACTGTGTTTTGTTGTTTAATTTGTTGTCACTGCGGTTGGAGAGAGAGCAGGTAGCACCTCCAGGGCCATGGGGATAAATGCATACTACTTTGGAATTTGAGAGTTGTGCATGTGATCGTGTAGGGATGGCTGAGGGTCATGGCTGTCAGTTTTGCCATCAGTAGTGGGCTGACGCATTTTGGACACATTGCACGTTCTCCTGCAGTTCCTTCTCTTCCCACCATTGTCTCCTCTGCTGTGCCTCCTCCCTCATCCAGACTCTTCTCCTATCATCCTCTCTGCTCAGGGATGGTCTTAGAACTCATATTTTGAAGTTGATAATTAAGATGTTTATTTTTTCACTAATCCTGCTAAATGACTCAGCTCGGTTTGGAAACTCATGGCACCTCTTGTTCATGTGTCCTCATGAAGGGTTGAAACCTCTCTCCTGGTTTGAATCACTGGTCAGTCAGGGTAGAATATCTCTGGAGCTTGAGTGTCCCCAGCATAGGTGTCCTTGGAGGTCACTGAATGGGCTTTGAAAACAGACCAGTTTGAAACTTGATTCTGATTTGGTCTCACCTGGAGTGAGTCACCTATGTTGACTGATTTTCTGATTATTTCTCTACAAAATGGAAACTTTTGGTAAGGATTAATAAGGTTTAATATTTCTCTTGAGTACAGTGTATATTCTGGCTATTGTACTAGGAACTTAGATTTACCATCTCATGGGATTTTTAAATTTTTTTTTAACGTTTTATTTATTTTTGAGACAGAGAGAGACAGAGCATGAACGGGGAAGGGGCAGAGAGAGAGGGAGACACAGAATCGGAAGCAGGCTCCAGGCTCTGAGCCATCAGCCCAGAGCCCGACACGGGGCTCAAACTCACGGACCGCGAGATCGTGACCTGAGCCGAAGTCGGACGTTTAACCGACTGAGCCACCCAGGCGCCCCTCATTGGATTTTTAGAACAACTCCATGAGGCAGGGTGCTTAACCAATCCCGTTTCACAGATGAGAAGATGGAGGTGTAGAGACGATTAAATCGAGTGCCCAAGGTCAGTTAAATGGTGGAACTTGGAGTCTGTGTGACTCCAAACCCATGTCTCTTAACCACTGAGCATGACAGCGTGGGTATGATATTCAATGAATGCGTTTTTTTTTTTCCTTTCCTCATGCTCCCTCTGTATGATTTTTCTTTTGGGCATGCTGATGTGGGGATGAGAAATAAGGATTATTTTTATCCTCTAACTTCCTTGACATGATTCTTTCTGTTTGAATACATTGGGGTTCACTCTGTTCTGTCCCTAGTAAAAGAACAAGACGTGATGTCAGTCATATTGCCAATCTTATAAAGATTAAATACCCAGATGGGTGGGAACTCGGCAGTTAAGTGAACATTTCCACAGGAGAAATGGGATTTAAACTTTATCAGCCTTTTCATAGCACCAACAGGAAGTGACATTCACAGAGGAACATTTTATAGGGCATGGGACTACAACACCTGGTCAGGCACCTCCTTACCTGCCAAACAGCACAAGCAGGCATCAGAGGACTTTTACTGCCTCTGTTAGTTGTTACTTCCTCTCTGTTATTTTCTTCTAACCCGAAGTTTCTTATATAGCTGGGTTTGTATATGGCATACCCGATGGGTGTGAACCGGAAGGTCTGGTATAGAATCCTGGCTTTGTTTTTTATTAGCTGTGTGCCTCAACCTCCCATTTCCTTATCTATAAAGTGGGGATAATAATCATGGTTTTGAGGTTGAAGTGTGAATTAGTAAATATCATGTCCTTAGAATAGTTCGCAGTCCCTGGTAAGAAGAGTTCAATAAAGGTCAGCCATTTGGCTATTCTGAATGCTTAATCACTGGTCAGGCCAGCTTAGTCTCCAATAGGTAAACTAATGTTGGAAATTAAAAGCAGTTCATATATTATGCTTATGAAATATCCTGGAGACCCTTAAAAGAATACAGGTCAGTTAGTTCAGAACTCTATGCATTAGATATCAACTAGCAGAGAGCTTATTCCTTTTGGCCCAGGGGTGAGGTGGCTTATCTTCAACTTTGATAACTAAGGTACTGGACCCTTTCTTCTTTCTAATAGAAATATTACAAAGCAAAACATGTGACTCTCTCATGGTGTAGCCCAAGAGTTTGTGCTCTTTACTATGTGGTGACTTAAATCAGTGATTGGTTCCGGAGGGGTGTGGTGTCTGGGTGGCTCAGTCAGTTGAGTGTCTGACTCTTGGTTTTGGCTCAGGTCATAATCTCACGGTTTGTGAGTTTGAGCCCTGAGTCCAGCCCCATGTCAGTCTCTGGGCTGACAGTGCAACGCCTGCTTGGGTTTCTCTCTCTGTCTCTTTCTACAACCCTCCCCCCTTCCCCAACTTGTGCTCGCTCACTCTCAAAATTAATAAACTTAAAATAAATCGGTGATTGGGTGGGAATGGCATGGCTTAATCCAAAAGGTTCCATGGAAAGCCAGGACTCTTTAATCAAGTCCACCTTGTATCAGGTGAGGGAGACTTGAACATGGCTCAGAAGCTCCTCACGATTTCTGGGGAGCACCCAGTCATTTATTATTCATATGTTTCTATCATATTTATTGAGTAGATACTGTGTTCCCAGTGCTTTTGCAGGCAGTCTGGACACAGCAGTGAATGTGAGAGACAAAAAAGTCTGTGACCTCATGGACTTTATATTCTCTGGCAGGATTTTTCACTCTTGACACTTTTAACATTTTAGGCCATGATTTTGTGTTACAGGAGGTGGTTCTGTACATTGATGGGTATTGAGCAGCATTATTGGTCTCTAGCCACTAGATGCCAGTAGCAACCCCTGCCTCAGTTGTGACCACGAAAATCTCCCCAGGTGTTGCCAAAGGGCCCCTGGTGGATGGGTAGCAAACCATCTATGTTTGAGATTTATTCTTCTATGGGGAGGGAGATGATACTCTGTAAAGCGGAGGATAATCTATGAGACAACTACCCAGGGGAGAGATGGGGTGCCTGGGGAATGGGGTTGGCTGTTTCATGGAAGGTGGTCAAGCAAAGTATCCCTGAGGTGATATCTGAGCCAAGACAGAAAGAGGAGAGGGAGTGAGCCCTGTGAACATCTGGGGCCAGAGATGTTGGGCAGAAGCAGCGTCAGGTGCAGAAGAATGTGTTTGTAATGGAATTATGGGAAATAAACCCGTTGACCCAATCAAAGGAGGGACGTGGAGCTTCAGAGCACAGTGAGGTGGGGCTTTAATCAAGTTCTTGCCAGAGCCGGTGTCTGATGGTCAAGCACACTCGGTGCAGTTACAGTGGACAATTTATTTCCTAGCATGCAAGTCCCTTTCCTGGTTCCTCCTCAGCTGAATACTACAGTCTTACCCAGATGTCGCCTATGTCCACCTAAGACAAAAAGTAGTCTGATTAGAACAAGTGGACATTCCCTGAGATAATGCAGAGACTGTCAGTCCCTCTTCCCTTTGTTCTTTGCTGCATGCTCATTGCAAAGCCCACAAAAATAAGCCCACAGAATGGAGGCGGGGAAGAAGAACCAGGAAGTGAAGTGTCTAAGGGCTTGGGACTCCATTGTGGGGGGTGGGGTTCGGATATATTTCCAATAGGTTGTCAACCTACTGTTAACTAGATAGCACAGCTTTTATTTGGCATTACTAAAAATGAATCACCTCCCTTATTTCTCACAGAATGAGAAAGAGGAAAAGGTAGTTGGGGGATGAGGGGAGGACGCCAGGTAGATAATGGTGGTAGGGGCTGGAGCCAGGTAGCCTTGTAAGGCCCTTCCTCTGAGGGAGAGGGGAGGTGTTAAAGCCTTTAGGCAGAAGAGTGGCATGACCTGACTTCTTTCCACGAAGGATGCCCTGACCATATGTGCAATGGCAGACTCAGGGAGGGTATTGAGAAGGCTGTTGGAATGATGATGGTCCAGACCATGGTGGTAGACAGGGAGATGGCAAGAAGTGTGGGGCTCTGGTTGTGTTCTGAGGGTCAAGCTGGATGCTTAGGATTTTCTGATGGATTGGCAATGTGGTGAGAGAGAAAGAGAGGCATTAGGGGTGACTTTCAGGAATTTGGAGTGGATGGTAAATAAAGGGAGGGTCAGAGATTCCTGGGGTGGGGGAGGGGTGCACCTGTGGGAAATACCCTGTCCCCAGCCTTGGGTGGGGTGGTGACAACCATAAAAGTGGTTCCTCATTGAAGGGAGCTATCTCCTCCCCTACAGGCATCATAATCCCATTTCATGCTCATTAAAATGGAGGTTCCTGAACCCCATCCAAATACATTGAATCTGAATGAATGGGGGTGGAGCCTGGAAAACTGCATTTTAGTGTAAATTCTAGGGGATGCTCCAGGAATGAATCTTTTCTTCCTCTGTCTGGATTTCTCTCTGGGCCCAAATCTTGACCCCTGTGTTTTCCTTCCCCTCTCCCCTCCCAGGCATCTCCTAAGGCTCCACTGTCTCTGAAATAGGCCTACCCTATGCCACACTGGGTCTATCTTTCAGCTCCTTCATTTTGCCCCTGATGCCATTCTTCTCATGAGATCTTCTGGTTTTAGTCTGTTGTTTTGGGTGGAAGGTTGAGGAACTTCAGCAGGCAGATTTGTAATCTTAGAATCCTAGAATTTTGCACCTACAGGGGACTCCTGAGGGCATGGAGATCCTCTATTTCATCTTTTTTACAGGTGAGGAAACTAAGCCTCAGAAAGCAAAGCAACTTTGTCCAGTCTGACCCAACAATAACACTGCTAATCACCCTTGCCTGAGAAACATACGATCTGATCATGTTGCATCAGAATCTCTAGCCTTCCAGTGCTCTGTGAAGGATTTTCACGCCCCCATTGAACCTGTCTTGCCACATCTCCATAGTTGCTTTTGGTTTTTAACGTAAGAAAAAATGGTATGTGATTCACATTGAGTGTCCATGCTTCTGTAACTGCTCCCCATTTCTGTCCCAATACCTCTGGGAGCTCTGTTTTAGGGAAATGGGGTGGGGGGCGCTTTCGGCAAACTCTTGGAAGTCGTTATTTCATTTTCTCATTTTGCAAGAAAGTGTTGGCTCCAGAAGGGGAAGCTTCACAAAGCCAGAAGTCAGCTGCAGAGATGGTGGCAGCCCAACCACTGAGCCGTGAGCCTGGCTCTTCAAATCCTGCTGCTTGATAAATAGTGTGCTAAATGGATTTTGGCCCTGTCCCCCTGACTAACCAGATAACAAATGGATACTTTAACAACTTTGTGATAATAAGGGTCATTCACCTTGTGGTACAACAGCCTCTGCTGAGGGATTTCGCATTGGGATTGTTTTATTACCTTGGGAGCATATTTGCTTTGAGAAGGGGACATCTTTTCTCACAGTTGTGAGACTTCTTTTACTCTAAAAACATTCTAAATTGCTCTCTCTGAATAGTCTCTTAATTTTAATTCTGAGAAATCACATACTGAGGAATAGGTGAAATGAAGGAAAAGTAAACCATCAAGGTCATCATCAGCATTATCCTCATTGACATCGTTATCATCAACACAGCCACCATTTATTGAGTTAACTTGTCTTTCATGTGCTCTCAGGTGATCGTCCTCACAGC
Source organism: Lynx canadensis (assembly GCF_007474595.2). Taxonomy (NCBI): domain Eukaryota; kingdom Metazoa; phylum Chordata; class Mammalia; order Carnivora; family Felidae; genus Lynx; species Lynx canadensis. The sequence goes on from NC_044318.1 coordinate 4,942,456, forward strand.
TCACTGTCAGGCAGGTACCACTTGGCTCATTTTATGGATGATACTCCTAGACTGCAGAAAAGTGAAATTCCTTGTTTGAAGCTGTCCAAGTCTGTCTGGGAAATGGAAATTTTGGTACCACATTCCCTGGCAACTCTCTTCCTACCTAATGGGAATGAAACACACGTCCCACATCCACATGGTTTGGAGGTAGCTATCTCAGAGATAAAGATTCCAGAGGCACATGGAGAAGTCAGAAGAGCTGCATTGTGTAGACCAACCCAATAAATAGTCACTTCACCTTCATTGATCTAACTGGGCCAACCACCTTCCTGTCAAAGTAGGAGGAGGAGATCATGATGTCTCCATTTGATAGGGGATGTAACCTCTGCCTGAGCTGGAATGACAGGCCAGAGAATACCTCGATGCCTCATCTTCCCTCATTTTTAATAATAGCATCAAAAGCTCCCATTTATATGAAATTTGCAGCAAATGGATCACCAGTGTTTGCACTTTAGAGTGAGGCTATCTGCTCCTTTGGGCTGGGACTGCTTGGGTATGAGGGCTTTGCAGCAATTTCTTATTCTTTTCTTTTAATTTTTTAAATGTTTATTCTTGAGAGAGAGAGAGAGAGAGAGAGAGAGAGAATCTGAAGCAGGCTTGAGGCTCTGAGCTGTCAGCACATAGCCCGATGTGGGGCTTGAACTCCCTAACCAAGAGATCATGACCTTAGCTGAAGTCAGATGTTTAACCAACTGAGCCACCCAGGCGCCCCAGCAATTTCTTCTTTTGATGGACTTTTCCCTTTTCTCTCCCACTGCTTGTTTTTCTGTTGATTCCAGAGTCCACATCCACCAAGAAAAGTAGTTAAAAAAATTAAAGTGAAAAGCCTCCATCCATCTTTTCAAGGGAGGAACTAAAAAAAAAAATTTTTGTTCATTTTTCAGTACTGTAAGCAGCTTAACTGGATAGTGATAATTTCCCAGATGAATCTTATAAAGATGTGCATCCTGGCCTCTTTCTCTGAAAGATCCTGATGATATTTTCATTAACAGGAGGTAGGAGAAGTGCCAAAGTCAGTTTCAGGTTGGTTTTGGAGATACTGCACATATGCTGACTCATTTATCTCTTCGGTACTTCTCGCTTCTCCATCATGAAGAGTTCCCATCAGAGTCTTTTTCTTAAAGGTACACCTTCTGGGTTGGACATGTCAGCAAGCTGCCCTTTGCTTAAAGGAGATGAGGTGTGCAGTTGCAGAGTTCACGGGGAATAAGAAGCTGAAGTATCTGAGTGCTATAGAACTAAATAAAGGGAAGAGATTTTTCAGAGCATTATTGATTGGATGCTGAGGAGTTATTAAGTTCTAAGAATGGCTTATTACACCACTTGGGCCATGATTAAAGAGGAGTTAAACCACGGATATCCATTGGGAGCCATTTCTATGGTTTAGAGCCCTCTGCCGAGGCTTTTGTCCTCCCAGTGATGCTGTCCTTTCTCCCCACTCCCCTGGTCCCTCACCTCCAGCTTCTCTGACAGAAGACACTGTCAGGACATTTTCCAAGTTGGTTTATCTCTCTTAATTGAACACCCCTAGGAGCCCCGTGTGGGATGTCTTTATCAAATCACACATTTCCCCAAGTTAAAGCAAACTGTTTTCCACGAGAAAAGAGCAGTGTAATTATTTCATGAAGATCTGAGAACAAGCAGACTTGGGATGTAACGAGCCTCCTGTCAGGCTGATTGGCTCTGTAACTAACAGCTTCCACCCTGTGCAGCTAAATCATGGTTTTCCTTCAGATTGGGGGTGCACAGAGGTATGAACCTATTTGGGGAATGGCTTACCCCAACATTGTTATGTGAAAACAGTGAGGAGTTTCACTAGCTAGAATTTAAATGAGAAAAATGGTGCCTTATACGTATCCATATAATTAGCACTCATGAACCCTTTGCACATCCTCACTTTGAAATGGATCATCTGATGTACTGTGCCTTGAACATGGAAAGTGCCCCATAAATGGTTTTAATGACTGTTTTATTACTACAGGTTTGCAGTCCCCTGAGGCCAGGTGTGGTTTGGAGCTCATCATTTTTCAGACTTTAGGAAGGCTATCAGTTGTCCCTGCGATCCATTACATCACGCCTCCAGTGGGACCTGGGGCAACACTCCATAATCAAACACATTAATATTTCTGCAAGAAAGCCAATATCCATACTAAGCGGGATAAATAAATATCATTAGACTGATGAATGGCTGTTCTTTACTGTCAAATATTGGAGGTTTCTTTTGGTTCAGCCTAATATAGAGAATCTTCTATTAGGGGACTTTTTTGCCACCAGATGAATCTAAGTTAGATGCAAGCCAGGAGGTTTTGGGTTTTGAAATTTCTGATGGATGACTTAGACTTCTGCTTGCTCTCATTTTATCAGAAGGCATGTTGGCCTCTGTTCTTTCTGGTAACCAAATGTCACTTGCTGGAGTGTGTGTGTGTGTGTGTGTGTGTGTGAGAGAGAGAGAGAGAGAGAGTGAGTGCACGTGTGTGCGCATAAGCATGTGGAAAAGAGGGTGGAAGAGAGAGAGAGAGATCTGTTTCTGTTCCCTCATCCCTCTTGCATCTCATAAAGGACCTTGGACCCCAAACCCCGCCAGGAAAACCCCATCCATGGTCTGACATTTAGAATTTTATTGACTAGAATGAAAGAATTGTCAATTTTAAAACATGAAAAGCCACTGGGAGATCAGGTGCTTTCTGCAAATATTCCCGCACAGCGGTTCTGGGCATGGGGGGTGGGGAGGGTGGGGGGAGGAAAAAGGAGGAAAGAAAGAAAAGGCTGCCTTGTTGTTTTATTAATTTAGTTCTGACAGCTGTTAGTTCTGAGGCCTTCATGGTTCTCAGCAGATACTAAACGAATCCTGAGGAACCCCTCTGTGAAGCACCAATAATGAGCCATGTAGAAAATGGAGGTTAAATGGAGATGAGACTCCACAGGGCCAGGTTGTTTCCAACCCCACAGCCCCAGAGGTTCAAGCGCATGGAGCACACACATCTCTAATTCTCCAGCGAGGTCAACATGGAGCTCTCCATCTTCTCCTCCAGCTCAGGGAACAGCACAACCAGCTGCCCACGTGTTCCTATAGAAGCTGGGGGGTCCTCCTTTCCTCCCCTCCCTCAATCTCCATACCCTTGAATTCTTCTGTTCTAGGAAGTCATTCCCTCAACACCTTATCCTCCACATCTCTCCTTTCATCTGTAGCATCGGGATTCTTGGATTCCCCTTGCAGCCTCCTGCTGTGTTCACCCATCCACTCCTGCACCCCTAAAGTCCAAAGTGGTTTTCCAAACACCTCTGATCTTGTTTCAACACCCTGCTGCTCTCCAAGAATGGTCAAAGTTCTTAGCATGGCCTCTAAGACCCTGATCCTGTGACTTGTTTATCCTGCTCTTTCTGCTGCCATATGGGCACTGGTTTGATCTCTTAAATGCCAGCTTAGGGCCTTCGCCTGAGTTGCCTGCCTCTGCCAGGATTGCTTCCAGCCCCACTTTTTCTACCACCTTTGATCATCTTTCAGATATTGATGTGCCACCCTGGTCGTTTCCTTTGATGGCACCTATCATACTTAAACGTACCCAATTTCGTAATTACTTCCTTAGTATCTTCCACAACAGACTTTTAAGCCCCGGGAGGGCAGGGAGTGTGCTTCTTTTCTTCGCAGCGGTCTTGCTGGGTCTAGCACAGTGCCGGTTCATGGGGGAACCCTAGCAACATTGAGGTAAGTGAAGGCTGAGCCCAGAGAGGCAGGGAATGTGGGCTTGCTTTTCTGGGTTCCCAGGAACATTGACTGATTGGATTCCACTCTGATCTGGGAGCAGCTGCAGGGACTGATTGGTAATGGAGCTTGTGGGAAAACATCCCCAGCTGCGTGGGTCTCAGCTTTGCCTGGCACCGTTTCTTTGGGATAAGTGCCCACTGAGCTTGCAGATCTTCTCAAGGACTGAGAGAAGTGCCTCCTTCTCCCCATGGTGGTTTAGACTTCCCCCCTTAATCATGCCCGATGCCATGCTGCCAGTACGGCGGGCGTTAGACCAAGGCCAGGGCTGCTCGGCTGGCTTGCTGCCTCCAGCTGGTCCTGCTTCAACACTCGTTATTCTCTTAGGGAGGCTCTTGGCTTCCAAACATCTGCTTTATGTGGGTCTTGAGCCGCCCCCCGCCAAGTGTGCCATCTTCGGGGAGCAGGTGGAAATGTTACCTTCCATGATGTCTGATGCTGCCCCGACTTTGCTCTTGGGGCAGTGCCTCCTGATCCCACTGCTGGCCAACAGGTTGGGGGACAACTACACTCTGGTTTAATTAAAGGTAAATTGGTGGGATTCCAGCCAAGGGCAGCCCAGAGGCAGGAAGCTGTTGAGCAGATGGCATTACATTTATGTCATAACCCATCTTAATGATCCCATTCCTCAAAGGGCAGAGCCTGGAACATTATACATGGAGGCAAGTCCTTCCCTGTCACTTCCCAGTCTTGCAGGGGTGAGAACAGAGCAGAGTTTTTCCTGGGACCAGCCAAGCAAGGGGTATTTCCCTTTATTTCAACTTCTCCTCTCAGGAGGTCTGCAGGTTGGGATGATGCAGGAATATCAGCATGGGCAGTGCTAGGATGGATTTTTTTTTTTTAATGAGATGGAAAGGGTCATCTGTCTTCTTAAGTAAGGTCAAATCCCCATGCTAACAACCCTCAGATTTCATTTGACTGGATCTAGAGGAGGACGGGGAAGGGCTGCCAGGGACTTGGGCTGGCACTTTCCTGACAGAAATGAAAATAGGGACTAAAGCATGAGTTTGATTAAAAATGCTGATTCACACTGTGTACCTCCTATGTGCTAGGGATTGTGCTAGGTTCTGTGAGGAACAGAAATAGGGTTCAGACGCAGGTCCTACCTCAATCAGTTTGTACTCATTAGGAAGAATAATCCATTTGCATGATTAAATGCTTGTTCTTTCCACATAGGTGTGTTGAGTACTTGCTGTGTGCCACTGGTGGCTATGCTGGGGGTAGAACAAAGCATTCATGGGACATGGATGGGACACAGTTATGTGGGGGTGACCATCATCCTGTTATTCATTGTGCAAATAATGCCAATAACTAATACAACGGAATACTCACAAGCTTTAGGAAGTGTCACAATGTACACAGTGCTGTAAGGGTATGTCACAGGGGTTCCTTACTTAGTGTGGTACATTGCAGAAGGCTTCCTGGAGGAGGTGTTTGGATTGCAGACCTAAAGGGCCTCATTTGTAAGATGAGCTAATATCACTGATAACATAATTGTCATATTTATTGGTACGTGCCAGGCTCTGTTCTCCGACCTTTACACGCAGTAACTCATTTACCTTCACGGCAGCCCTGTGGAAAAGGTGCTGTTATTACCCCCGTACATAGGAGTTCCAGTAGCAGAAGGCAACTAAAGACCTTCCCGTGTTGGGGCAATAGGAGGTACAGCTGGAGCTCAGAGTGAGAGAGGGTGAGGTGAGGAGGAAGAGGATGAAGGGTGAGCAGGGGGCAGACCACATGCAAGGCCTGGAGGGCTCAGGTAAGGCGTTTGGACGACTTAGGAACAGAGAGAAGCCGCTGAGCGGTAGGAAGCAATGTGTGCTTCAGGAAAGGAACTGAGGGCGTTCTAATGCAGTCAGTGTAGTTGAAAGCAAAGCTGAGAAACTCATTTGGGGTTTATGCACGACACGGGGATTACATTTAAGCAGCAGTTGTTCCGAACAGAAGGCGGCTTCTAATTGCAGTTGTTCAGCATCGAATCCACATTCAAACTTGCAATTATTTCCCTGTTAAAAGAGCTGACGGTTCCCTCTTCCACAGGGAGGCAGTCTCAAGAGAGCCCTAATCCTGGGGACTTGGCTTACACCCGGGTCCCCTGAGTATCAGACCACATTCCCACGGAGTTGTTCCTGTTGGCGGGCCACAGGGACAGACAGGACGTGGGGCACAGGATAGAGACAAGCTGATGAGGCGGAAGGGCATCTAGATGGATGCATCTAGAGCAGCTTAGTGGAAGGAGGCCATGGCACAGCTTAGCCTAGTCACTATCTCACCTTCTACATAGAGCTAGCAGAAAACATTAACAGTTGCCACAAATTGAGGAATTGATGTGCTCTTATCCCCACCACCACCCTCTTGAAGATGAGGACACAGAGAAGAAAGAACCCGCTATAGTCACATGCCACGTCAAGAGCAGAGCTTACATTCGAAGCCAGGCTGATCTGAGTACAGAGCACAGTGTCTTAACCTCTACACTGTGTTATGTCTCAGGTGGGTGGGAATTCCAGGGAGAAGTGGTGGCTCGTTAAGCCCCAAGTGTCTCTTGAGAGACTCAGAAAGAGGAGCAGGGACTATAGTGACACACACACTCTTCCCTTAGCAGCTACGTGTCCTTGGGCAATTTGCTTACCTTGTCTGGGCCTCATTTGTAAGATGAGCTAATATCATTAACAATATGATTGTCGCATTTATTGGCACGTGCCAGGCTCTATCCTCAGACCTTTACACACAGTACCTCTTTTACCTTCATGGCAGCCCTGTGGAAAAGGTGCTGTTACTATCCCCATTTTATCAGAAGAGGAAACTGAGGCATAGAGAGATTACATGACATGTGCCAGGTCACACAGCTGGGGAGAGGTCCAGTCTGTCTCCTGAGTCACTTAGGTTGTTATAGAGATCAAACGACGCGTTTCACCCACAGTTCTTGCCACAAAACGCCACGTACACAGTAAAAGCCAATACATAGGTTAGGGACATCCACGAATGCTGTTGAACCACTTCAGACTCGGTTTATTTTTTGTGAAATGGGATGATAACAGTTAACAATTCACTAGATTTTTATGATTGTCTGATTTAACATCCTCCTATGATAAAGCTATTATCTGCATTCTACAGATGGGAGAACAAAGGCTCAGGGAGGTGGAGTGAGTTGTTCAAGGTCATGCATTGATTAAAAAATAGAGCAAGATCTCCAATGCTGGGCTGCCTGACTCTAGAACCCACTCTCTCAGCCTGTGCAGTGTAGTGATTCTCTGGTTGGTGCCCTCTTTCATTGCGGATACTTGTCTCTAGGATTGTCTCAGGGCTGCCGTAGGCATTGCTGGTTTCATTGAGTTAGGTCCACATCCCTCTAATCAGCCTGCCCAGTGCCCCGTGCTTCAACTATCTCATTTCTGCATAAATGGCCCGTGGTGTTATGTGGGTCACTGACAACTCCTCTCTCAGGAACCCTGAAGAAATCCTGAGCAGATTGGATAAAAAGCCCTTGTCAGACATCCTAATTTTAGTGTTCTCCCTCGTGATTCCATTCAGGAAGTATTTATTTAACACTTCACTTGTTTTGCCATTCTCCCCGACTTCATCTTGCAAAAGCTCCTGTAATAACCCATGTCTCCTTCACCAGCCCCATGCTGTTCTCGTCCTTGGAAAAACTTGAGTGCTGTGTTCAGCATCTCGAGCCAGAAAAATGTCCGAGTTTCATCGTGCATCACTAATGCTCTCTTTTATCTCCATGCCGCATCTCCTAGCATTTTTGCAGAGACGTCTGTATGTCCTGCTTTCCCTTGTCTCGTTACGTCTCTTTCAGACATTGTTGCCTGTGTGCAAATGGACATTTTTTTGTGTGTGTGGTTTAAGTTTCCTTGCAAGGGCACAGTGATGAAGTGGTATTTCTCTCCCAGAGTGGTTTTTTACCATGCCTCTCAAGCTTCTATTTTCAAAAATACCCCTCACATGGCAGCATGGCCAGGTGGGCTGCTCCCTCCTGAGTGAATATCCTCCCTCAGGTGTCACATGCCATCCATGCTCCCACAGATGGGCTGGTAGGCCATACTTAACTGCACCTCACTCACAACGTGAGGATGAAATTCTCATTGTGTGTGTGGGGGGAACCACATTTCTGCTATCACTCATGCTTGTTTCTTGATTCAGTGAATTGGTAACTCTATTAGACATTCCTGATACAGACTCTATTAATTTTAATGGCTTTTGAGATTAATAGAGGAGGCAACTTCTCTTGATTATATAGATGTATGTCGAAGTCTGTGGTTTCATATATTTATTTTTGTTTGGAAAAAGATATGGTCAACTCACCAAAAAAATGGACAAAGGGATAGAGGTTTGGGTTGGTTGGGATTTATTTCGTCTTTTAAAACCATTGGGGTAAAATTAACATAAAATTAACCATTTTGAAGTGAACGACTGAGTGGCATTTAGTGCATTGACAATATCGTAGAACAGTCATCTCTATCTAGTTCTGAAATACATGCATCTTCCCAAACAAAACCCTGTATCCACAAAGCTTTATTCCCTATTCTCTCCTCTTCCTAGTGCCTTGAAACCATTAGTTTGCTTTTTCTGTCTCTGTAGCCCTCATGCCCGTGCGATAGTACAATATGAGGCCTTTTATATCTGGCTTATTTCACTTAGTTTGTTTTCAAGGTTAACCTGCGTTGCAGCCTGAATCAGAACCTCATTCCTTTCTATGGCTGGATCTTAGTCTACCGCATGGATAGACCACATTTTGCCTATTCATTCATCTGTTGATGGACATTTGGATTGTTTCTACTTTTTGGCTCTGTTTGGGGTTTTTGAACTTTGCAGACATTGTCCCAGATCCATGCACTTAGCTGTTTTCTTTGTGAATATCCTAGGCCTTGATCCACTTGCCTGTCTTTGGAGAGAGCATTTGGAGGTATAGGAGCTGCCATGGTAAATGAGAACTGCAGGATCTCATGGCAGGGAATCTGGCAGTACTACTTGCAGATGTCCTGCTGCCTGGTGGGCTGACCTTGACTCAAAAGACAGCTCCCTCCAGGACAAAGACAACATTTACTCAGGGCTTAGACCAGTGGTTCACAGTCTGCCTGTACATTGTCATCACCTGGGGAGATTTAAGAATTATCAAAGCTTTTGCTTCAACTCCAGAGAGTCTGACTTGATTTGTGTGGTATCGAGTCCTGGCATTTTTTGTTTGTGTGTTGACTCGGTTAAATAGAGGCCCTCAAAACCTGTGTCCCAGTCTTAACCCCCTGCAGGAGCTGGGAGAGAAAACTGAAAGTATGTGTGACCTGTCCCACTATTGCTTATGTGTAAGCCACATGACCAAGCCACTTTAGTATAAGACATTGTTCAAAAGTGACCACACACACACACACACACACACACACACAAAGTGACCACACAGCCTAAAGAATGGTAGAAAATATTTGCAAATGATACATCCAGTCAGGCTCTTGTACCTAAAATATACAAAGAACCCTTAAAGCTCAATTATTAAAAGACAACCCAGTTTAAAAACGGGTAAAGGATCTGAAAAGACAGTTCTCTGAGGAAGATAAACACATGGCCCACAAGCACATGGAAAGATGCTGGACCATGTTAGTCATCAGGGAAATGCAAACCAAAACCACAATCCAGTTCCACTTGACATCCAGTAAGGTGGCTAGAATAAAAAACGCAGGTAATAACAAGTGTTGATGAGTATATGGAGAAATTGGGACCCTCACACACTGCTGGTAGGAATGTAAAATGGTGCAGACCCTGTGGAAAACACTGTGGTGTTTCCTTGAACAATTAAACATACAATTACCACAGGGCCGACAACTCCTTTATTCCTATATACTCCTAGGTGTATACTTGAGAAAATGGAAAACACATGTTCACACAAAAATGCATACACAAGTGTTTGTAGCAGCGTTATTCATAACAGCCAAAGGCAGAAACAACCCAAATGTCCACCAAAAGATTAGTGGATAAACAAAATGTGGTTTAGCCATGTAGTGTAATATTTTTTAGCCATAAAAAATGAAGTTCTGATATGTGCTACAATTTGGATCAACCATGACAGCATTATGCCAGTCACAAGACCGTGTCTTGTATGAGTACCTTTATACTAAATGTCCAGAATAGGCAAATTGATAGAGACAGTAGATTAATGGTCATCTAGGGCTAGAGCGGGATATGGAGGGGTAAAGGGTGATGATTAAATGGGATTTTTTTTAGGTGATGAAATATTCTAAAAATGACCCTGGTGACAGTTGCACATATCTGTGAATACACTAAAAACCAGTGAATTGTACATTTTAAATGAATTATATGTTACGTGAATTTTATCTCAATAAAACTCTTAAAAAGTGAGTGGGAACTATGGCCCAGGGCCTAAGCCCTTTTCAGCTTCTGCCAATTAACTAGCTGTGTGATTCTACATTGAAGTACATAGTACATAGTAAATGCTCAATTAACTGTGGCTTTGCTTTTCTGGCATTATATTTTAGGAGGTCCAGGCATCTTATCTGTAGCTGTATTAGAGTTACCATTGCCAGATGTGGGCTACTGAGTGTCTCCATGACCGAGTGGCATGTCTAAGGACCATGGTCCTCAATGCATCCCCACGTGAACATTGGCCAACACTGTGTTCAGTGACACGGGAGTCTGGAAGTGTGTTTAAGTGAGAATAACATAACCAATTTATACTTGAAGATAATTCCAGTGGTACGGAATAGAGGAGGGTGAGCAGGGAAGAGAATAGGGCCAGGGAGGCCTTGGTGGAAGCCACTGTAGAGAATGTGATCTGAGTTCAGGCATGGGCACTAGGGATGCATCTCACAGGTAGGACAGTACAGCTTGGGAGCAGATTAGATGGACAGGTAGGATTACAGGGTTGGCTTTTGCAGAAATGGAGAGAGGATGATTTGGGACCACCTGGATATATCTGGAAAACTGCATAAGGACATAGGTCAGGTGAGGCCAGGGCTGGGGTGGTTCATGTGGGGCAGGATGGGGAGGAACAATGGATTCCTGATGAGAGAGGTCCAGAAGATGGACTTCCCCAGTCTCCTGGGTCCTGGTCTGCCAGTGAAAAGCTGCTGGCCCCATTCTGTGATCTCTTCACGGATGGTTTTGTGGGGTGGTGGAGGCAATGGGAACATGTGATGGAAAGGCTTCGTTCACTCACAGGGTGTGCGAGAGAAAGCCTAGCGTGCTACAATTTCCTGCCTGAGGTTCTGGGGTTTGTGTGACACTTCGATCATGGGGCCATGGAAACCAGGAAGCACTGTGGTCTGGGGGACAGCGCAATGGCTTTGGATGCAGGGGTTCCAGGGTTCAGACCTGGAACTGCCTTCTCGGTTAAGTTGTGCAACCTTGGGTGAATTGTTTAACCTTCCTTAGACCAGTTTACTTGTCCATTATTTGAAGATGGTAGTTCCCTCTTTCTAGAAATGGGTGACATCATTACTTCTATCTTCTGGATAAAGGATCTCTGACAGTAGGAGTGAAGTATCTTGTCCAGAGTCATGGGGCTCACAAGTGGAACAAAGATGGTTTACACACTGGCGGTCAGCCTGTTTTCTTAACTGTCACACTAGCCTGTCTGTTGATAAAGAGTAGCTACATAAACTTGGCCGCTTAGACCACGGTGTCTAAATTTTGAGAAACTCCATAATAGACTGGGTTGAAGAATCCTGTAAGATCAGTCTTCCTCATTTTACTTATTTTACAGATGCAGACTCTGAGGCTCAGGGAGGTTAAGTAACTTTCCCAGAGTCACACAGCAAATCAGCCAGACTCCTGCCTTGAATCCAACTGTACCTGACCCCCTGTTGTGGCTCTCTTTCCACTTTCCTGCCTTGACCTGCAGAGGGTCATTTTGCTGAACCTGTTAACCCTCTCCTTTCCAAATTCATACTCCATGCTATTAGGCCACGGGCCCAGGGTCTCCCCTGGTGCTGCTCTGACTGATGTGAAACTCAGTTTTCCGTAGCTTCATCTATTGATGCCTTAGACAACAGCCTAGTGTTTCAGAGAAGTCTGCATGTTACAAAAAAGGGCAGCAGGTGTTATTTGGGCTAAATTGACCTTGAAATTGATTTCTTTATTTTATGACTTACTGAGAGGAGATTAATACTTTTTTTTTCCTGCAGTCTGAAACAATTTACATGGTAATAGAAGGCATAGTCAGTCAAATAAATTGCTGGAAGTGGTCGTGTTCCAAGGGAAAAAAAATACAGAGCTTACTCACATTGATTTCTTTGCCCTGGGGAGAAGCAGAGATTTTAACATCTGGGAATAGGGAGCTAAATTTTATCTCTCATTTTAAAAGCAGAGGACTGAAGAGCTTAATCTGACATTTACACGGAATTTTCTAAGTTGGGGGAAACCAGGGAGCCGACTTCCTTGCTGAAGGTAACTGGCATTTTCTCAGAAGGACTCCGTGATCTGGGGGTGTCAGGTAGGGCCTAGATGACATTTTCGGAAGATGGGCCTTGGGAAGTTGGATGCCTCCTTGCCTTCCTACTGGGCAGTGGCAGGGATTGGTGGCATTGGGAAGCTGGTGATGCCACGTCTCTTCCTAGAACCAAGTGGTGCTGCCGAGGGATGATGTGAGTGGAGATCCTGCTGCCAGATTTCTGGGCTTTGCCATGTGGCTATCCTACCCAGGGACGGCATTTGATTACAGCTGGAGCACCAGTTAGTATACATGGATGGGTGGCATTTCTGATTGTGTTGGGATGGGTTCTTAGACTACATCTCTGGGCTCAGCAGGAAAACTCAGTGCTCCATTAGTACTGCCTGCTCTGAGAACACAAGGGGCAAGTGTAGTGTGCCACATACTTGAACTTCACAGTAAAAACCCTTAAAATATCCCCTCCCCCCATGCCATCATTTCTGCATTCACAGCACACTGGCAGGGTTCTTGTCCTCCAAAGCAACCCCAAGTCATTTACATTATGTGAGCTAACTTTCTTTTTTTTCAGACAATAGCAAGAAATGAATCCCTACCCAAAGGGTTCTGCTAGAAATGCCTTATGACATGACACTAAATTATTTTCTTTGAAAAAAAAAATTTAAGGTAGAATAAAAATTGTTCATCAAAAATACATGCCCAGAGTATACAAGAGTCAGAAGTGTAAAATCCCTACTTCCCTTCTATTCCATTCTGCTCAGCCAACTTGCTCCTATCTCCAAAATTAGCCATTTATTTTTACCAGTTTCTTATCTATCTTTCAGAGATTTCAGTGCATACAGTATATATGCATATAATCTTAAAACAAAGAACAGATTGTAGCATACTATATGAACCACTCTGCATTTTACTGTTTTTCTCTATCATTCCATATCTAGCTGCCTCATTATCTTTTCTGAGGTTTTCTGGATGCACCATAACTGATGTAGTTGGTCTCTGAATAATGGAAATTTATGTTGCTCCCAATATTTTGTAATTAAAAAGAAATGCTTCAGTGCGTATCTTTGGCATTGGCCATTTTCCACATGTGCAGACATTCCATAGCAGAAATTCCAAGAAATGGAAACTATCCCTTTGTTCAGTGAGTTACAGTTTTTTTTCACCTTGTCCTTTGTCTTGTACTTTATGGTCTTTTAAAAAAATTTTTTTTAATATTTATTTACTTTTGAGAAACGGAGTCAGACGAAGCGTGAGCAGGGGAGGGGCAGAGAGAGAAGGAGACCCCGAGTCTGAAGCAGGCTCCAGGCTCTGAGCAAGCTGTCAGCCTAGAGCCTGATGCGGGGCTCGAACCCATGAACTGTGAGAACGTGACCTGAGCCAAAGTCGGACGCTCAACCAACTGAGCCACCCAGGTGCCCCATGGTCTTATTTTTTTTTTATGCAGAAAACCTGATTTGAAAATTTGTATTAATTTTTTTTTATGGCTTTTGGGTTTGGGTCATAATTATAAAGGTCGTCAGCTCTCTGAGATGATAAAAAATCTACATGATTTGATGTTAGGTCCTCTAGTTGGTTCAGCCATTGAGGAGTTATTCTGATTTTTTTGCCTGGGCAAATGCAGCCTCCATGGTAAGGTGGACTTGCCTGTTGTCTGTGATCACCTAGGGCCCATGGTCTGGCCTTATCAGCTTCTCACTCTGCCCTGTGTCTCCCAGAATCCAGACTTCTCCAGGAGTCTCACACTTCTGTAGTCGGGACATGTTTGGGTACCATGGGCCTGGCGGACATTTAGAAAACTGACCTCACCTGTCTTTCACACCTGGGGTCCCTGCAGGTCTTACTGGCTCCATCTTTAGGAACCCACCATGCCTCCAAACCCCAGCACAACTTCTGTCCGTTAGCTGTGGTCTTGGCCTTCTGTTTATCTGAGTTCTGTTTAAATGACTTTAAAAGTCATGTCTGTGCAAAGAGTGTCACATTCAAATGCTGTCTGTCACGGCTCTTTGGGAGCTCACACCAGTTCATGCCAAATCCTCCATAGGGTGATGCCAAATGGCCCCGTGGGGCTCTCTTGCTTGGTCATTGTTTAAACTGACTGAGTCCGCACTGTTGGTGATCCGTGTCCCAGCTTTTGAAATCTGCCAACCAAGACACAAGAGGGCATGAATTCCAAGGGCAGACTACTGGACTTCAAGGGCAGGAATGAGGTCCAGGGAAGGGGTCCACTGCACTTGGGACAAAGGATAAAGAGATGGGCAGCAACTATGGGTTGCTTAGGGTCCTACTCAGTGATGTGGTAAGGGGGAGAGAGAGATCTTCTCTTTCGTAATGAAAAATTTTCATTACGATGCACCAGGTTGAGTCAAAAGATACAGAAGTTTATTATAAGGACTCAAGGAGACAAGTGAGGCTTTCTGGAAACCAGAACAATGTCAGACAGCCCTGCTGCCTCCCCTCTTTTTGAGACATCTTCCTTCTCTGTTGTCTGCTTCGGGCTTAGAACCCCACTTAGGTGCTTGTCACTGTTTCCAAGGTGAGGATGCAAACAGGCACAGGGAACTGGGTGTAGTTAGCTGCTTTGTTCAGGATAACACAGGGACTGTGTAAAAAAGGGTGGGGGGCTGCCAGTTAGTATGGAGCAGACACAATCACAGGGTATGAAAGGGTCTAATGGTATCAGAAGTCCTCTGAGGACAGTGGACTGAGTTGGTGCCGTTCCCACCTCTTAGGGGTGAAGGCTCCAGACTAACGAACGTGAGGTGGAAATACCACAAGGAGGGATCCTCAGCTAAGTAGGAGACTGGGCAGCTGGCTGCTGGGAGGGGCTCGGGAGGTGAGGAAGGCGCCAAGAGAAGGAGGCAAGTCTCTAGAGGGGACAGCTGGATAGGAGTTGCTCAAGTGAGAGGGTTCCCAGGTACGATCCTACTTGAGTGTAAGGGTCTCTTTCTAGGCCTGGGGACTCTTATCACTGTGGCAGGAACAGCTCACCTAGGGCCTCCCTTCTCCTTTCTTCTGGTCAGCTTCCTCTGGAAGGCTTAGATTTGGCTGCAGCCACACTTGACCTTCCTGTAGTAATGGCTGCTACGGAGCCAAGAGTGGCTTTGAATACAAGTGCTTTGGACCTCAGGAGCCCAGAGACTTTCTCCATGTGTCTTGGTCCCTATTCCTGAAAGAGACTCTGTAGTTGGTGCATCCCTTGACCAGCTGGAAGTAGGCAGGGGAGTTGGGTCCCTTTCAAAGAAAGGACCACACAGACCCCAGGGGATCTGTAACACTTGGAACTTGTCCATTAGGTGAGATCTGTTATAGGCCTGAACTCCACTCAAGCACAGCTTCTATTTGCCTCTATAGAAAATGGGACCAAGAGACAAGGAAGAAAAAATAGCCATTTTCAGACAATAGACATTTGTCAAGGGAGAATAAGTACATCTGTCTGCAAAATCATGCTTTTGGCACAACATCTTCCTCCTCTCTCCCCTCTAAGGCTGCTGCTTTAGGCGGTTGCTGGAAGGCGAGGGGCATAATTTGTGTTTAAATCCATCCTTCCCTCCCTCCCTGAATTCGTTAATCATTTCAGTAATGGGTGGGTGGCATGGGGACCATCTCCCATGCAGAGGAAGGAGGGGTCCAAGCACAGTTTTGGTCTTGTGGTTGCTGGATTTTTCCATGACCAATGTCTGGCAAAACTACAATAAAGGGAAATACTGAGAGGTTTTCCTTTTGTCGGTGTTTGTAAACTATTGACAGAACTCTGTTCATGGGTATTAGTAACTTGTGGCTGGTACAGGAGAGTAGACAGCTTCTTCTCTCTCTCTTCCTGTCTTTCTTCCTCTGTCTCTCTTGATACCTTTCTATATCTCTGTCTCCCTCGTTTGTGTGTGAATGCACACATAGCTCTCTCTCTGCCCAGGAGGTTTAAGAGGTGACTCCAGGTCAAACCCCACTGACATGGAGTTAACAACAATTTGGAGCTTGAGGGTTGGATGTCGACGGACTGTAACTATGTGCTCCCATGTGCTCCCATGGCTCCCATGTGCTATGCCTCACGGAGAAGTGGGAAAGGTGTCAGGGGAAAATAACAACAGCACAGTGAACATCCATCCCTTCACATCTGGGTCTAAGCTCTGGTTTCACTGCACCCCTGCCCAGGTACTTCAGACAGGTTCTCAGCCTCTTTGTGATTCTGTGCCCATAGCACGGGGCTGGGATGGAGACCAGCTTCTGATAACCTTGTGAGGGTTAAAGAACAAAGTACATGAAGAGCATTAAGCACACAGCAGTGCAGGTGCTCCAGGAACAGGAGCTGTTGCGGGGGAGGGGGGGGCAGGGGAGGGTGTGGGAGGGCTTGGGATGAGGCTGTGGAAAGTCAGCCTGGACCAGTCATGGGGCAGCAGGATGCAGCCCTCAGGCTGGGGGCGGTGGGGGGGAGTATCCACTCTTAGAGAAGATTCTAGACCATTGCTGACTAATAGAGATGTCTGGAGAACCACACGTGTAATTTAATATTTTCTAGTTGCCACATTAAAAAGTAAAAAGAAACAGATGAAATTAATTATAATAATATATTTTATTTTAAATATTCACAATATATTTATATATTTAAATACAACATACTTTATTTTAATATACTATTAAATATCATTTTGATGTGAAATCAATATGCAAATATTAATGTGATATTAATATTAATGAGACATTTTACAATCAATTTATTTTTTTCAGTAGTGTCTTCAAAATCCAGCAGGTAGTACATACTTCTAGCACATTTCAGCTCACACTAGTTGTAGGTGCCTAGTAGTGGCTGCTGTGTTGGGCAGGGCAGGTCTAAACACCTCCCACCCCCCACTCCAGGAGACTGTTGGAAGGAGAGAGAGAGAAAGCAAGTGGGATGACTAAAAATGGTGAGAGACCGTGGGTCATGCTAAACTGGGCTACTCCAAATTGGAATTTTGTCTTCAATGTGGGTTCCTCCACCTGTCTTTGTTTTTGTTTTTGCCAGGACTACAAATGTGAGAACTCAGCCCTCCTCTCCAGTGCCAGGAACAGTCCACAAGACTCAGTAAGTAGAAGCATTTTGCTGAACGCATTAGATTTAGAAACCGCTTTTGCATCCTTTTCGGCCTCCTTGCTCTCCATCATCAATCACCAGGACTGGTTTTTACCTGAAACTGATCTTGCTGGAGAAGTAACTGGGTTTGAGGGGAATAAATGTTCCCAGGCACTCACAGAATTTCTATTAGGAAGCACCTGGGGCCGGAGTCTCAGTCTGTGTTACAAGATAGGAAAGCTGAGTTCTCCCCTCAGAGAAGAGCCAGGCCCACCTGGGGGACACATCTGGGGCAACAGCGACAGGTAGAGGGACCATGGGCTGGTCTTTTTGCTTCTTGATGTGGAGACAGACCCCAGGGTGGTGAGAAATGGAGGGATTGTCCCCATAGGAATGTCGATGAGTGCTTTGAAGCCCCATGTCCTGGTACAAGGTTTGGGTTATTAGGACATAGGACTGTTGCTGGTGCTAGATGTGGATTTCTATGCTCCCTCCACATGACATCCAGGCATACAGGGGGCAGGGACACTCCCTGTAACTGCAGTTCCCAAAACACTCCTGCTCGTCCTCTCTGGGATGTGAGAACTGTGTGGTACGGTCCGAAAGTGTGTTATGTTTGTTTGTCGCTGGTGACTATGAGATGATTTCAAAGGACCCATAGACCTTTGTTGTTGTTGCTTTGTATTAGTCACGATGTGTTTAGTTTGACTGTTGTCTTCATGGCAAGCAATGCTGGCTTTCTATTTATGGTAATGACGTGAAATGTCTTTAGAAAATATTTTTTAAAGACATGAGTTGACTTAGAAAAGAGTATGGACTAAGTTTGGAGGTAATGATAAGGTAGATATGGCAAGATATTGTGGTGATGATACGAGCATGGCTGAGAGTAAATTCTTTTATCAAAAGATTTCATGGGGCACCTGGGTGGCTTAGTTGGTTAAGTGTCTGACTTCAGCTCAGGTCATGATCTTGTGGTTTATGAGTTTGAGCCCCACATTGGGCTCCGTGCTGACAGCTCAGAGCCTGGAGCCTGCTTTAGACTCTGTGTCTCCCTCTCTCTCTGCCTCTCCCCTACTCACCGCTCTCTCTCTCTCTCTCTCTCCATCTCAAAAACAAATAACATTAAAAAAAAATTAAAAAGATAGTCACATGACCTTGGGCAGCATCTGTGTGTGATCTCTTGTTGGTGTGCCCCCCCCCCCCACTTAGGACCCAGTCTGTGCTGATACTTGGTGCATACTAGACATTCGAAGGACCCACTTCTTGGCTTCTATCTGTTCCTCCCAAATGACTTTTGAGGCTAGGTTTTTACAATAAACTCATTGCTGGATCACCTGAAAGAAGTGGTCACCAGTGATGCCAAATGGAGGAGGAAGAAGAGGAAACATGATGAGAAATGACCACCACCCAGCTGGCTGTCTTGTCCCACTTTGCATTTGACCAAGTGTTTGATCTCTGTGCTGATTCAGTCCCCTCAATGACCCCATCACGTAAGTGCTGGTCCTGCCTTCATTTTGTGGATGAGGAAACCAAAGCTTGAGTGAAGTAGAGAATATGTCCAACATCACACAGCCTGGACTCCCTCTCTGTTGCACTGTGTCAGTGTCCACAACTCCACATCAAGTCTCTGTGGTAGTCTCCCCATTGTGTAGATGGGGAAATGATTGCTAGATCACGAAAGTATATTTTATCTCTTGGCACATAGAAAAGTACTCTAGACTTTAGTGGTTTAATTTTTTTTTTGCAACGTTTATTTATTTTTGGGACAGAGAGAGACAGAGCATGAACGGGGGAGGGGCAGAGAGAGAGGGAGACACAGAATCGGAAACAGGCTCCAGGCTCTGAGCCAGCAGCCCAGAGCCCGACGCGGGGCTCGAACTCACGGACTGGGAGATCGTGACCTGGCTGAAGTCGGATGCTTAACCGACTGCGCCACCCAGGTGCCCCTAGACTTTAGTGGTTTAAAAGGACAAACATTATCTCACAGTTTCTGGGGTCAGGAATTTGGGAGTGGCTTAGATGGGTGGTTCTGGCTCAGGGTCTCTAAAGAACTGGCATGACCGTCATCCTCAGGCTTGAGTGGGGCTTCAGCTCCTCCTATGGAGACTCTACATAGAGTTGTTAGGGTGTCCTCATGACACGGCCCTCTAGGAGGAATAGAGAGCAAGGCAGAATCCCTGACACCTTTTATGACCTATCCTCAGAGGTCACATGCTCTCACTTCTACTGTATTCTGTTACTCATGCAAACCATCCATGATGAAATTGTTGTACGGGGTACACACAAATGTAGATACCCAGAGGAGGGATCATTGGGGGGCATTGTGGAGGCTGAGTACCACACTCCTCATGATCTTAGAAATAACTGTGTGTTTTATGGCACACAAGAGTCTAGTAACCTCACATTAAGCCTGTGGAAAGAAAACATAAATATGTCAAACCCATTTTGCAGGTGAGAAAATGGAGCATGGAACAGGGAAGTGACTTACAAGTCTTGAAGCTGGTTATGCTGTGCAGGAACTTTTAAAGAGAAAGATGGAAACATCTGTAGAAACCTCCCCCCACCCACTTTAATGCTGTTATCCACAGTAGGACTAAAGGTGTCTGAGATCTCTCCATTTGCCAGGATCCTAGAAGAGCACCCCTGCCCCCCTGGATTTTCAACTTTGTTGGATTGGGTTGGATATTCTCTGGCCCTTAGCCCCACCTCATTAAGGCTGATGGGTTCTCTCCACTGAAGTAAAGACGGTATCCTGTTTCTTTTTCTACTGGAAGCTGAGGAGTTTTAGAGGTTTTCTGAGGTCAGCAACCCTAACCCACCCCTTCTTGCCTACCTCTGACCTTCGTAGTACTGCCATTCTGGGTCCTTCTGGCTGGAATCCATGGATCAGTCTCCCAGCCTAATGTGTCCTAGGTAGAAGGAGTCACTTTTTGTGATTTTTGGTTCGTGGCAACATGTGGTGACCGATGATTCCATCTCACGTGTTTGAAAGCATAAAACATGTTTAGTCTTTGATGAAGTAATCACACTTGTAGGAATTTACACCTTGGCGATGAATGTGTGAATGCAAGAAGCTGTGTTTGTATATTTGTTGAGGGATGCTTGTATTAGCAAAAAATAATAATAAAGATATGGCCTCAATAGCCATCAATAAGGAATTGTTTAAGTAAATTACATGCATCCATAAAGTCCAGTCCAAGCTGCTGCTAGAATTTTGTGGTGAAGATTTATGTTTATGGACTTGGAAAGATGCTCATGACATATTGTTGAGTGAGAAATACAGCATATATCATATGACTCCAATTATGTGCAATTATATTCATATATCTCCCTGTCTCTGAATGCAGAGAGAGGTGTCAGAAAGGCAGATGGGGAATTGAACTAAATTGGTAGTTTTGCATTTTTCTTTGGACTCTTCCAGTTTTATTTATTTATTTTTTACGGTGAGTGGTTATTTTCCTTGATAATAGTAAGAGTAGTAGTAGTAGTCATAATATTGATAGTGACTATAAAATGAAGAAGTGAGTCTTAGGCTTTAAGTGAGGTGCCCAGGGCATTTGATGACATTTTATTAAAGTTTTATTCTTAGTTGTCATAGAAATGCTGCAGTCCCTTTGGAAGAGTGAAAATGGGGCTCAGAAGACTGAACCAGGGCCTGGAGACAGACTTTCTTGTCCTTGGCTGCCCCAGGGGCCAGAAAGTCTCAGGCTTTGGCATCTTGCCACCACTTCTACTCACTGCCCTGCGTTGCCACACAGCTCCCCCAGCTCTGACCTCCAGCTTTCCAGTTGGGAAAGCCTCCCAGAAAGAGCCTTTCTTGGATACAGCACATGTGACTCACTTGTGTCCAGATTCCAGGACAGAACAATAATGATAGCATTATTGGGCACCTACGAGGTACCTGGCATTGTGCTGAGTGTATCAAATGCATTATCTCACTGATACCTAGAACAGCCCACCAAAGGAAGAACTTTCCCTAGCCCCATTTCCACAGGTGAAGACCAGCCTCAGAGTCAAATGTCTTGCTCAGAGTCTCATAGCTAATGGGTGGTATATCTGGGACTCAATCTGGATTTGACTGTTGCCCGAGCTGAGTTGCACCGAGGCCACCCGCTTCTGTTTAATGGTGCAAGGAACATTTCTGGGTAGATCTTAGATGTAGGGATGATTCTCAAGTCAGCAGGGAAGGTGAACATCCTACCTGGTCAAAGCTGCTTGTCTTTGCTTAGGTATCAGATGAAATGGTTATGTTGAGGTGACATGCTGGAGGCCTAACATACACCTGTCTTTAAATATTGGGGTCATTTGTAGTCAAATAGTCACATGATGGGAGGCACTTGGAAAATGAGGCTAAGAAACTTGCAGATTTACACTCCATTCTGGGGTTCACTCTGGAGTGAATGTGTCCTAAAATGGATGGAAGTGACCCTGCTCCAGCATGAAGAACACTACTACTCTTTTCTCTTTCTTGATCATACTGGAGGCCTAGTTCAGTTAAGTGTCAGAGTCTGAGTTTCTACTTTGTTCTCCTTCATTCCAGAGATGCATTTCATAATGTCTCTATTCCTCTGTCAGAGAAATATACTATATTCATTTTCTTCTGTACAAAAAATTGCAGAAACTTAGCTTAAAGTAACATCTGTTTATTATCTCACTTAACATGTATCAAAGGTCTGTGGACAAGCATGGTTGGGTCCTCTTCTCAGAGTCTCCCAAGGCTGCATTTAAGATGGCAGCTGGAGCTGGGGTCTCATCTGGAGCTTGGGGTCCTCCTCTGAGTTCAACTGGTTGTTGGAAGAATTAATTTCCTTGCAGTTGCAGGATGGAGGACGTATGCTCATAGAAGCTTCCTACACTTCCTTGCCACATAGCCCTCTCTATAGGCAGTTCACATGATGGCAGCATACTTTCTCAAGGCCAGCAGGAGAGTCTATTTGGGCATGCTAGCAGGATGGAGTGCTACGTATATATGTCCTCATATAATCACGCACGAGGCATTCCATCAAATTTTCTGTCAGAGGCAAGTCATGGGTCCTGCCCCCACTCTTGGGGAGGGATGATCCTTGGCATAAACCTGGTCTTTCCACCCCAGATACTTGGTTATCAAAGTCTTGAGACAAATCTAGCTTTCTCTTGGTCTTTGGGCCAAGTGCTCCACTCCAGCATCTTTCCGTGCAGCATCCTCCTCTTCCTCCCCAAGTAAAGGGCTCATAGCTCCCCCAGGCCCCAGGCCCCAGTCCCCCCATCATTGCTGGACTCTACAGCATTCCTGACACCCAGCTCTCTAGGTGTCTTCCTCCCCATTTGTATTCTGTGGGACACTCCCTGCTGCAGCCACCACAGCAAATGAATATTTAATGGAATGCTGCCACCTTTTGGAATTTAGCAAAAGTGATCAGTATTGTTTAGAGGGGTGGATGTGAAGCTCTTGGAAGAAAACACAGTCCTGTTTCCTTGTACACACCCCAGCATACACACACACACACACACACACACACACACACACACACACACACACACACGTGCACATGCACACATGCGCTCACCCAGCCTTTATTTCCACTGGGGACTGACTAAGGTTTGATGCAAGATTCCAGAAGGAAAAAAAAAAGGAGCCAGTTTCTTCTTGAGGCAGGTTTGTTCGTCATTTATGCTCTGGTTCATAATCATTGTGAGTGCTGACAGTCCTGTGCCGTTTCACACTCCAAGAGGCAGCAGAATGTATGAGCAGGAGCCTTGGTGCATTGGGTTGGATTTCGTCCCTGGTTCTGCCTCCAGCCCTCCAAGGATTTCAGCTTCCTTATCTACCTTCCCAACGGGGGGGTCTACCAGGCTCTTTTGGCTCTCAACCTCCTGATCGCAGGTTGTGATGTCTGTAAGCAGGTATGGGAAGTAGGTAACACCACATTTATAGGTGCCAAATAGGAGTGGTGCTCAGGCTATTTCTTTCCTCAGAAGGAAAGACTTAGTCATGATTAGTAATTAGGGGACAGTGGCAGCATGAGTGCCATCCCAATGCCAGGTATCTCATGGAGTCACAGTAGCCAACACAGAACTGCCCGCTCCCCTGCATCCCCCACTGCTTTCCTTCCTGTGTATTCAAAGGCTTCACCATCTTCCTGTCCCCCAGCATCCTTTGTATTTCCCTAGCTTACTCCCAGTCTGAAGTCACCAAAGTTTTTCCATTCTCCCTTGGCATATCCTTAGTGGACCCACTGCTCTGGTTCACACCTTTGTTATGGCACGTCTGGATTATACAACCAGCTCTAACCAGTCCTCTGCTTTGGACTTTGCCTTCTTCAGTTAGCAGCCTCATATGCTTGACCATGACTCTCCTTTTGAGCACGCTTCAGTAGCTCTGTGCGATCTGAGAATAGAGTGCAAACTCCTCTGATTCCAAGCATGCCATTTGGACCCCATCTTGCACTCCTCCAGTCCTGGTCTCCCTGACTGGGCACCGTTCCTTAGGTTATCACCTCTGCTCCACTTCCCCCACTCAAGCCTGACTGCAAAACTTCCTAATCATCCATCAAGATCAATCAGAAAAGCGTTGTTCAAAGATTTACCCCAAGTCCTTCTGTTCTATTGAGTTGTTGCATCCCCTGGATACCCTCTGCCCTCCCTTCCTCCCTTCCCTCCTCACCTCCTTCTTTCTCACTTCTCCTTCTCATGTATCCCTCCCTTCACTTGCCTCTCTTAAACTCTTGTACTCACTGCTGAGAGTCAGAAGATACAAAAGTGAAGTAGACCTAGACCCTGCCTTCAAGGGGCTTGCAGTGATGACGGAATAAAACCATGAATAAAAGAAACCTATAATTGAGGCACAATCTGATTGCTTCTTAGTGGAGGCAGAATACAGAATTTGGTGGTGGCACAAATAGGTGGTCAGAGAAGGCTCCATGGAGGAAGTGACACTTAGAGTTGTGGAGGACAAGGGGGATCCTCACAGCAGTTGCAGGGGCAGGGATTTTAGGTAGAAAGACTGCCATGGGCATGGACTTTAGTCTGACTCAGATTCTAGAGGAGGGGGTGTTAGAGAAACAGGCATGCCTCGGTGCTTAGTGATGGGCAGGAGTTGAGTTTTTGCTGTGATTGGTGTGGGGCTACAGAAGGGTTTTAAGCTGGTGATTGCCTTGATCCGATTTGCATTTTAGACAGATCTCCCTGGGACCTGGCTTAGGAGCTGAGTGACTGGAGGAAGCCTTGGTTCCTCTTGGGCATTTTTCACTCCTCCGACCCCCTGGAGCAGGCCTCCGGAGCAGAGGGGTCACCAGCTCGGCGCCCAGGCTTCCAGGCACGCTCTGCTTCTCATTGCTAATATGCCTTTCTATAGCATCTGCTCGGCAGAAAACCAAGTGTGGGGACGAGATAACAGCATTAAGAGCAGAAGGACAAAGCTGATACTCGGGGCAGTGAGACATGGAGGCTTAAATTCTTTGCCTTCAAAATGTCGCACATGATTTTGGCCACGTGGTCCTGATTAAAGCAAGCCAGGCTTGCCAGGATGAAATGCTAAGTGGTGCTTGTGACCCCAGGCACAGTGAGTGCAGAGGTCTGCTGCTCTGATGAGCATCCTTGCCCTTCCTCCCCACTGCTTTCTGCCAGATAAAAGAAGGAAATCTATTTAGTGATTTTTCCAAATCCCTGAGGATGGCTATGCCCCCTGGAGACACAGTGATACTGACAGGTTTCCAATGTTAGCATCCAACTTGAGGTTGGGAATGGGGGTCTTGTCTTCTCCCTCCCTCCTGAGGGAGTGTCTCAAATACAGTGGACACTCAATGAATATTTGTTAACAAAATTAATGAGTGGAAGAATCAGTCTTATTGATTTGGAGCACCCCAAAAGGCTTCTTCATGCCTCTCCCAAAGTCAGTACTACCTCTCCCCAACTACGCTCCTGACTTTATTATGAAAGATCGATTTTACTCATTCATGAACTTCACCTAAGCCCCAAAAGTACATGTTGATCAGCCTTCTTTCCTGCAGCATCATCCCCAGGACATCCAGCTATGTTCCTGCATGTATCAGTCGTTTCTCCTCTTGAAATTGTTGAATAGTATTTCATTGTTTGCCTTTGCCATAATTCTCTGGAATTCTTGATGAGCATTTGGGTTGTTTTCAGTTTGGGGGGTATGTGCACTTGTGTATCCATTGTTTGGTGGAAAGATTCATCCATTTCTCTCAGGAAGATGCCAAGGATGTATTTGTTTGGTCACATAATAGATACGTGTTTAGTTTTAGTAGATGCTACCCCCACATTTTCCACAGTAGTTGTATATATTACCACTCCCACAATGAATGCATATGAATCTCCCTTGTATGTTAAGCCCTTTAAATGCATGTGTCGTGAATTTTCACAACGTCCTGGGAGGCAGGTGCGATTATTACTGCCCTCATTCAGAGGGGCACACCGTGGCTCTGCTAACATGGCAAAGGTCATGTAGGTACTCAGTGATGGTGGGGACCTGATGCAAGGATGCTTCCAGAATGGCAGCAGGTCTTAAACACAGTATACTGTGGATTCTGGACAAGCAGCTCTGCCATGGAGAGGCCAGAGGGGGTGTGGTGGAGTGGTTGTGTGCACAGACTTGTGAACCAGACTGGACCCCCAGCTCTTCTTCTTCCTTTTTGTGTAAGCCCAGGCAAGCATTTGGACCTCTTGGTGCCACACTTTTCACATTTGTAAAATGGAGTTGATGAATCAGGTTGTTGTGGGCATTAAATGTATTAACGTAGGTAGAGCCTTAGGGATGGGCCCTAAGGAAAGGTTAACTCATTAGTATTTCAGCTCTGCCCAGTTTGAGTGCTGGACTTAACTCCTTGGGGAAGAGGGCTGTCTTTCAGCCGGCTCTAAAAATTTTCAGATAGGCTACATGATTCTCCCCCCTTCCCCTACCCTCAGAAGGGAGCTGCCTCTCCTGATGAAATCTGGAATCTAATTTTGAGCCCTGAGCATTGGTTTCACAAAGCCTGCTGGGGTGCAGCCTGACTGGTCCCTTCTGAAATGAGTCTCTGCTCTTTACTGCCCCTAATAAGAAATGCGGTCTGTTTGCTCAGGGTTTTACCCTTTATAGAAATGGTCGGATTCCTTTCTTCTCCGCATCTCCATTCCACAAATCCATGCCAAATATTGATGTTTCATAACTACAAATATCACACATAGCTTTTAATCAAGAGAGACGGAGGGAAGATAAGGGGAGTAAATACATCTCTGTAAGGTAGTTCAATATTCTCAGTAACGATTTTACGAAGAAACAAAATAAGTGGGAGGAAGGGGGGAGGGCTCGGTGATATGTGTCAGGATGGGCTGGACCACCTGGAACATGCTGGACCATGCCTGGGCCCGTGCTCCCAGCCTGTGGCTTGGATTTAAGTTAGATGTTCATTACCCGAATTGGTAGATGGTATCTCATTTTACAGAAAGGAGAGATCTATTTTAAATGTGAATTTCCAATATGCCATCAGTCTATTCCATTACTAGCAAAATACATCGAGCCAAATTCTGTCCTCTGTTGTCGCTTGTCTGAGATGGGTGTGGAATGTGAATGTCTGCCATCCTCTACTCGAGGCAGAAGTCAGCCTGCTGGAGACCGAGTGGAGGTCAGCGCCAGACTTCAGGCCACGGAGTTTCTGTTTCCTTCGCGTGGGCACAAAGGGCAATAGTCTGATCCTGGAAGGTTGGTAGGTGTTAAGCATTGAGACATACTTGCCCAGGGTTATTCCAGACCAGAATTTGGTCAAACCAAGTGATACCTCATGATCTGAATCCAAAGCCCATCCACAAGGTGGCCCCCAACAGCTCACTGCAACCCGAGACCCATCTCAGTGCCTGTGTGTTGTAGGAGCTCAGGACCTTCTGAGTGAGTGAGTGAGTGAGTGAATGAATTGGTGAGCCTATCTTTCCACCAACATCATTGTTGCTGTTTTGTTTGGCTCCTACTTTGGCTTTTCTCACCCTTCATTAGTCTTTTGCTTTGTATTTTGATGTTCTCAACCTTTTATAATTGATAAAAATGATCAGTCTCAGAAACCAATGTCAACAAAAACTAGTGATCCACCCACTTATCCACCCATCTATTCATCCACTCATTTGCTCATTCATCAATCTATCTGTTTACTCATTTACCCGTCCAATATTGGGCACCTGCCATGCGTCAGACCCCACGTGGCTGCTTTCCTTGTGATGGTAAGCCCAGACGCACCTGGCTTATCTTCCTAGAGCTTACAGTCCAGTGGGAGGCGGATTAAGTATACTAGAGGATAATCCTACCTAGAGGATATCTATAAGCAGAGATAAGTGTTCCATAAGGAGGAACATGGCTCTGGGACAGCCTATTACAAGGAAACCTGGCCCAGATGGTAGGTATGTCTGAGGTTTTCCCAGGAGGAGACTCATAAGCTGAGGTCTTATGGCAAGGGCAGTGAGTAGAGGATTTCAGGCAGAGGGGCAGTGTGTGCAAATATCCTATGGCCACATTATTTCCAGGCACTCTCAGAGGTCAACTAGAGTGACTTAAGATCAGAGAAGGATCGGGGGGGGGGGTGGGAAATATTCTAGATGAGGTCAAAAGGGTTGATGGGATAGGTGGCAGCCCATGTTGTGAAGTCCCAGGCCATAGGAAGGATATTGATCTTTATCCCAAAGCAATGGAAGATTTTGAATGGTTTTGAAGGAGGTGATCTGATTTGCTTTTTGTGAAGATCCCTCTGGTTCCTTTGAGGGTCCTTGGCTGAAGGAGGGGAAGACTTTCAGAGGCCATGAGATGGAAAAAAGCTGGTGGCATGGCAGTGGTCGGCCTCCTTCAGGCTTGAGCAGGATCTCTACCTGCCATCCAGGTGGACCTCCTTCGAAAGTCTCAGGACACTCATAGGTTCACAGTACATTTGCACTTGCACAGTTGAAGGTGGGTTCCCCAACATAAGTCTTCCAGGTTCTTGGCAAAGGGAGCATAAATAGACCTATTTCTGTGTAACGGCTGTAGCCTTACCCCCACCCCACCCCGGACACACAGAGATCTGCTTGCTTTCATAGCTGTCCAGCAGGCTGATGGTACCAGGTCACAGCCCAGGATATGAATCCCAGAGGCTGAGGTTATGTTGTCTAAAACTAGGGGGAGAGATGAGGGAAGGATGGAGGTGTAAAAATTAGGGATTTTCGTTATTAGATGTCTGCGAGTTGATAGTGACACAAGAATGTCAGATCCACATCATGGGTCCAGTTTGGATTATCATTTTGTGGGAGGAAGTGATCTGGTGCTCGGACCACAGTGGAACTGTGTTTATGGGGCCTGAGACCCAGGAGGAGGATTGGGAGAGTCCTTGATACCTGAGTGTTTCTTTGAATGTCTCCAAGTTAGAATTCTGGCCTTACCCTTATTTTACTCCCCAAATCAAAGTAGGTGATTTTTTCCCCTAGCTACTGTCAGATAAGTGGATTCATGGATGGGCATCTGAAATCCTTCTTTCCGATCCCTTTGTCTCCCATCTCCCCCTGCAGGGTTCCAGCCACCATCCACTCCCAAGAGTTTCACCTTTAAGGCGACTGTGGGAGGGAGTGTCAAATCCTATAGAAGCCCTGAGGAGAAAGTCCAGCCTTTTTCTCACTAAGATCAGCCACCTCTTTTGGAAAATTCTTAAATATTCTCATTCCTACCAGGTCTCTTTGCTGTCTTAACAAAGATTCTCTCTGTTTGGGAATTGGGGGGTTCGATAGGGGGCCCTTTTCTGTTACATGCAGCCTGGGACTCGCACTTTGTTTTCAACAACTGGGACTGCAAACATTTTTAAACCAGAAGAAAAAAACAAATTTGCGCATGGGTTAAAAACAAACTCCATCTCCCTCCAGGCCCCCCCTTGGGGATTGTGCAGGAGGGCTCTGGACAGGTGGGGGGAATTTTCAGCGCAACTTTCATCTTTCTGGTTTTCCTGCCTGAGTCCACAGGGATTTCATAAACATTATGTTGCTCAATTTCGGTTCAATGGCATGGAGTCGTTCCAATGTGTTCTAATTACTCAGACATAAATGATTTCTGGTGCACTTTAAATGATTTCGGATGCACTTTTGTCTATCAAGCTGCTGATTTATAACTCCCTGGGACTTTGATGTTGTGCTTCATTGATTTCTTTTAAGGCTCTTCAGAGGTATATTTATTATAGGCGATACATTTCCCTGTTCATTTGCTCCATAATTCTGAAACACTCTCATTTTCCACTTGTCAACACTCCATCCCTACCCCCTGCGCTTATGCTGTCCCAATAACAAGACACATTTATTGAGTGCTTGCTGAATGCAGAACCAGGTACTAGATGTTATTGGGTTAGTGGAGTTACAAAAATAAAGCGTGCGTGCACACACACACACACACTTCTTCCAATGGCATCCTTGTCATTTAGACAAAGGGACAACATACACAGAGACTCAGTGATGTGACAGAAGGGAAAGAACCCAGGGAGGCCCCTGGGGTTAGTCCATGAGCTGTGAAGGATACCTGGTAGAGAAGGATGACAGGTGGGTGGGGTCAAAACTTTGTGTCCAGATCCTTGCAGTGATGGTCCATGGGAGTGGTGCTTTGCCAAGGCAGCTGGTTTTGGTCCTGAGGATGTGGGAGTCCCAGCCTGGTCCTATTCTCATGGGTTTCTAGCTTACCATTTAATGTTCTCTCGAGCCTTAGTTTTCTCATCTGTAAAATGGAGCAATCCTGTCTTGTTGGTTAGGCACTGTGGATTGTGCACTTGGTATGTGCTAGGCAGATCCATGTTGTGTGGGACCTGAAACTTTATCAGTCCGGGCAGGGGCTTTTAGAAAATCTCTGATTCTGAATGCCTGGCTGGGTCTCTGCCCCACAGTGAAGCCACTAGAGTTAGTGCTGGTGTCTACAATGCCTTTTTTTTTTTTAAGTTTATTTATTTATTTTGAGAGAGAGAGGGGGAGGGAAGAGGAGAAAAAGTGGGACAGGGGGCAGAGAAACAAGGAAAGAGAGAGAATCCCAAGCAGGCTCTGAGCTGTCTGTACAGAACCTAATTCAGGTTTCAATCTCAGGAACTGTGAAATCGTGACCTGAACAGAGTCGGATGCTTAACTGACTGAGCCACCCAGGTGCCCCAATGCTTTTTAAGCCCTGGACTTCCTTTCTTCCCACACTATTTGTCGCATGAATATGCGGTGTGTAAAACAGATAATGGTGGAGCTTCTGTGATTGGGAGCCTTTTCTTTATCCCTGAGACTGGACTCTCAGGCATCTTCAGGGAAAGTGTTCTGTAACTGCTTGTGAGGTGGAGTCAGGATCTGAACTCGGTCCCACTGTCCACTCTGGGCAGTGTCTCTGGGATTGTCTAAAAAGCAAGCTCTGTGTTGAGAGTGACAGCGCAGACTCACTTCATTGGTGGTTCTCTCCACCACCACAGGTCTCCTGTGCTGGCTTCAGGCGTCCTTCAGTGACAGGACCTTTCCCTTTCCTGATGTGTGAGCTTCAGGTTCTTGCCGCTGAGAACCTGCAGAAAGGACAATGAGGAATATGCGCCACCTAGTGACCATTTGCTGGAGCTGCCACTCTGATCGTGGCCTCTGGGAGGAATCTTTATCTCTGGACAAGGATGAGTCTGGGGATGATGGTCATCAAGGTCCTGTTGCTGTGTTTTAAGAGGGCGTGGCTCAGATCTGCAACTTGCTGCATTAGAGCAGGAGTGACTCATGTCAGACTGTCCTTGATTCTCCCGTGGAGACTCTGTCACTGTGAATATGAGCTGCCAGAGAAGTGACTGCCTCCCTTTCTCTTTTTCCCTTCACCATCATTGTCCTTCCTCCCCTCTCTGTTTCTACCTCTTCCCTCTCTCCCTCCCTCCTATTCTTTCCTTTTTTCCCCCTCAAATCCTCCTCTTCCCTTTTTTCCCCTCAAATCCTCATTTCAGATGTTCTTCTCCCCCTCTTCCCTCTCCTCTCTTCTCCACCGTTCCCTCCCCACCCTGCCTCTTCTCTTCCTTCTCCCTCCCCCCACCCTCACTCTCCCCTTCTCCTTGTACTCTTCCTCCCTTCTTCCTTCCCTCCCCTCTTCTCCTCCTTACTTTGGTTCAGCCAGCCTTTCTTTCACTAAATATTTTTGGTGGTTCTGTTATTTGGCCCAGGAAGGCTGTGGGGCAGTTGCTGAGTTACATAGAGCTAGGCCATGAGTCCCAGCTGTGGATGGTGAGGGGTTGAGCCCGCCTGCCTGCTTTTCTTTCTTCTTTCCTCCGTGCATTTGTGCATTCGTGCATGCATTCATTCACTTATTCACGAATGCCTGCACAGATTCAATAAAAACATTTTAAGGCCAACTATGTGTCAAGCATTGACACAGACCTCACTCTGTCTTTAACCCCTGGACATTTAGCACACACCGTTCCTCTTTATTGTCTGCCTGGAAAGTTACTACTCACTTTCAGGACCCAGTCAAACATTGCCCAAACATTGCAGACTAAAATGTGAGGCTCACTCCTCCCACCCATTAGACCTGGGAGATCTTTCTGAGAGCTTTTCTTTCAGTCTCTTTACAGCCCAGCTCACAGGTGCCCAGCAATCAAAGCCAACCTTACACAGAGTCCAAATTCCTGAAGCTGGTGATTGTCTGCCTGGGACTCTTTGTTCTTCAGTGATTATACTTGTTCCTCTCCCTGAGCGTATCCTATACACCATTGCATCCTTAGACATCCAGAAATCTTAGCATTGACAGCATGCAGAAACTAGATGAAAATGTCTTCTGTATTCCTGGGTTCTACCAATCCTGTTGGAAAAGAGTTTTCTTTATTCCTGCGGATTAAATGAAAATGAGGACTTTGTCCTGGATGTCTTATGTTCTGTTTGG
Organism: Lynx canadensis; assembly: GCF_007474595.2. Taxonomy (NCBI): domain Eukaryota; kingdom Metazoa; phylum Chordata; class Mammalia; order Carnivora; family Felidae; genus Lynx; species Lynx canadensis. The sequence continues at coordinate 4,974,551 of NC_044318.1, forward strand.
GTCTTGCTTTGATTCTCTTCCTCTATATTCCCAAATTAATGTTGGGAATGGGGAAGGTAGGTTTGCAGTTTTGTTTGTTATCACAGAGTACAGGTCAGGTAGCCCATTATAAAAGGAGACAGAAAGGATGATGGGAATGTCTGTATGTCAGGTGGTAACATCTCACAGGGTTATCTGTGGCATTGTGGAAGATACCACTCTCGCCTGAGGATATCACCCAAACCATCAGGGCCTGAGCTCTGGTATGTAGTAGGTACTCAACAAAGGGTTGGCAATTTTACAGAATCAAGATTTAACTTCCATGTTATAAAGCACAAATGTTAAGTGTACAGTCCATGAATTTTTACATGTGCATACTTCTGGGATGCCACCACCCAGATCAAGAAACAAAACATTTTCAAGCACCTCAAATTTTCCCCTGTGCCCCTTCGAGCCAGAACCACCCTCATCCAGAGCCCCCGCTACTCCGCTCACTTCCTCTTTAGATCAGTTTTGTCTCCTTTGGAACTTGATAAAAATGGAATCTTGACTTAACTCACTCAACACCATGCCCATGAGAATCATCCATTTTGCAGAGGCTGACAGATTTGATCTTGCGTGTTGAATGAGTCTTCCACACATTCCACACATCTCTTAGGGGTTGAGTTGAAGCTTGCTAATGGGGGAGAATCAGGATAGTTTATTTTTGAGAGCTTGCTTCTTTTTACCTTTAATATGGATTTTGTTGAGTCCCAGCACCTGAGTGTATTGGCTGCCACAGCCAGTTTCTCATTGCTGCAAGGCCAGGTTGTGGGCCCTAAGAACCCAGTGTGGGGCATTGGGTCACCAATGAACACTAGCTCCTCAAATTACTTGCTCCACATGGTTTCAGAGAGCTTGGGCTATTGAGAAGGCATCTAGCTGTCACCCATGGACAAGACATGATATCTAATGTATTTGCAGCCACTGTACTTTGTACCTGATTTGCAGCAGTGCAGGGGCCTCAAGGAAGGTGACTGGTTTATGAGCCATCCCAAGGGGTCACCTATGAAGCCTTAGCTCTGAGGGTGTGTTCATTCATGGAGAATACCATTGGCCCCACTGAGGAGTCTGTGGTATGCCCAGTGACATGCCTCCAGGCTTCTGCTGCAAACACTAGGGTGGGGTTACTACCCAGGGACGGATGGCCTAAATTCCTGGACAGGAAGTGCCCACAGAGGGACATGTTCAACACAAGATTAACAGGCTCTGGAGGGGAGGCTTGGGGACCTGGGGCTTGGACTAGATTGCTTTGCGAGGTAAGCTCTTGATTTCATGACCTCATCTCTTGCCCCAACCCAGGGACTTCACTCACAATCCAGGTTGTTAACACAGAGAGATCTTATCCTGTTAGCCTTTCACTCGAAAGAAATTGGATTGAAAATCTCGCCAGACTGCCTCCGGACAGAGCTTTTCCATCAGCTGTGAATGTTGCTTTCCTTCACACACCAATAGCCGGTGACAGAAGGGGGGCATCACTCTCTGCCTGGGCTGCTGTCAGAAACTCTTAGAGAGGGATCCCTACTGGGAACTTGCTGACTTGACCCATGGCAAGACCCGAGAAAGTCATTTCCCCTCTACGTACCTGGGCTTACCTCCATTACATGTGCTTGTCCCTTGACAGATTCTCATGGAGATGGTCACACCTGAGCAAGTCACTTGCGAACATGGGGATTCAAACCCTTCTCCAAGTATCCTGGGGGCCTCAGGGAGGGGTTTGCCTACTCTCTTATCCCCATTATTTTTACCATGCCCATCCTGCTTTTTATTAAATATCTACACAGTGTGTTAGATTCCTGGGGTACATTAAAACAAACAAATGATTGAATTTGCCTAAACACCTGAACCATGACATTTTCTGAGTTGGCTCCCACTTTCTCACTGGCCTGGTTGGCTCTCCTGATCCAGTAAAAAGTAGCAATATTTTAAGCAGGAAAATGATGCCCAAGCCCCGCCTCTCTGGACATCACAGCCTTGGGAGGAGCAAGTTGGATTTTATCCACCTGGTGGCCTGAGGGTGGCTTGGTTTGGCTGCCATGTTCCAGCAACCTGCAGAGCACCTAAGGTTTCTGAGCAGTTACTGTAGCCCAGGCCTGGGGCCGGGTGGTTTGTGTTCATTTTTGTTTGCTCACGTTATTCGTGTGTTATCACCGTTCTCTGGATGAGAAGACTGAGCCCTGGAGGGATCTGACATGACCAACCTGAATTCAGGTCTGCCTGACTGCTAAATTGGCTCCCTTACCCACCTCACCGCCTGCCTCCTTGGATGTAGTAGCTAATGTATACTGAGGGCTTTTCTTTTCCAAATGCTGTATTCGTTTTCTCAGGTTGCCATAACAAAGTAGCCCAGACTGGGTGGCTCAAAAAACAGAAATAGGTTTTCTCGCAGCTCTGGAGGGTAGAATCTGAGATGGAGGTGTTGGCGGGGCTGGGTTCTTCTGAGGCCTCTCTCCTCGGTTCTTCTGAGGCCTCTCTCATACTGCAGACGGCTGTCTTCCCCTGCGTCTTCACCTCATCTTCCCTCTGTACGTGTCTGTGTCCTAATCATCTCTTCTTACAAGAACTCCAGTCCTACTGGATTAGGACCACTCTAAAGGCCTCTTTTTAACTTGATTACCTCTTTAAGGACACTATCTCTATGTATAGTCCCATTCTGAGGGCCTGGGGGGTTAGAACTTCAACATGTGACTTTTAGAGGGACATGAAATTCAGCCCATAACAAATGCTTTGCATTCAATTCATTTAATCTTGAAAACATGCCGTGGATTGGATATCATATCGATCACACTGAATTGATGAGGAAGGGGAGGCACAGAGTGGAAAACAGACTCTGGCCAGACTCAGTGTATGTTTCCCTACCCCAGTGTTATGTATAATAAGATTCTTACACCCTATATCAACTCAGTGCGTAAAGAATAATTTAGGAAGGGGGAGGATTTAGAAAACACCATGTTGGAGAGGATACTCCATGCTAAGGACTTTCCTCCACCTCTGCTGAGAAGGGATTGGGCATTAACTCCAAAACCATGTAAGGCCGTTATCCAGGAATTATATTAGGATTTTATACAAACGTATATATATATCCAGGTACCTATTTATGCACCTGAGTGTTCTTGTTTTTGTGCATAGGAGTGAGGCACAGAGGTGCACACCATGGAAACTTAAGACTCAGCAGCTACCAGGAACCCCTGGTCCAGGGGTTTATGAGGTCCAGGGGTTTATGAAGTTTATGAGGAATAAACTTCTCAGAAGTCATAATTCTAGGGGCTGGGAGTATGAAATCAAGATGTCACAGGGTTTCTTCTCACCAGGTCCAGTGTCTGGTGGGAAGGGTGGAGTTCTTGTAACAACTAAGACTGTGGTCACGTGTTGAAGATAAACATGGCCATGGGGAAATAAAATTATCTGGGTCATCTGAAATTTTTCTGGAAGCACATGGATCTCAATTTCCCGAATTAGTCTTTTATTCCTGAAAAGTCAATCTTAAAAAATAAAGCCATATGCAAATTAAGTTTCCCCTAAAGTTCTAAGCAATGTTTTCTAGTTTACTGACTCTACTGGCTTTGATGTTCCACAGTGAGAGCTGACTTGAAGTCCTAGGGTGGCAATTCTTCATGGTATATAAAGGCTTTTATTTATTTATTTTTTAAAAACATACTTATTGAGATATAATTCATAGGCTCTACAACTCATTCACTTAGAGTATACAATTGAATGGTCTTGAATATATTTACAGAGTTTTGTGACCATCACCACAATCAACTCAAGAAAATTTTCGTCACCCCCAAAAAAGAAATCTCACATAAAAGCTTTTGAAGACCATTCGTACAAAACCCCATGAGAAGAGCAGAGTGGACGGTTTGTACTCCACTTTTAAGATGGGCAAGCAAAGGCTCGTGGAGTTTAAGGATTGGTGAAAGAAGCTTAGGAGACATTTCTCAGTCCTTTTTAATATTGGAAGTAAGTTCCTAAAAACAAGGATTTGGAGTCGCTGAGTTCCTAGGATTTCTTAAGCTCAGGCTTCTGTCCCTTACCCCTGACCTGAAAGGCACAAGGACAGTGGCAGAGACTGCCTGTGTGGGTAATGGGTTCAGACCTCCAGCTGCTCCCTGAAAGGCTGTCCTTATGCCATCTTGCATATACTGCATATGGGTTGGCTTGCACACAGCTGCCAATGCAGGGTGGCAGGGCCTGGGGCTTGCCTCAGGGGACACTTCAGAGACCTTGTCATTGAGTCCCAGGTGGCACTGCAGCGCTCTTATTGTGGGACAGAGGGACAGAGAGAGTTGATTGCTGAATGGCTCTGGGAAAGGAAACAGGCCTTTTGATGATTAGGAGCCTGACCAGTAGGGTAATCCCTAACCAAACAGCAAAATGCTCAGGTATCCACAGGTATTCTGCCCTGATTTGGGGCCGTGTGATTGAGGATGACTGTGGGGCCAGAGAGCCTGGCACAAGAGATTATTAGCTATCAGCTATCATAGGCTACTCCAGATTATATTTTAAGTGGGATTCAGGGATACTACATATAGTACCCTAAAGTGTACCAAAGCTTAGAAATTTGCATTTAAGCCATCCTTTCTTTTCTTACTGAAGTGCCCCCCCCCCTTACTATCGTTATTAGCTAATGTCCACCAGGAGATAAGGCCTGTAGGGCAGGATGTCTTGTCAGTATCCCCTTACCTAGAGCAGTTCCTGCACATGTGCAGGCACAGGACATGTATGTGGAATGAATGAGGCAATGGATTTTCTGTGTGGTCCCCAGTGTCAGGTGCACTGTACTTGGATCCTCATTGCAGTTCTCATATGAGACTGGCCCAGAGAGGTAAAGGAACTAGCCACATGGCTTACAGCTCACCAGTGGTGTGGTTGGGATTTGAACTTGAGGAGTGTCAAGCCTAATGACTGTGCGATCCTTCCTGGTGTGGATTTACTTTGTAACTTCTTGTGTCCTTCAGTTTATTCTGCAGAAAAAGAATTATTAGGTTAATAAATCTGCTTTATTTACCATTGGCACAACTGGCTCTGCTCTCATGGAGTTACAGTGTTGTGGGAAGCAGAGAAACAATCTGTAGTTGAGCCAGGATATCTGAGACCTTGGATTAGTCAACTTGGAAGCCATCACAAAGAACCACAGACTGGGTGCTTAAACAACAGAAGTTTATTCCTCATAATTCTAGGGGCTGCGAGTGTGAAATCAAGATGTCACAGGGTTTCTTCTCACCGTTTTCTCACATGGTTTTCCTTCAGGGTGTATCTGCAACCTAATATCTCTTTATAAGGACAGCAGTCATATTGGATTAGCGTCATATTGGGTCACCCTAATGACCTCATTTTACCTTAATTACCTCTTTAAATTTTTTTTTTCAACGTTTATTTATTTTTGGGACAGAGAGAGACAGAGCATGAACGGGGGAGGGGCAGAGAGAGAGGGAGACACAGAATCGGAAACAGGCTCCAGGCTCTGAGCCATCAGCCCAGAGCCCGACGCGGGGCTCGAACTCACGGACCGCGAGATCGTGACCTGGCTGAAGTCGGACGCTTAACCGACTGCGCCACCCAGGCGCCCCATTAATTACCTCTTTAAAGCCTTTATTGCCAAATATAATAATATGCCCAGGTACTGGGGGTTAGGACTTCAATATAGAAATTTGGGGGGTGGGCGCAAGTCAGCCTATAACAGACCCTAAGCACAAAGATTCAGGAATCTTCTAACTTCTCTCCAATTCTAGGGGCCCTGAGCCCCTATCCTTCTCATGGGAGTCAGACGTCAAATCCTAATATGAACTCACAAATTCACCAGTTCTAAACAGCTGGTCATGCTCAGATGCTTAGGTGGAAATGAGTTCCCCTGTTTTTTTAATGGTGTATCTTGTGAATTGGACAGAAGTTTCAAACAAGTTAAAAAAAGAAAACAGAAAACCTCAGATCTCTTGGTCTTAGCTCCCTTCTAAGCACATTTGAGCAATCATTTTATCAAAAACTTTTTTTTTTCCATAAGAAAGAATTTTGCTTAATTGGGTCTCATTTCTGTTCTCCCCTTAAAACAACCAAACGTCTACATTTCTGTTGGGATTGAAAGCCCCAATCAGTTCAGATAAATCAGCTTCCTTTTAAATTATGATCTTGGAGGAAATAATGATCTAACTTACTTTTCATTAATTACTTTTAGGTGAATTAGACATCCCAGCTTTGCAGTTCCTGATTTCCTCAGAAGTATTTAAGCCCTCAAATCTATTTAAACCTTTTCTTTTACTCAAATTAAGATGCTGAAAAATTCTACTATTAGAAATAATTCAGGTTTTTTTTTAAATTCAGCTATGTGGGTTTTTAATTTTAAATAATTTGAGCTGAAAATGATTGTATCATATCCCATGTAGTGGCACCAAAGTAATATTTTCCCTTCAAAATGTTCCTGTATTATTGGTGTGTCAGATTTAGTAAACAAATAAATAGGACAGAGAGGTTATGAATAATGTCACCAGGTAGAATTAGAAAACATAAACCAAATTGTGGACTCCACAGATAGTAATTATGCCTTTAACCATAGTAATCATGGTGTGAGTATGTGTGTATATGGTATGTCTCTTTGTCTTTGTATCTCCAAGAAAAAAATCAGTTGTAAAGTACAGAAAGTACTATAGCTTTGAGCCCAAAGAATAGAAATAAAAATTTTTTATACGAAACAATTCTAAACCTTCTGAAGTAAAGAAACAAGCTCATAAATAAGTATATTTATTGTTTAAAACAATTAAGGGGCGCCTGGGTGGCTCAGTCGGTTGAGCGTCCGACTTCAGCTCAGGTCGTGATCTCGTGGTCTGTGAGTTCAAGCCCTGCATTGGGCTCTGTGCTGACAGCTCAGAGCCTGGAGCCTGCCTCAGATTCCGTGTCTCCCTCTCTCTCTGCCCCTCCCCTGCTCATGCTCTGTCTCAAAAATAAATAAAAATATTAAAAAAAACAATTATAGGGGCGCCTGGGTGGCTCAGTCGGTTGAGCGTCCGACTTCAGTTCAGGTCACGATCTCACGGTCCGTGAGTTCGAGCCCTGTGTTGGGCTCTGGGCTGTTGGCTCAGAGCCTGGAGCCTGCTTCCGATTCTGTGTCTCCCTCTCTCTCTGCCCCTACCCCGTTCATGCTCTGTCTCTCTCTGTCTCAAAAATAAATAAACATTAAAATAAGTAAATAAATAAATAAAAATAAAAAAACAATTATAAGGTTTATTTTTGAGAGAGAGAGAGTGAGCGAGAGAGAGCGAGCATGAGCATGGGAGGGGCAGGGGGAGGGAGACACAGAATCTGAAGCAGCTCCAGGCTCCAAGCTGTCAGCAGCACAGAGCCCAATGTGGGGCTCAAACCCCCAAGTCATGAGATCATGACTTGAGCTGAAGTCAGGTGCTTAACCAGCTGAGCCACCCAGGCACCCCATAATAAGTATATCTGGAAGGGAATTAATATTCCACAAGAGAAGCACATAATTAAAACTTTCGGCAAGTGGCCAAAGCAGTACTTAAAGGCATTCTCATAGCCTTAGATTTTACCGTCTTTTTTGTCATCTGAGAAATTCTTTGTATCTTCAGTATTAGGTGAAGTAGTTAATGTAAGGGTGATGGAATTGCTGCCTTTGCCACCACCACCTCAATCAGTAAGAACTCTGTACAGTTAGGGTTTCAGTGCTTGTAAAAGTTGAGTATTTGGCACAGAGTAACTTGTCTTAACATCACATAGTCTATTGAGAAATATAGTGCAGTCCAGTGTCCCAATTAAGTACTTAGGGGATAACAGAACCCAAGAATTTAAGTTTCTTTCTACTATGCAAATGGTGGTCCTATCTGTGATGCCACTTATCATAGACTAAATGTTTATCCTCTTTTTTCCTTTATTTCTGTTCTTTATTGATCCCTCTGGATCCTGAGTATATTACCCATTGGGAACCAAATCAGAAGGAGCCCCTGAGTTCTGAAAAAAAGGAACCATTGATCTACTTTAGTTTCCTAGGATCTGGACTAAGGAATGGCCCCTTGAGGCCAGGCAAGTAGTAGTCAAACTCTAGGAAAGATCCTGAATCCAAGGCTTGAAGTCGCTGGTGTATTGCTTGTCTTTATTCCCAAGGAGAGCAGATACTCTTTAAGAACTTTGAGTTGAGATATCTGGGATAAATGATAGAGGGAACCTTGTTATTATTGTGTTTGGTAGCAAGCCAGGGCCAACAGAGCAGCTTTTAGTTTCTCATGTATTAAATTTTCTGACCAGTGCATTCCAGATCCACAAGAATTGCCAAATATGAGCAGCTTCATGGCTAAAATGAGATCCCACAGGCCCATGGTATTCCTTTGTTTGCTTGTTTGTTTATATATTCGTATGTTGCAAGTTTTTTCTTAAATTCTAATTACTTACAGCCGCCTGGGTGGCTCAGTCGGTTAAGTGTCTGACTTTGGCTCAGGTCATGATCTCTTGGCTCAGTGTTGGGCTGTGTGCTGACAGCTCAGAGCCTGGAGCCTGCTTCAGATTCTGTGTCTCCCTCTCTCTCTGCCCTTCCCCAGCTCATGCTCTCTCTGTCTCTCCCTCTCTCTCAAGAATAAATAAACATTAAAAAATTAAAAAAAATAATTCCAATTACTTAAAATACAGTGTAATAATGGTTTGAGGGGTACAATCTTGTGATTCACCACTTATATTCAAGAGCCAGTGCTCATCACAACAAGTGCCCGTTTTAATACCTATTATTTACTTATTCCATCCTCCCACCCACCTTATTTTGTTTGAATTCATGTTCGTTATGGGTTGTAATGAGTCCTATGGCACCTGACCAGTACATAAGCTGAGTCAGATCATGTTAAAAGTACATTCTAGCTTTGTGAGGATAGCAAGTTATGGCTGCTGCCAGTTGTCACCAGAGTAAACTGTGAGTAATTTAACGCCTTTCTAATGATGCTACCTAGGTCCCAAGCACCCATCACACAGTAAACAAATGTACTGGAGTAGCAGTAAATACTAAATAGAAAAGAGACACTGATACTCCAAAGGGAACAATCCCATTTACTCTTTATTCTCCACTCATAATGTGTTGAAAGTACAAGGCTAGAAGACTCAGGTTCGTGATGGTTGCCACTTGGACCAGTATTCAACCCAGAAGTGATCCTGGAAGGCCTTCTCTCTTTTCCCATTCCCCAGTATTTTAGGGATATAACAGGGGGATAATAAATATTTTATCACCCATAGGATTTGGATTCTAGTCATTCCAAATGGATGTAGCAACTAAACAGAACAGACTCTGCTATTAACCTTGTATATGTGCCAGGGTGATCTGTGCCGTTGTATCTTTAGACTTTGTCTACAAATTCTCAGACAGTTTCAACAGATTCAAAGCCACAGTCCAAAGAGAGATGCATAGGCCATTTAAGCCCTGGCAAACTCAGTAACAAGAGAAGATGGGGGCCACTTTAAGAACCAAAGTCTGAGACTCCGGTTCAGTTGAGAGTCAATGCCACAGTGCCCTCCTTGTTCATGTAAATAATCTTGCCCTTGGCACCTGCCTGGAGTCCTAGTATGACAGTGGTTCCCCTGAGCTTTAGTTTGCCCGTTCTGACCTCCCTTCCTTCTAGCTTAAGGTTGCATTTACCCAGCTGTCTATTATAGCAGGCAGACCTGGGCCCATTGTGTAGCCCTTTGTGTTGAGTTGGAGGTAAAAGAGTCAAGGTTAAAAATTAGGGCAGATTTTGGGGCCCATTAAAATTGGTGTCAAATCTTGACTTCTTACCAAGTTACCTTCAAGTCTCACTTTCTAAATCTTAATGAGCATGAAATTAGCTTGTGGTGGTGTAGGGAGATTCAGTGAGTTAATGGTAAGCAGGCACTTAACTCTTAGTAGCCCTCAGTGCCTGATAATTGTTAGGTGGTCGGGGATAAGATTTCTCTCTGTCCTAATGGGAAGTCACTGAAGACCTCTCTCTTCCCCTACATGTCCATTCCTCAGAAGTCGTTTGAGGCTCCGAGGCTCGGGGATATGGTACCTTCTGTTGGAGAAGAGAATGAGGGGAAGGCATACAGACTTTAGACGTTGCTCCCCACCATATAACTAATAATTACCGTATTCACAAAAGCTTGTCAGCTTCTGTTCACAGGTCACCTCAGGACCTTAATAGCATTGGTGGGTGACTTGTGTGACACTCTACATGGGAGGGGCTTGGGTCTCTAGTTGTTGGTGTCAATACCTTGATCAGCCAGCATTTCCCAGAAGTGCTTTTCTTAATGCTTTTCTATCCTGATGAAGGACATGGACTTGACATTCAAATCTAGGCAGGATCTGGGGAGCCGACCCTTCTCACTTTGTGGCTTTAATTGTTGGAAGAAAGGCAACAAGGGAGACTGAATGTGTGGGTGAGGAGGTCAGATCAGAGAGGAGCACTATGAGCTTTAAATTTCTTAGTGGTTGGTGTTTAACAACCAAATATGGTTTTTAGATGGTTTCTGATGTTTTTTTCTCCATCTATAGCAAAACAGCTGCATAATGGCAACAGTTGACATTTAAGAGTGGGAAAGTAGGGTGGTGAAGTTATTTCCTCTGGAAAGGTCACACTTGCATCTGGAGGTTGACCATGACAAATGGCCAAACCAGTTTCCAAAACTATGAACATAGATACTTGGGGGTACTGCATCTGTGTTTAAAAAATAAAGTAAACAAAACTCAAGTGGTCATTCACTGTAGATCAGAATTTGCTTTGATGAAGTGATGATGTTGAAGACAATGACAATGTTGATGATTAGTATTATTGGCTAGACTCTCTGAGGCCCCTTCTGATTCCTGCCTTTGATTTAAAAGTCATTCTTCTGTGTACCCATTGCAGCTTTTACTTTGTTTCTATTACATATAATTTATCAAACACTACCGTGACCACATGCTCTCATGTTTCCCATTCTCTAGAATGGGGCTACTTGATAATCTCCCTTCTTTCTTCTTTGTACTTAGTATTGGGCTTACTGAATATTTTTTTGAAAGAAACGTTCAGAATCTGGTGAAAGTAAATTGTTGTGTGGATAAACTTTTCTTTTGATGAGACAGTTATAGTAAAGACAGGTCCCAGTGCAGGATCATTTCCTGTGATAGACTGTGTGGTGGCCCATTAGTGCCAGGTAAAGGACAGGCAGACAGGTGATAGGACATTCTACATTGCAAAGAAGGGCTAAGCTTTCACATGTTCGTTATCTGTAAGCTTTTGTGCAGAGATCTCAAAGGGGGATTGGATGCCTGAGATTTCTTTTCCAATCCTACTTAAGTTAGGGAGCCGAGGAAGGTATAGAGATGCCAGAGGAAGGGTCTTGTTATGTGTGCCCAGGTGTCTCTTCATAAGGGACACAGAATGCAGGTCAGCCGCTTACTGTGGTCCCTGTCACATGTACACAGTTAAACCAATATTATTGTCATAATTATTATTTTTACGTTAGGGAAGATGTCATGAGACAACTGAACTGGCTGTAATCTTATGCTTGAGAACAGGGAAGGATTTGGGAGTCAGACCTGCTTGGTTCCACATCATTGTGTCCCTTGGCAAATCACTTTACTGGAGCTATTTCCTGGTCAATATTTCTTTACCCTCTGTGAGATGGAGAAAATTAAACCTACTTAACATTTTGGTGAGGGTCAAATTAAACAGAGGAAAAGTGCCGAGCATAGCAACAACTCAGTAAATGAGGGCCATCATTTTTGTTGTTGCTATTGTTATTGTTTCATTCAACAAAACAAGGGTTCGGTGTCTTTAAGGAAAAGTTGGATTTTGGTGTCACACATAATGGTGGTGATTCATTTAGAAGTAACAATCACCTCCAGTTTCTGTCCACAAGCCACCTAACCTCGCCTGTATTTATTTTGTCTTGTGTTTTCAGGGCCCCTAAGGGAACAGTGGGTGGGGTGAAGGTAGTAAGCACCACAACTGTGACTTAGTGAGCACTTACTATATGGCAGATGCTGTGCTAGTATTCGATAAGCATGATCTTGAATCGGTCCTCACAAAATCCCTGTGAGGTAGGTACTATTATTATCCTTCTTTAGTAGAAGAGAAAATTGAGGTGCAGAGTAGTAAAATGACTTCCTCACATATATTTAGAAAAATGCAATGCTGGGATTTGAATCTAGATCATTCCATTCCAGGGTTTTCAAACTTATATACTGGATGTCAGTTAAAATTTCTTGAAACTATCACTACTCTCTCTCTGGAACCACATTCTTGTGATTTCTTTTTTTATTCCAAAGCATAGATAGATGCATTTTTGATGGCCAGTTTCTTAGCATTAGCAGTCCCAAGAGTGTAATGGTGAGTGTTCCCTCTACTGCCACCTAGGGGGCTTGAACTTCAGTAAGCCACGTGGCCATTTCTGAGGTCCAGCTTTGAAGTGACTCATTCTTTACCTTTTTTTTTTTTTTTTCCCAACGTTTATTTATTTTTGGGACAGAGAGAGACAGAGCATGAATGGGGGAGGGGCAGAGAGAGAGGGAGACACAGAATCGGAAACAGGCTCCAGGCTCTGAGCCATCAGCCCAGAGCCTGACGTGGGGCTCGAACTCCCGGACCGCGAGATCGTGACCTGGCTGAAGTCGGACGCTTAACCGACTGCGCCACCCAGGCGCCCCTCATTCTTTACCTTTTAGTAAATGAACAGTTTGGGCTTTTGCACACTGGTGTTGCTCACTCAGTTTTGGCAAAGTCTGCAATTTTGTCCTTAGAGCAGTGTTAGTGCAATTATTTGACTATTTGATTCCGCTTTTGTTCTTAATATTTTACCAAGTGTGGAAAACAGGCAAATTAAAATGTTCATACAAGTGGATACAAAGCAGGGATCTCAAATAGAGTTGAGACCAAAAAAAGGGACTATTTCATTTTAATTGCATACTTACTGGATTTAAAGTAATTAATCATTTAGAATTGCAAAAAGGGGAAAACAAAATTAAAGAACTTGTACAAAAATGCTAAGTATATTTTATCAAATACTTAAGTGTGATTAAAGACACAGATTCATCCTTTCCATAATTGAGTGTAAGTCAGAATGTTTTTAGTCATGGAAACAATTCCAAATCATTGAAGCCTAGAGGAATTGACTGGCTTAGACAGTTGGGAAGGGTCCTCGGTCATTCACAGAGTTAAGGAAGAGTGTGGATGGAGAGCCAGGAGTCAGGGCCATGATGCCCCATCTGTTTTTTATTTCTGCTCATTTCTGATTGGCTTCATTCTGCAGACAGACTCTTTACAATGGCATAGATGGTGCGGAAGACATCCACCAGCTTCTTGGATTTATAACCTCATATTTAGCAACACCAGAGGAAAGAGAATCTTCTATTCACAGCATTTATGTATCAGTCCAGGACAGATTCTGATTGGCTCTCCTTGGATGATACACCTACTCCTCTACCAATCACTGTGTCCTGAGTAAGAGAGTTACCATGATTAATCAGGACAGGGTCTCATGATCACTCCTGTGATCAGGAAGGCCTAGAGTCTGTTATAGGAAGAAGGGAAATAGAGGGACAACATACCAGGCAGCCCAAACAGCGCTCACCACAGTCTATCCATCACTGAACCATATTCCCTTCCCATCTTTATTTAATTTTTCACTTTTGACTGTTGTGTGTGCAGTTTTATGCTACCTAAAACAAAAGGACCTCTTGTACTGGTGGTCAGCCATCTGACAGAATCCTAAGATATTCAGCTGTATCCACCTCACCGAATAAATTGAATAAATAATTTACATTCTGCACAAGGATCATACAAATAGTTTTGGCATGGTGGGAATTTGCATCTTTGCAGCCCATCCCTCTCTTTCAATGTGGTTCCCTAGGCAGCAAAGTAGCCGCGTCTGTTTTGAACACCTGGTGGCCTTCATCCCTCAAGGAGTTATGCTGCAAGCTAAAGAGAATGAAAATGGGGTTGGGGACTGGAGGGGCTTTGTTGAGTAGAGCCTTCTGGCTTTGAGTGACAAATGTGTTGAGATGTGAAGGAGAGAAATAGGTATCCCATACAGATTTGTTTTTCATGTAAATAAGTGTTTTAGCCTCAAACTTTGTGGCATCTTATTATGCAGGTAACTTAGTCATTGACATGCATACCATTTGCATTTCCCCCCTTCTTTGCCAAAAGTGCAGAGACTGTAACTTGACCAAATTACATGTCCTGGGTGCACAAACAGAATGTGCCTTCTTGGGGAGCATTTGTAAATCCCAAGGGATAGATCCAACCAGAGTAGGACATGGGTCTTATTGACTTTTAACATTAGAATTTTCTAGAGGATTTTATCCTCTTTGATTGCTAGCATGCAGCCCATTTCACATGCTGTAGACACCTCAGTCAGGCGTGTCTGAGGCTGGGAATGGAGAGGTCACATTCAAAATATTTAATATCCAATTAGGTGTGGACACTGACAAATCAGAATGGTTGCTAGCCAAAGGATCTGAGGACCTTCCCTGTGCTAGACCTAAACTTCAGTTGCTGGGTCATAAAGAGCTCAGGAGGGTGATCCCAGGGCCATTTGGAAAGGTATGGCAAGATATCAATGATTTACTAACTAGTCTCACTACTCTGGTACACATGCGCTGACAAGCAGCTCTTGTAGACGTGTAGGCATATGGACCTAGAGGAGTTCTTGGTAGACTTGACACTGTACCCTGGGAGAGCTGATTATGGAGCCCTGGGCAACAGACCAGGCAAGACCGCAGGGCTCCCTTCCAGAGCCTCTCTTGCTTGTTTTCATTTTCAAATGGGAATTTGATTTAGGACCGGCCTTTGGTTTCTCCGAGACCTAGGAAGTAAACATTTCTCATTCTCAAAACCCACAAATTAATCATTTTGCAAATCAGAGCTGAGCTCTGAGCCTCTGACCAGGAGGCCTGAGCCCGCTGGCCTCAGGAGCCTGGATTTGCCGGCGTGCGCTGCTAATGCATATGCATTTGTTCTTCTTGTGGGAGCTCGGGCCCTGCAGGCTTCAAGGGGTGACGCTCTGCTCACTAATCATAATGCAATATCAGTGTTTTCTGCAAATCCCCTTATTATCTCTGCATCATTAGCAGTTTCTGAGCTTGTCTACAACTAATTTCACAGTGAATCTTATTTCTACCCGATATTTTAAATAAGCTATCATGCCGGGCAGCAGCTGACACGCTGCTGAGAAAGAAGCAAATCAACCTAAAGCGGGCTTTCAAACAGCCTCTAACAATTAAGCTTTAGGTCATCATTCAAGGTGGGAGAATGTGGCAAGTTTCTAGAACAGTCCCTGCCTCTGACCTCAATTTATTTAGCCATTCCTTTGTCATTAGAGAGGTGATCTCTAGAGCCAGGTTTTCAGGGGTCTCATTCCTGTTCCGCTACTGTTGACCCTTAGCTTATGAAATAATATTGCTGTGCCTCAGATAATAAAATGACAATATCTACTCATAGAACTATAATGGGCTCAATGACTGAATGTTTATAAAGCGTTTAATGTATTGTACCTAATATATTGAGCACCTAGTTTGTGTTCCATAAATACAGTTTTTATTCTTTTTCATTCATTTATGAACTATTCAGTGAATGGCCCTTTTGTGCCTTGTACCATACAAGGCATTGACAACATTTGGCCACTTTCCACTTCTGGTCAACCCAGTAGTTCACCGAGGAAGCTGAAGAACCCTGTGAGGGTGGAAAGAGATGAATACATCCAGGCAGCAATAAGAGAGAACTCATGTTCCTATGTTGAAGAACCTTCTGTCCCTGGTTGTGTGGCGAGGAAAAAGGACAACTGAGTTTATATCCTCTCAGGGTTCTAGGAGCTTCTCCCACCCCTTAGCTATGGCCAACTGCCATCCCTTGGAGAACATGCCACCATTTCTTTGGCTGATTGTGAAATCTTTTTGAGAAGGTACCTAGGAGTCCAGTTTTCTGAAGTGTTTCCACTCTGAAGATGTAGAAAGTTCAAGGCTTTTCTATCATTTGGCCAAAATGGACACTTCCCTTAACCTACACCCTCACCCCCGCCCCTAATATGAGAGCTCCTTTTCTAAATAACTGAAGACAAAAAGGAATTAATCACAGCAAGTATTATGGAGGATTTCCTATTCTTAAATACATTGCTAAGTGTGGTACATATATGATTATTTAATATACCCTATAGCCCTATGGAGGCAGCACAATTATTACTGCCATTTTATAGCTAAAAAGACAGGGGCTTGGAGAGGTAGTGTCCCTTGCCTCCAACCACCCAATAGTAGACATTTTGATTCTGTCACCACTATCCTACCCCTCCCCATGGTCTGGCTTTGACCGAAGATACTAGAGGTTGTTTGATCAGGGTGGTTGGTAAGGTGGTTTATGAGCAAAGAGCCCAGACATAGGGATGGCTGCCTGGTGAATAGCCATCCTGATTTTGTAGACTAGAGTTTATAGGGCTTCCCGTCCATTTTCTTTCACCTCTGCCTGCTGCTGCCTAGAATATTTGCTCTGCCACACCCCCTGTTCCTCTCAATATACATACTGCTCCCCTGCAAGTGATCCAGAATGGTATCTTTCAGGTCTAAAGGAGCATCCAGTTTTAATAAATTTTTAATTCTCTGTAGATTCTAAATGGGGAACATTAGAGTGGGAAAAAGAAGGGAGTTGATTTTCCGTTTATTGTCTGTCTCATGGATACTGGCTTTTTGTGTCATAAAGCTTCAGTAGGACATTGTGAGTTCCAGAGGCATCCAAGGAGGAGACAGAATTCAGTAATAGGCTGAAAGTGGACTCAGATAAAGCAGGAAGTGCTTTGACACTTTTGGTTCCTCTTCACAATATCTTTCTTCTATGTCTAGCAAAATCCTATACATCCTATAAAACTCAAATGTCACCTTCTTTATGATGTGCTCCTTGATTTCTACAAAAAGTGCCATTCGTACCTCCAGCAGGTCATTGTGGAGGAAGGAGTAACATACTCCCTCAAAAGAAATGGGCCTCTGAAGAATTCTGAGCTTAGTTCTTATCCCTTACAGACACTTCCCATCTCTCCCTCCTCTACTTACCCCTGTGAGATTCCTAGGTTGTTCTTGACTGGGAGTTGTGTTCTGATGGTATCTAACTCAGAATGGGCTTTCACCAGCCCCTTGGTCCTTTCCTTGGCTTGATATCACAGTGAATATTCTAGAATTGTGTGTGTACACACTTAAGCATGTGTATTCAGGAAGTGCCCTCATTAAGTGCACAGTTGGGTGGACAAAGAACTATAGAAAGGCTGGAACTTCAAATATCTAAGCTATTATTCTCACAAGCATGACTCTATGGGTAGATCTTATTGACAGATGTATTTCATTTGCTTGCAGAGTCTTAACAAACTCTTTGATTTAACAAACTCATTTTAACAAAATCTTAGACTGACTTGTCAGTGTTTTGAAACCAGGAAGTTTAACAAGGGTCTCAATTTGTAGCCTTTCTTGGAAAATCAGAAGGTATCACTGGGTTCGTATGCCAACATCACACTAGTCAGCTGGAATTGAGTAGCAGCTGCCCCCTTCAGAAAGGGGATGAGTTTTGTTTACCACAGTCTCCACTTCTTATTGCTTCCTCAGCACCAAGTATCAGGGTCAGTTTCCATTTGTTACCACTGTAATGCTGCCATCTTTGTGTGTCCTGCTTCACTCATGCATGTGGCCTGTCAGGCACTTGAGTGGAGCCAGATGACTATGCTTACTTTGATGTTTGGCAGAGTGTAGGCATGGTCTCACATTCCCTGGGTTGATGTCATTCTGTTCTCCTCATTATTGTCAATTCATTCATCTTTGTGTCTTTGAAGCTGCACAGTATTTGGTTATGAGCTATTTCTGCTAAGGCAAGACACATGCTAAGCAGACAAACTAAGCATCTCTTTCACCCTCCCTGTGCAGAGCCTTGCTTTCCAATCAGGAGTGTTCACCAGGTATTTGACCCTTTTTCCCATGGTGCTGGGTGCTGCATCTGACATTGATCATGTGGCCCACATTTGCTATATACAGAGCCCAGGGAAATAGGGAGAATATGAAGGGGCCTTTTGTAGCAGCCAAGGAGCAGATATGGCCCCTTGTCCAGGTGTCGAGGCCCCTTCCTCAACACTGAGATGGACTGCTTCACTCTCTGAAGAATCTACACAAATGAAAGGGTTTATTTTGCAGAAAAGTTCAGTTTATCAGCTCCAAGTTACTGAATCAGGGGAGAGAGGGTATTGAAGCTTTTGCATATACACACATGCGCATGCACATGCACCCCTGGGAAATTGTGTGCGAGTTATTAGACTGTGTTCTAAGGGCCGAGCATTACAAGCATGGCTGGTGGGGGTAATGGGGAATTGGGTGGGGGGAGGATCACGGAGTCTCTGATTTCATGGAGAATGAATTCTAGCAAGGAAAAACAAGTAATAAACTAAATAAACAGATATACGATGTAATGTCAGACGGTGGAGAATTCTATGAAGAACAGTGGGGTGGGGGAGAGTCAGGGGACACTTGTTAAGATAATGGTGAACAAGAAGGTGTCTCTGAAGAGGTGGCATTTATGCAGGTCCTTGCACAGGGCTGCTGTGCCATCAAACTTCTGGTGACACCATTCATATTGTAGGCTAGAGTTAGGCCATGAGGGGTGCCATTTGTGTTGACAGCCACATGAATGGTGCCCTCTAGGAGCAGACGTCTTGGGGCATGCTTGTTGTGTTTGCAGAACAGCAAGAAAGCCAGAAACTGAGTGAGGGAGTAGGTCCTGCCTGAGAGGTGTCCAGGAGTCTGTTCATGAGGTTTTTTAAAGACCACAGCATCTCCAACTTTAATGTGCACATCAATCTCCCAGGGACTTTGCTAAAATACAGATTCTGGTTCAGCAGGTCTGTGGAAAGGCTCTAGGGTTCTGCATTACCAATGAGTTCCCAGGGGATGCTGAGGTCTGTGTCTTGACCTCACTTTGAGGAGCAAGGCTGGGGGCCGTGGTTCAGACTTAGGGAAAGCCACTGGGAGGGTCTCAGGCTGGTAGTTTATTCTGCCTGGCGGAAGAATCTTTTGCTTCAGAGTCCAAGTGCTCATTGAATCAGTCCATAAGGGAGTATTTTTGATCCCTTCACTGCCCAAGCAGGCAAAGGGAGGCTGCTGGGAGAGATAAGGAAAGGTTTATTTGTGTAGCTACTCGAACTCGGGGCTGTTTATAGTTGATGAATATCTGTCTTTAAGCAGCTGTGTGAATTATCTGAAATACATGAAAGCAATCCATTTGAGATCAAAATCCTTAATTCCAGACCTTTCCAGGTTGATACGTCTTAAAAGAGGGAGGTTTGGTAACATTGTTGAACATTAATTAGGTAACACTTGTGCAGGACTTGGAGGATGAAAAGCCTTCTGTGTGTAAGTGCTTGGGAGCGTGGCTGTGAAACGGTGCAATCTGAGCCTGGGATTGAAATGAAAATTTCACATAAGCAAGTGCTCGTCCCCATCAGGTGCGGTGATTGGAGATTGTGCAAGTTTGAATGTGCCTAGCCGCCCCCCTTCTCCCCAGCAGCACAGCCTCAAATCCTGCTGAATAGAAACCAGCATGCAGATGAATGGGGAATTTACTAGAGGTAATTACAGAAAGAGGGAGGGAGGCCCCATGTGCTCCCTGGTGGTGGTGGTGGGGGGGTGTCTTTCTTTTTCCTTGTCACAAAGAACAGTTTTTCTCTGATGGTATTCTTGTAGCTTGTGTTCTCCCCAGGACTTGGTTAGAGGATGTACTAGTAGGAAGGTGCTTCTGGATACCATGTGTGGACCCTAGCTCCATTCAGAAGCACAGGCTTCTTACCCCACTCACCTGTCCCCATCCATGTGCCTACCTGGTCTTCCTTTTTGATTCCTGCCAGGGCTGGTCCATTCCCAAGAGAAAAGTGAATGGAGCTCCAGGGATAGGGCTTCCATGCTGCCCTGTGAATACCCTTCCCTGGTGAGGCCCACTGCAATGCCATGCCAGACCTGATGCCCAAGGCAGGGCATCTGCTGCCTTTTCCAGGAGGGATTTCTTAGAGTCCTGGAAGGAAGTGAAGAGGTTATGTCTTCATGTTAGTATTTGATCTGTTCCCTCTTCTGCAGATGATGTAACATGAGGAGGTACTCTGTTACCTTCAAAAAATCTCAGCAAAAACCCTATATCCTGGGTGAATGCTTTGGTCCCCACTGCTGTCGTAGATATGACAACAAAACAAAACACAGTGGAATCAGGATAGCAAGGAAACTTGCTTAAAGTTGTATGGTCAATGAGCAGTAGAGTCCTGCCATTAACCCAAAAGTGCTTCTCTGCAAAAATGACTGTGCCTGCTTGGCTATTCTTGGTCATCTTTTTGCCAGGATATTGTTGGTCTCTGCTCATTTTCTTGGGCACTCAGAAAGGTGGCCGAGCCTCATGCAATAGTTCCTTCTCACTGCCTGTGTGCATGTGGACTTGGCCCCGCTTTCCCCAGAACACAAGAAGACATACTAACATCACCAAGCTGGGTTGCCCAGAGTTGTTGAGATGCTGTGTGCTTGGACTCACAAACTCTGACTTGGAATATTCAGAAGTCAACCTTACATCAGTTGAGGCAGTGAATATCTCTTGATTTGTTGTCAAGCACTGTTTTTTTTTTAATTTTTTAATGTTTATTTATTTTTGAGAGATGGGGAGAGACAAAGTGTGAGCGGGGGAGGGGCAGAGAGAGAGAGAGAGAGAGCGAGACACAGAATATGAAGCAGGCTCCAGGCTCTGATCTGTCAGCACAGAGCCAGACGTGGGGCTCGAACCCATGAACCGTGAAATCATGACCTGAGCCCAAGTTGGATGCTTAACCGACTGAGCCACCCAGGTGCCCCTCAAGTGCTGTGAATCACAGCAAGATATTTTTAGGTACAGAGTACCCTGATAGCCCTTAGGTTATGATTTGATGTCCCATTGTCTGTTTGGCCCACAGCGTGAGTCTTCTCAAATGGGGATGATGGCGCCCTCTCCTTTATGTATTCTTCTACCAATTCCGGACTCTTCATTCCACTGATGCTGGTGGCAGAAGGTTTCCAGCCACTGGCATCCCTGAATCACAGGTTAAGCCAATAAGGTGCCAGCCATGAGAAGGGATTCACATGGAACCAAGCTCAGCCTGCATGCACGTAAACAATATGAATAAAAATTAACTTAAAAATCTTTTCTCCCTCCTTAACAATGACATTATACCAATGGGGCCACTTAATTTCTTACATTTGTACCTTTTCAAAAGGGCCCGCTGTTTTACGATGTCAAATGTGACCTTTACAACAAAACGTGCAAACTGCGTTGTACACAGAGGACTCTTCGAAGCTAGTAATTTTCATGATGCAAATTTCAGAGCAGAATGAGCCCATTAACCAAATTAGCAATTCATAAAAGCAAAAGTTCATGGTCAGGAAACAATCGCGTCTTTTCATAAGGTATAATTTTAGCCCATTGTAGAGTTAAAGTGTGTTTTTTTTCCCTTAAAAAAAGTAAATTAAGGCTGTAATTAAATAGGTTAAAGCTATATATGAAAGAGAATACAGTTTATGTGCAGGAAAGTGAATTAGTGATTCATAAGCAACCAAAGATCCTTGATAAGGGCATAGTAATGTTACTACGAATGCGAATGAGTGATTTTGACCATTGTGGGAAGGAAACACCCATGGTGGTAGTGGTGGAAGAAGGGAGAATTTTATAGGGCATGTTAAATGCTCTTGGGTTAGATTCAGGTTGAGATTACATTCTGTACAGTGGAGGCAAATTTCCAACTTATAGTCCGTAACTACCCATGTTACACACTCCAAGGACATGAGGCGGGAGGTTTAACCAAGATGCTTCCATTTTCAGGAACACAACTGAAGCAGGTCGGGCTGGGAAGTAAGACACTGGAAATGTTTATGATCCTTTGTCTTTTCCTCCCAAAACTGGAAGGATAAAATGCTATCCATCTCACAGCCTCATTTTGATGATTAACTGAAATTATGTACACGGAAAGCTCCATGTGTGGCTGAATAATATTCCATTGCATGTTTGTGTCCACTCATCAGTTGATAGACATTTGGTTTGTTTCTACCTTTTAACTATGGTGAACAGTTCTGCTCTGAATATTTGTTTATAAGTTTTTGTTCCAACACCTGTTTTCAATCGTTTGGGATAGACACCTAGGAAGAACCAAGTACTGACACGCACCACAACACCCATAAACCTTGGAAACATGATGCTAAGTGGAAGAACCCAGACACAAAAGGTCATATATTCTGTGATTCCATTTACGTTGTGTCCAGAATAGGTAAATCTTTGGAGACAGAAACCAGATGAGTGGTTGCCAAGACAGGGGAATGGCACATGAGTGCTAATGGGCACAGGATTTCTTCTCAGATTGATGAAAATGTTCAGACACTAGATAGAGGTGATGCTTGCACAACACCGAGTGTGCTAAATGCCACTGAATTGTTCACTTGAAAATGGTTAATTTAATGTTTGGGTGCATTTCTATGTTTTGTGATTTTTGCCTCAATTAAAAGAAAAATCCCCACACGAATGGGACTAGGCTTTACGAGTTGGCTTATTTACGTGTTGTGAACTTCCTTGGGACAGATCCTGTGTTGGCTTTATTTTGAAATCCCTGCTTCTCAGTACAGTGCTTGTCGACTTGTAGACTCTTAGCGAATAGCTCCAACCACCACACTGGGTTCCTGGCATTTGGCACATGTGACATGCTGGTTATTGAGCCAGACCCTGCTCAAGAGTGAGGAGATGGAGAGTCTTTTCTCCTAGTTCCTGGTGCTTTGATCAGTAAGAAGGGAGCTTGCAGAGGGGGCACTTGCCATGCCAGAGGGTTGCAAGTAGGTGGGGAAGGGTCACGTCAGAGGGCTGGGCAGACAAGGGGAGCCCAGGGTGATGGCAGAAAGACTGCATTGAGAAAGAGAGAGGAGGATGCACATATAGATTGATTCCTCTGAGCTACACTTCATTAGCCTGCACTCCCCTTCTAAGAAACCTTAACTGTTCTTAAATGTTTATGGTGTGTGTGCGCGTGCATGCATGCATGCATGCGTTTAACATGTCAGTGGACAGAATCAGGCCTTTAGGAAACCCAGTCATATTTGTGTTACACAAGCACCATTTCATTGAATACAATCCTCCCTGGGTTTGTAAATAACAATAGTGGGGCATAAGGAGGTTAGGTCATGGCACAGCTGGGATTTAATCACATTACACTACCTCAGGTGAAATTGGATTTTAGAAATACCAGAAATCCCCCTTTACTCTTAAATGTGCTGTAATTGCCACAATTAAATATGAGTCTTCAGTTTCAAGTTGTTTCTTCATCTGCAAAATATGAGTTCTGTTGTGTGCTTTGCAGGGTTGTTATGAAGTCATAGATTATTTGACATAGATTATTGAATGCTTGGGGCACACAGTTGGTGCTCAACAGGTGTTGGTCTTTCCTCTGACACCCCATCCCCCTCTCCTCTCCTGACCCCCACTTCTCCTGTACTGGGGGAATAGGGAAGGAAGAGAGAATAGACTCCAGTAAGAGAGTTGGTTCTTTGGTTGTTTGGTGCTTTCCTTCCTACCCTAATAACAAGAATCTGAAGGCCCAGGTTCAAGATCAAGTCCCTACCCGCACCAGCCACAGGGCCTGGTAGAAATTGCTTGGGTTCCCTGAGCTTCTTTTTTCACATTAGGCAATGTGGACAACAACCCCACCTCCTCAGGTGGGACATTTCAAAACCAAAGTAAGAAATGATCACAAAAGTTCTCAGAAAACACTCAAGTACTATGTCTCTGTGCTGTGCTCTGCCAGAAAAGGAGAAAGTAGAGGGAAATACAGGGTTTCATCTGGGCCAGTGGTTCTCACCTGAGGGGGATTTTGCCCCCAGGAGAACACTTGGCAATGTCTGGGTCACAACTGGGGGTGATGTGCTACTGACGTCGAGTGGGTGGAGGCTGGGAATACTGCTAGATATCCTACAGTGCACAGGACAACTCCTTACAGTGAAGAACCATCCTGCCCATAAGTGTCCACACTGCTGAGGTTAAAAGACTGATCTAGAAAGGAGAAAATAATACATGGAGCTTCAGACAGGAAACCATGGAGGGTATAGAGTCAGCTTTTCTTTTGTATACATGCACCTCCCTTTTTTCACATTAAAAATCCTAGATGTAGCTTAAAGGTAAACAAAAACATAAAGAAAATGGAAATGAAACTATAATCTCATCACCCCAAATTAGTAGTTATCTCTCTCCTAATATTTTTTTATTAAAAAATTTTTAATGTTTGTTTTTGAGAGGGAGAGAGAGACAGAGTGTGTGTGTGTGTGTGTGTGTGAGTGGGAAAGGGGCAGAGAGAGGGAGGGAGACACAGAGTCCGAAGCAGGTTCCAGGCTCTGAGCTCTCAGCACAGAGCCCAAAGCAGGGCTCGAACCCACAAACCATGAGATCATGACCTGACCCCAGGTCGGATGCTTAACTGACTGAGCGACCCAGGTGCCCCTCTCCTGATATTTTTAGTGAAATTTTATTTTATTTATTTATTTATTTTTTTTTTTAAATTTTTTTTTCAACGTTTATTTATTTTTGGGACAGAGAGAGACAGAGCATGAACGGGGGAGGGGCAGAGAGAGAGGGAGACACAGAATCGGAAACAGGCTCCAGGCTCTGAGCAGTCAGCACAGAGCCCGACGCGGGGCTCGAACTCACGGACCGCGAGATCGTGACCTGGCTGAAGTCGGACGCTTAACCGACTGCGCCACCCAGGCGCCCCTTTAGTGAAATTTTAAAAATCACAAGTAAGCTACCCTCATCATCTCCCTTTTTCATTTCCCTTTATTTCTCTAGAGATGCAGCCTCTACATGAGTTTGCATTTTCTGTTAATTTTTTTGTACTTTACAAATACCAGTATCCACAAACAAATTGTGTGGATTTACATTTTACCTCCAGTAAACACAAATGGACAGGTGCCACATGCAACTTGGTTTCTTCACTCAACAGTTGCTTGTGTGGACCACATGTGGGTGGGTGGAGTTGGATATAATCTGGGTCCTTCTAGTCTGGTTGAGTAGACCTCAGGAAAACTTAAAGCCTGTCATGATGTGCTGATTATAGGGGAAAGTGAATTGCAGCACAAGAGGGTGGTGCTCACGTTCCTGAGAATGGTCTCTAGTTCGGTACCTTCCAATGTGGAAGGTAAGCCCAGGAGAATAGTTGAGGGTAGATGCTATGCAAATACCACACCTCTTTCTGTGCTCAGCATTGGCCATCTGGGCTGCTTAAGTAAACACAGGCTTTGAAGGCAAGCTGAGGTCCTTATGGGTGAGCTGCCACATTATTTTTCCTCTCAGCAACCTCTGTGGTTTGGGCAGGGACTTCACAGCCTCCAGCCCTGCACTTGGGGTGAAATATTCTCACGATAAGACTCTCAATCTTAGCTGTACAAACAGACCACTGCTTGGGCCAGAGAGGTTGACACTGAGAGCGCCACACGATGTGAAGTGCCTTTTCTGGGCTTTCTGGCCACACTCGTCACCCTCTTCAGAGGCAGCGGTGGCTGTGGAGGTTTTGGGGAGAGGGAGGGCGCCCTGTTGAGTGGCACCTTCATCATCCTGCACTTGGTGGAGGAGAGGCGAGGTGAATGTTGAGTCTGTACTTTTTAGAGACAGAGATAGAAAATAAAGCAGCCGCTTCCTGCTATTAAACGGGAGTGTGATTAGTTATAGGAAAATCAATTCATTCTTTGGCTTTGGGGAAAGCTTTTAAGTGTGAAAGGGGATGCTAATCCCCTGGGAAATGATTTTTAAGCAAAACTGCCTTAGTTCTGCCAGCTGCTTAGATAAACACCAGAGGGGAGGGGAAGGCTTTCGTCTCCATGTAACAGGGTCTCCAGAGGAGGCTTCTCTCCTCCCTCCTTCCCTCCATCCTTCCATCCTTTTCTTCCTTTCTCCCTCACACATTTATCGAGTGCTCACTATGCACCTCAATAGCAGGTAGAAATGGTATTTGTTTTCCTGGAATATGGGGCAGTAAGACAGGAGTGGTAGTGGAGACAGAAACTCGGCAAGTAAATGGTGTATAGAGAATGCCTTAGGGCAGTCTTGAGTGTTGTGTCTCCACCTCCCTCCTCTCTTCTATTCTGTTATCCCCTCCTGTCTGCTAAGAAAAAGCTTACCTGGTTTTTCTTTCCTTCAAGGCCCTCCTCTGCTTCCACTTTTCTCTCTTCTTTCCATTCCTTTCCTTTCTCCCCCTTTTCCTGGGGGAGAATCTTAGCATCTTGATGACCATCTCTGAAATGACCTTCAGAGTGTTGATTGGACACAGGGAAGCCCCTCTGTAGTTCACCCCATGCAGTGACACACAGAATTCTGCCCCCTAGCTACTCCCAGAGCTGCAGCACTCAAGGCATAGATTCTCCTTAGGATTTGTATCAATTTCTGCCCTCTCAGGGCTGTCAGGGGACAGCATTCCTTTGGGAGAAAGAATACCCTTTGTTCTGTCCTATGTGTGACCTTGTTGAGCACCACTCACGTCCTGGTCCTCCATCTAAGGTGCCATGTCCCAGTGTCCACCTGTGAGCCATTTCAGCCTGCCTGCATCTACACTGTCCTCCATCTTTAATGACTTCCTCTCTGGATGTACATAGGGAGTGCTTGTTACATAATTTCTTCTAATCAATCTTGCTCAAACTTAAGCTTCATTTACATATCAGTGAAAGGGTATAACGATAACAAAATATTTTTAATAATGATGATGATATTTGTAGAGCTAACATAGCCCGAGAGATCGCTAGCCATCAGATACTATGTAGCACTTCATATATTTGATCTTATTTAATCTTTACAACAATCTCATAAGGTAGCTGCTATCATCAACCCTTCTTTTACAGCTGGGAAAACAGGCTCAGTGAGATTAACTGGCGTGCCCAGAGGAGCAGACCTGGGAGGTGTCTGCAAATTTGTAGGACCACAAAGCCTCTGCACTTACCTGCTGGCCTTCCTACCTCTGTGGCATAGTGGGAACAATGGAGAGACCTGCATGTTACAGGAGGCTAAGAATAGTTGCTCTTACTTTTCAGCAGAGTCTTCACTCAGCAATGAGTGACAAGGAGTCATGACAAGATCGTATTTGTGTAACCTTTTTTTACTTTGCCAAGACTGTACGATTTTGACCTGCTCTAGGCCCTCCCACTCAGCCACCCATATGTAGAAACTTAGCTGGGACTGGTGGGTGCAGACACCCACCTATGTGGGAGGTGCACTGTGTCCCTTTCAGGGATGTATGAAGGCAAGAATGTGGAATTTGGAATCAGACAGACTGGAACCTAAATGCCTACCACTTCCTAGCTGTAGGAGTTTGGATAGATTATGGGTCTTGTTTTCCTGGCTCAGTTATTTCATATGCAAAAGACTTCCAAGTTACAGGCTGACTGCAAGGATTGGTGGATTATGAAGTATAATGTACCTGGCACATAGGTGGTTGGCATCCATCACCCCTATCCTTTCTTAAGGCAAGAGTGAATGGGGGCACCTGAGTGACTCAATTAGTTAAGCATCCAGCTCTTTATTTCTGCTCAGGTTGTGATCTCAAGGTCATGGGATCGAGTCCCACGTCAGGCTCTGTGTTGAGCATGGAGCCTGCTTGGAATTCTCTTTCTCCCTGTCCCTCATTCATGCCCTCTCTCTCTATCAAAATAAATAAATGTTGGGGAGCCTGGGTGGCGCAGTCGGTTAAGCGTCCGACTTCAGCCAGGTCACGATCTCGCGGTCCGTGAGTTCGAGCCCCGCGTCAGGCTCGGGGCTGATGGCTCGGAGCCTGGAGCCTGTTTCCGATTCTGTGTCTCCCTCTCTCTCTGCACCTCCCCCGTTCATGCTCTGTCTCTCTCTGTCCCAAAAATAAATAAAAACATTGAAAAAAAATAAATAAATGTTAAAAAAAAAAAAGAGTGAATGGTAGTCCTCCTCCCAGGCCGTTATCGGCCCCATCCTGTGCATCCTGAGCTCGCTTATGTGAAGTTGGGGGTTACTGGAGCTGTGTGTTGGGCTTGAGGTGACTGCCTCCTGATTGCTTCCTTCGTGCATCCCTTCCCTTTTGCTGCCTCGTATGTAGCTGCCCTTCTCTCTTTGGAGTGCTTGACTTCAGGGGCAGGTGCCAACTATGAGAGATACTATTCATTTTCCAAAAGTGCTTAAGAGTTGTTCATTTTCACAGGCCAGGGCTGGGGTGGCTCAAGCCCAGCCGGTCTTCCTACAGCCACTGAGTCCAGGCCATATGTGCCCTCTCGGAAAGGATGCTGAGTTCAGGAGGCTGTGTGAGCCTCAGCCAAAGCCAGCAGGCAGGAGGGCTTCTCTCAGCTCCTGAAGGCGGAGGAGATAAATCTGGTGTCTGCTCATCTATCTTCCTTTTCACTTTGTGGATGTTCTGAGATCCCATCTGGTTGGTCACTTACTCAGCAGGGTGGGCAGGTGGGGGCCCAGCTGGTATGAGCTTTTGGTTGATGAGCCTCATGTCAAGAGTTGGACACCTGCAGTGAAAAATGCCTAGACTTTACAGTCAGGCACATCAGAGTCAAATCCTAGCTCCTACCATGCTCTTGCTGTGTCACTCTAGAGAAGCCAGTTTATTCACTGGGCCTCAGTCCCCTCATCTGTAAAGTGGACTCACAATTACTACGTCTAAGGATTGACTATCCATTGAGATAATACATATAAAGTGCTTCAAGCTGTTCTTGGGCCCACAATCAGTGGTACAGGGGAGCCTGCCCATATCAACTTCTGAGAGCTTACTGTTAATTTTTTTTTTTTTAGGAATCTTGCAAGCTGGTGTTAAACCATTGTTGCTTGAACTTGGTCATGTGTAGTGGGAGTATTTATACCTTGGAAATCAGCAAACACTACACATCAGGGCACCCCCAGCCTCCCCAGAGCCATACAACTGCACATGGAGGTTGCTGAAGGAATGTTGTTTCTTTTCTTTTTCCATCTTAGCTGTGTTCTCTTCTCCAATACAGAACCATCTCCAAACACTCAAAGCACAGATACTTGTGGGCCAGTGTGGCCTATACTGAATGTGAAAACACATTGTTCCTTTCCCACCCAGCCCCACTGAGCCTCTCAAAGTCCCAGGTGCTTTCGTATTTCCCTTAGAATTTGCCATGACAGCTTGGGGCTGATGCAGTCTAGGTCCCCTAGGATCCTACTTCCTGGTAATAAGTGTCTCTCCCTCTCCCACCCCGACTCTTCTGGCTTACAGCACATCCTACCTTTATCGTCTCCCAGAGGGTAAAAAGTGTCTGTTCCAGTTGCAGTCCCCTTTCAGAACCTGGGACAGCTCTTCCCAGCTGGTAGAGGCTCTCCAGCTGTGGAATCTATATTGCACTGCCCTGAAGTCCAGCCTGCGCCGCCTGCCCCAGATCAACCTCTTCAGATCCACGTGAGAATGCACTTACTGGGTCCTGTCCCTCTCTACATCTAGTAGAAAAATCTAAGGGCAGGGCTGGCAGATGGTGCCATCTTCAAATGTGACCCATTTGATTCATATCTGGGATTTAGTTTCCATGAGGGTAGCATTTGCACACCCTCTTAACCCCAGGTTCAGTACAATGCCTGGGACAATGACTAGAACAATTTTTTACTCTCATAAATACTTGAACTGATGAATAGTAGTGTGCAACTCATTTGTCCTCTTTTAGTAAACCTTTAGGGAGAAAAGAAGAGGGAATGTCCCTTGAGAAGTGTGGTTGTGTGGTTCGAACCTGCAGTAGGTTGCGGCATTTTCCTTTCCACTATGTTAGTGTCATGCTCTTCCACAGAGTCTCTTCCAGAGACTCAGGTTTTTGTGAAACTTGTCAGAAAAAAAAAATCCCAATAATTCCTCTCCCAGGCACTCAGAGATCTCCCCACCACCACAATAAGTGGTGCTCTGTGTTCTGTTCCAAAGTTCAGGCTAAAAAACATGAAGGGAAAAACAAATCCCATTTACTTTGAGTTATTTAATAACCAACTCAGTTCACTAGGAACGATCCTGATAATACATGGACAATAGAGCTACAATTTCATTGAGTGATTATTTTGGGCCATACTCAGTGCTAAGGTTTCTATATGAAAATGTTAGTTCTCATAGTACTCTATGGTTAACATAATCATTGTCTTTTTACACAACAGGAAGGTGTGGTCCAGAGAAGTGAACTATTCAAGCTCATTTAGTTAAGGAGAAGCATAATCCATGCTTGTGCGCATTTAATCTTATGTCAGAGCCTGGCTATTTAACTGTTATGATAACTTGCCTTTCAGCTTCCTTGGCATCTTGAAGACATTATCAGTCATCCATAGACAATCTGGTTACCCAGCACTTGGGACCTATAAGTTTTTATCCAGTCCAATGACTGTATCTGGTATTGGGGAGAATTACATTAACTGAGTATCTACCACGTGCCAGGCACCAACCTCAGCACTTTGACACTCCGTTGCCTCATTTATTATTATTTTTTAAAATTTAGTTTGAGAGAGACATTGCAAGCAGGGGAGGGGTGGGGGGGGGAGAGAGAATCCCAAGTAGTTTCTGCACTGTCAGTGCAGATCCCCGTGTGGGGCTCTAACTCGTGAACCAAATTATGAGATCATGACCTGAGCCGAAATCAAGAGTTGGACGCCTCACCGACTAAGCCACCCAGGGGGCCCCTCTGCTGCCTCATTTAGTTCTCCCTGTAGTACTTACTGTTAAGGACTACTTTATGCATTGTCCAGGTGGGAAAATGGAGGCTTCTGGAATTTGAATAACTGGTACAAGGTTACATAGCAGACGAGAGTTAGAGCCAGGGTATTTATCAACAGTTGATTGACTCTCAGTACTTTTTGTGCCTTTTTTTGTCATCTAAGAATATCCTTAAACTGCCTACTCTTGTGAAGGGATAAAATATGTGATAGGCTTGGGGCGCCTGGGTGGCGCAGTCGGTTAAGCGTCCGACTTCAGCCAGGTCACGATCTCGCGGTCTGTGAGTTCGAGCCCCGCGTCAGGCTCTGGGCTGATGGCTCAGAGCCTGGAGCCTGTTTCCGATTCTGTGTCTCCTTCTCTCTCTGCCCCTCCCCCGTTCATGCTCTGTCTCTCTCTGTCCCAAAAATAAACGTTGAAAAAAAATTAAAAAAAAATATGTGATAGGCTTAAAAGAAGCAGCAATAGGGTATAAATAATGCCTGATATGGGTGTTAAACCGATGGAAACAGGTTAAATAGATTGAATATGTATTTAATTGCTGCCACATGCTAGGCATTAAAGTGAGTTAATAAACACTGGCTATGTGGATAGAAGAGCAAGGAATTTAGTTAAATTCCAGAAGATGAATTCTGGACTCCTGTTTCTCAAAGTGTTGGCAGGTTGAAAGGGATTTCAGAACTCCAGTTTTCCATCTCATGTGGAGTCCCTTTTACAATGTCCGAAGACCTCGGATGAATACTTCATATGATGGGAAACTCACTATATTCCAATATTTCTCAGATAGTTTTTTAAAAAATGTTTTACTTTAGTTTTGAGAGAGAAAGAGAGAGAAAGAGAGTGTGCGCAAGGGAGGGGTAGAGAGGGAGGGGGACACAGAACCTGAAGCAGTATCCAGGTTCCGAGCTCTCAGCACAGAGCCTGACCTGGGGCTTGAACCCAGGGACTGTGAGATCGTGACTTGAGCCAAAGTCGGACGCTTAACCAACTGAGCCACCAAGGCACCCCTAAGATAGCTTTAAATGTGAGAAGGGTCACCCACACAGTGTGTCTTAGGGCCTCTCCTGTAACTCTGTTCCCTGGCTCCCAGGCTTTGAGCTCCACAATAGCCCATATTATAGCTGTCTTGATCTCCACTATTGTGCTAGGTATGGACACAGGGCCTGGCTCATATTAGGTACTCAAAAAATATCTGTTAAGCAGATGAATGGTCGGATGATAAATGGTCCTGGTTCTACCCTGGAAACCCAGAGTAAATTTGGTATTTCTTTCCTATGCTAGTCCTTTAAGCATTTTGGGCTAGAAACCACATCTTCATCAGGATACTCTTCTATTAACTGTTATTTTATGCTTGGAGTGGTGTGGGGAAAGGGCAGTTATGGCATAGTACTTTTTATATGCCAGTTGTGTTATCCACTTTCGTGTATAATTTCATCCCATCCTGCCAGCATCTCTGTGAGATAGAGGTAGTGTGGTGATCACTCTTGTGCAGGTGAGAATAACTGGCATGTTGAGAGTTTGGATGTCACCCAAGACTACATACAGCTGAGTCAGGTTATCAACTCATGCATGTCAGTAATCCTTTTAATACTCCTCCATAAGCAGGGTTTGTGTTCACCTGAAACTTGGGCATTGCCCAACATTTGATATAAGTCTGGGAAACTCAGGTCTTGAATTTGCTACCCTCAGAGTTGGAAAGAAAGCATGAATAACAGGGGTCTGCATTACCTAAAATGACATGGTTTCTATAATTATGGAAATGACTGTTTGTGATAAAAATGTCAGGTCAAGGACTATCAATAGGAAAATGTGTTCCACGAATCTTTTCAATATGGACTTCTTGGTAGCTTTTACCCGTTTCATGGGGTAAGATTGGTGGGTGTAGAAAAGCTAGTCAGGAGTCCCATTGTGTCAGAGTGGAAAGACCTCAAAAGTTGAAAACATTCTCCTGCTGCTTGGGATTGGAGGTTGATTGAGGCTTTTTTATGAACACATCTGGCAGGAAGTGGCATCTGTAGCAACAGCTGGCTGGAAAAAGACTGAGGATGGGTAGGGCTAGGTTCAGTAATGAATGATGATTTAAATTCCTACCCAGAATTTTCCAAAGTGAGTCTTGCTGCAACTACAGAGGGAGCAATTGGGTGAGGAGCTGTCATGGTTGTCTTTTGCACATTAAAGTGTTCTGTGTGTCCTTTTAAAGCTTTGCAGGCAAATGAAATGGGTGTGCCTTTTGTGCTTTTTCCACATCTCACAGACACAGCACAATCCTTGAGAGAGTTGAGGGTTGAGGGTGGGATTTAACAACAGATTCTAGGAACTTGAGAATACACCTAAGCCTTAGGCTTGCAGACAGTATAAATTAGTAGGAGGCGCCATTGAAGTCCCCATATTATTTTCTGTTTCTCCTTGGAACTACTTTGCACACTGGGAATTACTTTAAAAATATATGTAATTATTGACTAAGTATCTTTCCAATCTAGTATCTCTAGATTATGAGCTCTACGAGGAAAAGAATGGTGTCCAACATGTCTGTCTTGTTCACCATGTGTCATCGGCAATTTTTATTCTTGAGCTTGTAGAGTGTGCTTATTGAGTGATTGGGAACCAGTGTTGTAGGGTAATGAATAATATCAGTTACTATCAATATCAAAAATATTAACATGAATCATTTGGGGCTTGGGACAAACTAGATTCATATCTTTGCTTCACTCCTTGTTGGATTCATGTGCTTGCGTAAATCATTTTGACTTTGAGGTCTTTAGCAACTTACTTTGTAAAATATGAGCAGTAATACTTGCCTTAAAGTGTTGTTGTGAAAGCTGAAAGGAATCATCCATCTTAAGCACTTAGCACAATGGCTAATGCACAGTTGAAATTGTTATTTGCTTTTAATATGATCATTATTGTTGGTATGGTTCACAACTCTCTTACACTCGTTTAAGAGAAATGTATGGGAGAAAGTTGGATTATATTTTAAGCCACTTTACTGAGGTATGATTGACATACAAAAAGGTGTATATGTTTATATAAGTTGATGAGTGTGGAGATCACTACACACCTGTAAAAGTATCACTGCAAGCTATACCTTAAACCTATCTATCACCTCCAAAAATTTCCTCCCACTTTTATTGATGATGATGATGATGATAACACAACATAAGATCTACAGCTCCTACAGCCATCACTCAATATGTATGGTTTGCATCTCCTAGTAGAGTAACTGTTTGCCAATTTTTTTTGGAGGGATGGCCTGGTTGAGTTGTAGACCTCTGGTTTCAAGCTCTATATGGTCTTAGAACCCTCTTTCCCAACAACAGAAATTAATAGCTACCATATAAGCTGTTACTGTACAAAAAACCCTTTGTGATCTTTTTTATCCTTAATCCATGTGACATGATAGTGAGGTGGATTTTACTGTCATCATTTTACAAAGGAAAAAGTTGAGGCTAGAGTGAATAAAATACAGTCGCAGGGCCCGTCACTGGTGGTGGGAAAAGAACATGAGCTCAGACAGTCTGACTCGAGTCTGGAATATTGATCAGTACACATACGGTTCATCTGTCACATAGAAATACTCAGCATTTATTTGTTGAATAAAGGAGGTAATATCTTGAGACTTGTAGATTCTTGATCCTATTTCATCATCTAGAATCTAGGGCAGAGCCAGAGAGGACATCTGCTATGGGGCTACAAGTCCCTTGGTCACAGAAGCTGTGTCAAGATTCACCCAACAAGGGGAGTGGTGAGAGGAGATAAGGAAATGCCAACAGACCTGGGGTGTTTTATGGTCTTTAGCTGTTAGGGAACTTAGGCAAACAACCTGCTAGGGGGCTAAGACCCCAAGACTAAGGGGTCACTTAGAGATGAAAGGTATCCTGACAGAGGCAGAGCAAATTTCTTAATACAATCCAAGTTTGGGGCTGAAACAAGCAAGGGGAGTCAGGTTGTATGACCTGAATGTGAACCTTGAATAACCATCTTCTAAGGTCATCATCTGACTTTGATCATCAGATTGGGACACTTGATTTCCTTGAGGGATTTAGCCTGATGCTTCTTGACTTTGGAAAACTGCAGTGAGTTTCCAGATCAATTTACTCTGTGGAGGGGCCCTCCATTCTCTGCCTTTCCTTCACCAGAGCAGAGTTTGACCATGAGTATTGTGTGGAGGGTGATTCAGGGCACCAGTACAAAACTGGGAAAGCCAACTGGCTGTTTTAACTGAGGGGGTCAGGGTGCACCTATAATAATAAATACTCAAAAGATAAAGATTTATCTGTCCATTCATCTGTCCATCTACACATTTACCCATCTACTCACCTCCTCATCATTCCATACAACTATCTGTCATCCAAGAAATATTTATTGATGTTTCTGTATAGTTACCATGCTGAGACCTGGGGATACAGAGAGAACATCAGGAACATGGTCTCCTGGCCTTAGAAAGTTTATGGTTTTAGGGAGGGAGGCTCTGTTGCTCCTGGTGGTCTTGTATCTTTATTTATTTCAGGCTTGAAACCCTCTTTGTTACATAATAGGGACCAAGAGATCTATGTTGAATGGGTGAAAGAACAAAACACATAGATACTGTTGAAAGAATGCAGGTTCAGGAGAAGAGGAAGCACAGCCCAGTTAGGGAAGCAGGGCACATGAGGCTAGGAAGGAAGGGAGACAGCAGTTTATAGCCACAGGCTGGCAGGGCTAAGAAGGCAGAGACAAGTTCAGAGGGGGAGCCTTAGGGTCAGAAATAGATCTTTGTCCAAATGACTGTGTCTTGAAGATTAACCACTGCCGAGATTCTTGAAGGTTGGGGATGAGACGTTTTTAACCTGGGGGTCCAGGGATAGAATTCAAGGAGTCTGTGAACTGGGATGTGAAAAAAGGACATATTTATTGCTTTCACTTTAACTGGTAAGTTAGCATCTTCATTTATGAATGTAGACAACAAAGCGCAATGGTTTTTTAACAGAATCTGTGACTGTCACCTATCGAATCATACATCTTTTCATATCACATTACAGTTGTTGCTGATATCCCCAAATATTATTTATGCTCATCACTCACTACTTTGAAATTATGGTTGTTATTAGGTCTGCTGCTAGATCTTTTTATTCAATGCATTAATAAAGAGACTGGTCTCTTGCCAAATCACAAGTTTTGTTTTAAAAATATTTTGGTAACTCTATTGCAATACTGTTGACGCTCTTTGTAATCCTGTGTGTCCTGTTTTTATGAATTTAAAAACATTCTGAGAGGGGGTGCATAGTCTTTTGTTTAATCCCTGTGATTTATTAATTTATAACTGGAAGTTTGTACCTCTAATCCCCTTCACCTATTTTCCCCGTACCCTCCCCCACCCCCTTGATAACCAGCAGTTTATTCTCTGTGTTTATGAGTCTGTTTGCATAGTCTTCATTTACACCAAAATGGAGGTTCAAGGCACACACACACACAAGTTTAAGAACTTCAGATTTAGATACAAATGCCTTCTTATGCATTGAGAACTCACGACTCAGGTCGTTTGTGGGTGCTGGATTATTAAGGTCAGGAAAATGATGTTAAGAGCCAAGGTCTTTTGCTTGACTAACTGGTGTTAATGGTACTCCCAAGTGCCCCATTTAGAGAGAGTAATTTGATGCAAGCTCTTGACTCCCTTTGAGTCTTTATGACCAGGAGAACCTCACCAAGTTGTCCTCACTGCCCCACTGGTGGTCTTCCCATTGACAAGTAAGGAAACTTTGGCTCATCATTTTACAACTAGAACCTAGAGGGAGATAATACCCTCCAGATGCTTTACCAGACTTCCGAATTTATTACCATTTCAACATGAGTAATGAATGCCATGTGTTGTGCGATGTGTTCTTTTAAGTTTATTAAATCACCCGGGTGCTATTCCAATTGGGTGTTTTTATCATCTCTTGAAGAGATAAGAAATTTATGGTTGCAGTTTGCTCTATTTAGATAATTTTTACACTTTCCTTCCTGCATGGCTCATTATTTTGTTTTTGTATTTGCCATAGAAGTAAAGTGTTTAAAATAACTAGTTTAGAGCTAAGCTGTTGAAACAGATCCATTAATTGGGCCATGAATGATCCTTGAAGGTGCCTGCTATGCCTGAGAGGTAAGACCAAGCAGGCTGAATGGTGAGATAGGTAGTACCCTCCAGGACAGAGGACTAGATGGGAATGAGCGTCCCAATGTAGAGCCTGAAGGATTCTGACCTGGCTTTAGATGTTGCTGTGTATGCAGATAGGAGGTGAATTGTCAGCACATCCAGGAGAGAGTCCTATCTCTCCAAGAATGGCTCTAAATAGGGTTGAGGAGGTAAGTGCCATGTTGAATTAGTCCCAAGCTTTTTCTTACATGGCCAGGATCCCTGGGTCAATGGCATGTCCATCCAGTTATCCACTCACTTTACACCTGCCATTTTTCTTGTAAGATTTAGAAGAGAAAAACTAAAAGGTCTCCTCTTTTCCTTTACCATGCCTCTTCATGACTCAAAATAAAATATATTTTTTTCGTTATTATTAAGCATTGAGTTTAAAAATATATAATGAATGAACCATAAAATGTATGATATATACCCACCACCCAGATCCAACGCCTGCGAACATTTTGCCACCTTTTTGTCCACATATATGTGTATGAAAATGTGTGTGCATGTGCATGTTTTGTGTGTACATGAGCCATAGTAAATTGTAGATATCAACCTCAAAACCTTCAGCCTGTATCTTCTGAGAATAAAAAAAATTCTGTTCATAATCAAAACTTGCACACACCCGAGAAATAATTGTCAAAAATTTCCTAATGTTGTCTAAAATACAGTAAATATTCAGATTTTCCAAGTTCCCCCAAATATGCTTTTAAACACCCCTTCAAACACTGGGATTCCAGCAAAGTTGACACATTCCATTGGACTGTTATACCTTTGAGTTTCTTTAAATCTAAAGCAAGAGTTCTCAACCGTTTTGGTTTTGAGATCCCTTTACAGTCTTAAAAATACTGAAGAGCTTTTGTTCATATGGATTATATCTGCTGATAGTTACTGTGTTAGAAATTTGAAACTGAAAACTTTTGGAAATGCAGGAATGCGTGACTCCATATTCCATTATCTGCTACAGCAATGATACCATCACACCTCCAGTAATCTCTGGAAAAGCCCACTGTACACTCACAAGAGGTGGGAACGAAGAAGGCAAATAACATGATAGTGTAGCTGTGAAATAGTTTTTGTTTAGCAAAACCCTTAAAAGAGTCTTGGGGACCTGGACTACACTTTGAAAACTGCTGACCTAGAGCGATTTCTTAAACGTTTTATTTTCTGCCAGTTTTTTTTTTCCCCTTAAGAAATTTGTTAATGAAAATGTAAACCATGAAAAGTAAAGAATTGTGTGGAATTCTTTGGATCTTTGTGATAAGTCAGTAGTGACCCAGAAAACAGTGTGATGTGATTAAGAGAGCTAGTGCTGGTTGGAACTGGGCAGGCATGTTCCGCACCCTGCCCCACCACTTCTGAGCTGTGTAGTGCCCCTTTGTCTTAGTTTCCTCATTTGTAAAATAGGGATAGTAACACCTGTCTCACCCTTGTGTTGCGAGAATTACAGAAAAAATGTATATTGTGTGGCTAAGACCGTGCCTGGTACATAGTAAACGCTTAATGACTGTTATTACCTATAGCAGTGGTTTTCAATGGGAGTGATTTTGCATGTAGCCTGCGCGTGTGTGTGTGCGTGTGTGCGCGTGCGTGCGCACGCACACACACACACACACACACACACACACACACACTGAGGACTTTTGGCAACGTCTAGAGATATTTTTGTTGATCACAAAGAAGGAAGGGGATGTCCTACTGGCATCGAGTAAGTAGAGACCAGGTGTCTTTGTCGTTTTGGGCTGTTACAATGTAATACCTTACTTCCCACAGTCAGGAGGCTGGGAAGTCCAAGATCAAGGTACTGACAGATTTGATGTGTGGTGAGGGCCTGCTTCCTGGTTCATAGACAGCGGTATTCTCCCTGTGTGCTCACATGGTAGAAGAGGTGAGGGAGCTCTCTGGGGCCTCTCCTATAGGAGCATTGATCCCCTTCATTAGGGCTCCACCCTCATAACTTAATCATCTGATAATGACCCTACCTACTGATACCATCAGCATGAGGGGTAGGTTTCAACATGTGAATTATTGGGGGGGGGGGAGGAATACAAACATGTGGTCTCTAACACCAGTGATGGTGCTAAACATCCTAAAATACTCGAGAAAGCCTCCCCACATCAGAGAATTATGCATCCCCAAATGCCAGTAACATGGAGGTTGCAAAATCCCTACTCACAGCCAGTTAAAATGGGTTTAGTGAAGTTAATCATCAGAGAGAGCTTGGGAGATGCATTCTAATCTTTAATGCTAGTGTCCTGTACAGTTTATGTGTGGATTGTACTCAACAATTACTAAGCCCTTACTCAGTGTAAGGCACTATGCTAGGTGCTGTAGGGGAAACAGCTGTGTGGAAGATTGGGTGGCAAACCAGTGTAAAACTCTTGGAAAGCACCATATTCTGGGTCCCCTCATTGGTTTTTATATTAGCCACTCAGCTTCCCCCATCACAGACATTCAAGAGGCAAATGTGGGTCCTAAAGTTGGTAGCTGGAACTTGGTAGGAAAGCTGCCTCCAGCTCCTTCCACGTTTTGTTATAAGTGAAGCAAGGTATTAGAAAATGAGGCAGTAGACCTCTGTAGGGACCACTCAGTGCTCAGGACATTCCAGGTGCTGTAAAGTTCCTTGGCTGCCTGAGACCACAGACATTCATGGTGCACTGCCTTCTGCCCCAGATGCCTTCCCTTCTTGCTTTCATCTTGTCTGTGTGCCTCTTGTCAGGGCTGTCCTGTCTGCTTTTTTTTTGTTTTGGTGGTTGACGTTGAAGTAAAATCTTAAAGGAACTGCATCTCTTGGCTCAGGGTTTCTTGAGCAATGCTGTATTCTGGAATGAGTTGTGATTGCCTTAAAAATAAACAGATTTGGGTTATTTTTCCCAGTGATTTTTTTTGCAAGACCCAGTAATCTTAATGTTAATCTCCAATAGGGCTTCTTGTATTTAAGGTGAAGAACCTGTGACTTGGTGCTGGCCTTTGGTCCTCGTGTTCCACGTTCCTTTTTCTTTTTTCTAAGTCCTAGATCCTATAGAAGAGTAATGCTGCTTCCCGTTGAAAATCTTCCTCTGGTTTCTCACGTTCTTCATAACAAAGAAAGTCCCAAAGCCTCTTCCTCACATACAAGGCTCTTCCCACTCCTGTCCTTGCCCACCTCTTTCTCATCATCCCTGCTCTCTCCCTGGTCATTGTGCTCTAGCTGCATTGATCTCCTTTTATCTCCTCGAACAAACTGTTTTCTTTGTCAGAACTTGACACCTGCAAACTGTCCCCCCTGCCTTAAACACCCTGCCTCTTGCTTTCCAGGCAGCTGGTTCCTTCTCCTTAAGCTTTAAATCCATCCCATCAGACAGGCTGTCTCTGACCTCTTTACTGGTCACATACCACCTCCTTCCTTCCATTTTTAGCAATGATTATAATTGACAAAATATTTGGGATGGGGTGTTTGTGGTCTTGGCAACCAGCTGGTGCCACGGGGGTTGTGAGCCATTGGTGACTACCCTGTTCCCGGCACCTGGTTCAGTGTTTGGCATATCATTGTGAATTTTTAGTGGATGAATTTTTAGTGGATGAATGAGTGAATATATGAATGGGTACATGACTAGGCTTTGTCTAGCTGTTGTCAGGTATTTCCTAAGTGCCACTGATCTTAGAACAGAGCCTAGAAAACTCAGGATGAGAGGAAAGAGAGGTCTGCTCCATCCTCTTAGGCATTCACATTTTTCCTGGGCCTGACTGCTTTCAGAGGCCTCATTCCACATGCCTGCTAAAGCTAGGCATAGCCATGCAATGCCCTCAGAGCCCACAGAAGTGCGGGTCGGTGTCAGCAGGCCTTGGTTTCTCAGAGGCATCTGCCGAAAGCAGTTATTGGCACAAGTGTGTTGAGAGAGTAGTAGAGCAGAGGAGATGTCAAAGGGTGAATGGGATAATCAGGCCCTAGCCGTCAAAACTGCCACCCACTCAAGCCTGTCAGATTCTACAAGAGAAATCTTCCAGACCGTGTCAGCTTCTTCACATGTTTAATGGCAGAGAAAGGATGCACCCAAGGGATGCTTGTGGCACCAGTGCCAGTTGACTGGAGCCCTTTTAAGCCTGACTGGGAATACCCAGTGTGGGGGTATTTAGGCCATTTGGAAGAGTGGCAGCTGGAGAGAAGGGCAAGGAAGCTCTATCAGAGTATGAGTTCTGATTAAGTTCCCAGTGTGTGAAATAAATGCCTGAATGACCCTCATTATCCCATTTGCCTTCTCATTTCTTTTCTGTGGGTACTCATGAAATGAAGCAAAGGCCTTGTGATCCCTTGGCACAGTAAACAGAGCTCATTGGAGTCTTCTGTAATATTGCATACTGTTTCCATGACAAGGCATATTGCTGCATTCATGACATCAATGTTATTCCATGGATCTCTTAGGTATCATACGAGAGCCTGGGGACGAGAACAGTGGACAAGACAGAGCAGATTTGTCCCTTTGGAGCCTACAT
Source organism: Lynx canadensis (assembly GCF_007474595.2). Classification (NCBI taxonomy): domain Eukaryota; kingdom Metazoa; phylum Chordata; class Mammalia; order Carnivora; family Felidae; genus Lynx; species Lynx canadensis. Next base: position 5,015,871 of record NC_044318.1, read on the forward strand.
GTCAGTAAGGACAGATGGGGACAATATGTTAATTAAAGTCGTTACTAAACAAGATACTTACAGACTGTGATGAATTCCAAGGAAGAAGGCAATGGGTGCTATGACGGGAGTGGCCTGGGGGTGGGGTGGGGATGTCTACTTTAGATAGGCGAGGAGTGATGTAGCTGGGAACCTCAAGGAGCAGTTTTAACCTACATCTCCCTTCCCGCTTGTTTACTTTTTTCTGAGTAAAGAATAGGTCTTTATGTCTCCTGTTTTAAGTCAAAGAGAAACTATTTGAAAATATCAGGGTGGCCGAAATGTGATGTTCATGAGCCAACCCAGGGTCCTTCACTGATCTCAGGTGGACCAGTCTTGATTTCACCTTCTTGGTCCACATGGAATAAACCTTTCTCAGCTCTGTGGACCATCCTAAGTGTTTCCTTCTATCCTTTTATCAAACACACATGGATAAAATGGAGAAAAGTCTACAAATGTGTGGCCCTGGGGGTTTGGCAGCTTCTTGGCACAGCTGTTCTGAGTGTCCCCCTCCCCAAAAAGCTAAATTGAGGTTGATAAAGATGCCTGTGCCTCCATTTACTTTCAGGACAAATCATTGCTGATATTAACAAAGTAACAGCATTTGGCTTTATTAATTCACCCCTCTGTTTTTGTGGTTCTTGATTGTTTTGTTTTGATTTGGTTTCATTAACAGTTGCTTTAAACTTTCATAATTACTGTATTTTTTTAGGTTTATTTTATACCCATCCCCACCCACCGAAAGACTGAGTTGAAAGGAAGCTTGACTTAGTTACTTACTCTTGCTTACTTTCTAATACTTACTTTTAAGGTTATATATTTTCCTCTGAGAACTACTTTGGCTATACCCTGTCACATTTGCTCTGCAAACCCTTATCATTAGATTCTCCATAGTTTGTAATTTCCATTTTGATTTTCTCTTTTAAAGTGTGATTTTAAATTATGAAGTATACATATGGTTTGGGGGGCCCATTTTGGGTTATTTACTTTTAATTTTATAGGATTGATGGAGTAATTGTGGTCCATTAACTATCAACTTAAACAAAATTTTGAGATTTTCTTTGTGGTCTGGTACACAGTCAGATTTTAAAATGTGTACTTAAGATCATATGTAGTCTGTATTTTTGGGGTTGATCAGATGTTATATAGCTTTTCTTATTTTTCTGCTTCATGTATGGCTTTCTTTTAATTTGTCTTCTCAAGTTGGTGTTTCTGTGGAAAAGCCCTATTAGTATTATTTTCTTGCTTAGCCTTAGCACTAAGCCAGAAATTACGAAGTAGCAAGAAGAAAAAGAAATAACCCCTTCATCACTTCTCCAGGTTAGTCAAGGGGATTGTGTCTGCTAATGAGACTTTAAAGTGAATTGGGGGCTGAGCTTATGGATGCAGTGAAACAGCTTGTGGCAAGGACATCTCTGTGGAGTCTGAGCGATCCGTGTCTGGACCACATTCAGGGGATGGCAGCGGTTGTATTAGTTGGCTTTATAATGAGACATTTCTAGAAATACAGCACTTTGTGCACCACGCAGGGGTGGGGGGCATTCTAGCAACCACATCATCAACCAGTACATTTTTAAAAAAGGGCTTTTAAAAAGGACTCAGAAAAATATAAAATTAAGGTCATCTCTGAGGTCTTTGCTAAGCTGAATAAACCTTGAAGCACAAGTTGTATCTTTTTCCCAAGCTTAACCTAGAGCTTTAGAGATCTGTGAGAAAGAACAGCTTTGAACATAAGGCTTGATTGGTAGCATAAAGCACTGGAGGTGGTTCTAATAGCCACCAGGGCTGCTGGAAAGTACTTCTGGAGTAATCAGTGACACAATCATACATTTCCAGGCTTCTCTGCAATCCCTTATCTGGTAGCATAAACAGGCTAGATCTAGGCTGGATCGTTTTCCTCTTGAGATAAAACTGTAGCCTACCAGGGCTTCGGGGAAGTGACAGGTCGGTGGGTATGTGTAATTCTTCATTTAACTGAACCAGCACCCTCCCCCTCTCCTCTCCACTGTCCTAGAGATGTCACTGTTCTTTGTGTGTGACAGTGCTTTTAACAGCAGGCACCTCCTCTCTTCCATCCCACTTCTGTTTTACATGCCTGTTTGGAGGTAGTTCACCATTATGTGGGAAATGTGTCTGTCTGGTCTAAAGTCACTGGACTCGTAGCAGATGGAACACACTTTTGACCCCTTTGGTGTTAGCTTCTCCTTGGCTTGTTTATCTCATTCAATTGCTCTGGGGCTGGTTGCCCATGCTGTTGGTAGGGGAAGTATTACCATAATTAGACAGTGTTATTTATTAATCAGGATTCTCCCCAGTAAGAGAACGATAGGATAGATATACACACACATTCATTATAAAGAATTGGTTCATGTAACTATAAAGGCTGAGAAATCCCAAGATCTGCATTTGACAAGCTGGAGACCCAGTAGACTTGATGGTGTAGTTGTAGTCTGAGTCCAAAGGCATGAGAACCAGGAGAGCTGATGGTGTAAGATTCAGTCTGAGTTTGAAGGCAGGAGAAGACCAGTGTCCCAGCTTGAAGACAGGCAGAGAGAGCAAATTTTCCCTTATTCAGCCTTTTTAAAAAATCAAAATATAATTAACTTACAAGGTTATGTTAGTTTCAGTTGTACAACATAAAGATTCAACAATGATACACATTACTCATTGCTCACCGTGTCATTACCATACCACTTTATTACAGTATTATTGACTTTATTTTCTATGTTATAGTTTTTCGTCTCTGTGACTTACTTTATAACTGGAAATGTAGACCTCTTAATTCCCCTTAGTCAGCTTTTTTCTTCTCCTTAGGTCTTCAGTGGACCTAGTGAGTCCTAGCCACACCGGAGAAGGCAATCTGCTTTACTCATTTTACAAATTAACATGTTAATCTCATCAAGAAACACCTACACAGGGGCACCTGGGTGGCTCAGTAGATTAAGCTTCTGATTCTTGGTTTCGACTCAGCTCATGATCTCACAATTTTGTGAGTTTGAGCCCCATGTGGGGCTCTGCTGACAGTGTGGACCTGCTTGGGATTCTTTGTCTCCCTCTCTCTCTGCCCCTCCCCCCACTTGCACTGTCTCTGTCCCTCTCAAAAGAAATAAATAAACTTAAAAAAAATAACAACTGCACAGACACACCCTGAATAATGTTTAACCAAATATCTGGTGGCTTTTTGCCCAGTCAAGTTGACACATGAAAATAAGCATCATAGCTACATATGGAGTATTCATGATATGTTACAAAATTTAAATTGAAACAGTCCTTACCCAGGCACTCAATCCATTAGTATTGTCTGAGTAACCACATACAGTAGTTGAATAACAACAAAGTCTCAACTCAAAACTAAATAAAAACAAAATGTTATCTCACAAAGCTGAAAATTCCACAGGGTATATCTGTCTTTCCTATTAGGCATGATGGGATCCCGATCCTCTAATGATATTTCAAAGAATCAGCCCTTAAATTCTTTCTTGTGTTTCAGCTTCATTTTCAGACAGGTTCTCTCAGTGGAATTATGGCCACCAGCAGCTTCTGTATTACTGCCTTTGCCCATCCAGCAGTAAGGTGGGAGCTGAATTTCTGCAAAAGCCATGTTGCTTATGTTCCTTGGGTTAGCCTGGGTCACAGATCTATCCCTAAATCAGACCTGTTAAAGAGGGTTCAGTAAGGTGACTGGTTGAGGTAAAACCATGGGGAGAGAGCGTGAGGAAGGGATGACTCTTGAGTAGAAACTTAGGATATCAAAACTAGAAGTTAAACATAGAATTACCGTATGATCTGGCAAATATATATCTAAGTTCAGAGGTCCACAAAAAGACTTGCACGTGAATGTTTATAGCAGCACTACTCATAATAGCCGAATGTCCATCAGTTGATTATTTTTTTTTTTAACATTTATTCATTTTGGAGAGACAGAGTACAAGCAGGGCTGGGGCAGAGAGAGAGAGACACACACACACAGAATCTGAGGCAGGCTCCAGGCTCTGAGCTGTCAGCACAGAGCCCGACGCAGGGCTGGAACTCATGAACCGTGAGATCATGACCTGAGTCGAAGTCAGATGCTTAACTGACTGAGCCACCCAGGCACCTTTCCATCAGCTGATTACTAGATAAACAAAATGTGGCCTATCCATGCAGTGAATTGTTATTCAGACACCAAAAGCAATGAAGTATTAATATATGCAACAAGGTGAATGAACCTTGAAAACATTACACGTGAATGAAGGAAGCCAGACATAAAAGGTCAAATGTTGTGTATGATTCCCTTTATCAAGTATACAGATGGGCAAATCCAGACACAAATTCATAGACACAAAGCAGATACATGGTTTTTAGGGATTGGTAAGAACTGCTTATGGGATGTGAGGTTTCCTTTTTTAAAAACATTAAAGTGTAATTAACATACAGTGTCATATTTGTTTTAGGTATACCATATAATGATTGAACCATTATTCAGTGTTCATCATGGTGAGGGTACTCTTAGTGGAACCTTGCCATTTGCAACATCGTGGACGGACCTAGAAGGTATAATGCTAAGTGAAATAAGTCAGAGAAAGATGCATACCGTATGATTTCGCTCAGAGGTTGGATTTAAGAAATGAACAAAGAAAAAAAGACACCAACAAAAAAACAGACTCTTAAATACAGAGACCAAACTGGTGGTTGTCAGGGGAGATGTGGGTGGGATGGGTGAACTTGGTGAGACTTCTTTTTGGGCAATGAAAATGTTCTGAAACTTCATGGTGGTAAGGGTTGTACAACATGGTGAATGTACTAAATGTCACCAATGGTAAATTTTATGTTGTATTTCACCACAATAAAGATAGTACATAATAATCCATTTTGAATTAAAAAGAAAAACTAGAGGAAGCGAGATAGGAATGCTGAGTGGGTAAAATCGTTCTGTAGCCCACATCCATAGGGAACTCATCAAGATCAAAAGCAACACCAATGAAACCAGTGATTATGGGGTGAGGAATGGAAGGTGTAGAATCATATATGCGTACACCTCTCAAGTCACAAGGCTTAATTTTCATTTTTAAGTTTCTGCCTTTTGATACTGTCCGAGGCCCTGGGCATCTATGGAAGAAGCAGCTGTCTATCCCTCATTACCATGTGTATCCTGGACTCTCACAAAATTTCTTTCTTTTTTCTTCAAACAATTTAGAGTCCTGGGCACCTCAGACGGGTATCTTTCTTATCATTTCAACCATATGAGTCTGTTGTGTTTGTATTATGTACCTGGTATTTTCTTTTTTTTTTTTTTTAATTTTTTAAATTTTATTATTATTTTTTTAACATTTACTTAATCTTTGAGAGAAAGAGAGCACAAGCAGGAGAGGGGCAGAGAGACAGGGAGACACAGAACTGGAGGCAGGCTCCAGGCTCCGAGCTTTCAGCACAGAGCCCGATGTGGGGCTTGTACTCACAAGTGGTGAGATCATGCCCGAGCCAGTCAGGTGCTCAACCGACTGAGCCACCCAGGTGCCCCTGTGCCTGGTATTTTCTTAGGCCTGGGTATGTTTTTATGGTAAATTTAATAAGTACACTGGATTACTATTTACTATGTGCCAGGATCTCTGCTAAATATTTTTTTCATTGGATTCTCACAGCAGCCCTGTGCAGTGGGTACTATTATTATCTACCCTTTACAGATGAGAAAACTGAGGCTCAGAAAAAGCTTACGGAAATGGCCCAGCTAGATGGCAGAGGCAGGATTCAAAACGTACAGCCCCCTGATGCCAAAATCCCTGCTCTAAACCATCCAACATAGTAAACGAGGACATCAGCAAATACTGGATGCTCTCAGCTCAACGCAAACCAGAGAAGCATCCATTAGAAAGCACAAATTACACCATCTTGCTGTCTTCTGTGGATTCCCTATTTATAGAGTGCCCAGTGGATGCTTTTTCTAACTTAAGCTAGAAGGTTTTCTTTGAAAGTTTCAATCTGCAACTTAAAAGCAAAGCAAGAGAAGAAAAGAGCTGGGAGTGCACTTCACCCAAAGCTGTTCTGAAATCTGAGAGCAAGGACACAGGAGGAGAAAGATTATCATCTTATTAGCGTAGGAGGATAAAGATGATCGGGCAGGGATGCTCCATTATTTATAGGAATCCAGCTCTTTTCTATACACTTCACTGAGGCATTTGATATATTTATGCTGGAGATTAACACTGATGTTATTTTCTTTAATGTCTGTTTTTAGTGTATGCGATGCATGTTGGCATTCAGGAAATTCAGCCAGAGGAGAAAAACAATAGTATTAATTAGGAATGTCAGTCATGGGTGTTATGAAATTCAAAACTGCCAAGTTTCTGGAGCATTTAGTGGTAATTATAATAGACTGTGGAGACAAGCTGTTCTTTGTTTCCTATACAGAAATGCACAGTTTGATGGGAAAGTGATCAAAGTGCTCATACAAACCCGTGTGAAAGAGTGTCTCTCTCTTGCCCTGTTATTTTTAGGACTCTATGCTTTTGCTAATTCAGAGCTGCCCAGGGAGAGGAGACCATCAGTGAATATAAGGCCCCTTGTCTTTTATAATTTAAAATTGCTATTTAATATTTTCCAGTACCTCCACACAAGTTGGAGAGAGAGAGAGAGAGAGACAGAGAGAGAGAGAGAGAGAGAGAGAGAGAGAGAGAGAGTGTGTGTGTGTGTGTGTGTGTGTGTGTGTGTGTGTGTGGTGGGGGCGTGGTGGTAAATGATACCATCCACCAGCCTGGAAGTGTATTCAGATTTAAATCAGAGCCATAGCCTTTTTCCAGGTAAAGTCACACATTTAATCAATTTTCCCTCAAAGTAATGAATAATAAAAACCCTTTCTCTGTTCTTTGGATAACCCAGTTAAATAGGTAGAGAGATTTGCATTTTTGAGAATTGTAATAAAAGGGTCACCACTTCCCTGGATTTTCTAAGGTTTCTGGTTAGAGGTTTATGTTTCCTGATTTGTTTGGGGAGTATTCCTATTAACCCAGGGGCAGAGAATAGAACCTAGGGATGTAAGGATTCTAATGCAGGTATCCTGATTTCATCTATTACCTTATATGAGCCTTAGAATGGCCCCTTGAAACCATCTAGGGAGATCCCAGCCCACCCAGCGAGGAGACTCAGTTGCAGAGATCAAGAAACTTGCCCAAGGTTATTCAGATACTGGTGGTCAGGAGGGCCCCTGACTTCATGGCTGGTGCTATCTGTATTTAACTTCACTGCTTCCTGCCATTTGCATGTGCAAATGTCTGTTATGCAGAACCTGTTAACTCTGGCTTTGGTAACACTTGCTTCTTAATGGACAAGAACTCCTCTCTAAAAAGGACCCAACTTGTAGGTGATGGCTAATTGTGTCACATTTTCTACAAGACTGATATTTTACGTGATTCAAAGAAAAACAATCAAATGGGATCCAAAGAGTAAGTTCTCTTTTTCCAGGAAAGAGCATAGCAGTGAGAGACCCAGAATCATCTGTCTCTGATCCTTTTTTTTCCTATAACCACCCCTCCATTAGCTGGCGATAATGATATGAAGAGGAAAAAAATTTGAGCTGTTGTTGGTTTGCCTGTAATTTCTGGGACTTACAAGAAGTCCAGGTAAATTCAGTGGTATTTGATGGTGCCAGCCAGATGTGAGAAATAAAGGAGGTACGAGAAGTCCTTTGCCGTATGTGCATCTCTGGCTTTTCATTTTAAATAATTAGGAGCAGGTCTTTCTTCATTCTGAACGTTTTCAGAAATAATTGGGGAGCTTGGGGTTGAGCCAGTAATTGCTCGGATGTGTGCTGCCCATGGACCAGCCTCCACTCCAGGACTGGTACGACAGTGGAAATGCACCCCCCACCCCCAGCAGTTTGGAAGAATGTCTAGAGCATCTCTGCATCCTTTGGAAAAGCAGGGCACGTTTTCCTGCTGACACACACAAGCCTTATAATTTAGCATTAGAAAAGAAAAATGGTTTAGAACAAGAAAATATATTTAGAGCTCATTATTCAAGTAGGAGTCACAGAGAAGGGGCAAGGACGGAGCCAGTCAACAAGAAACAGCTCACATTACAGGGTCAGAAGGAAGCATGTGCCTGGCACTCAGAAGCCAGGCAGGAAACTGTTTCAAGGGCGACAGGGTCAGTATCAAGGTCAGGAATCAGTAAGAGAAGGTGCACTGGGTTGCCATCTCTCTCTGAGTAAGCCGTTTTCGAGACTCGGTCCACAACTTCTCCCTTGCCTGTCCTCTCCTTTCCCTGGCTCCCAGCAAAGGTCAGTTCACAGTGAATTCCCATGTTCTAGCCCCAAGAAGGCTACCGCTTGGCATCCAAATATTGGCACTGCTGTCAGGGAGGCCAGAAGTAGCTGTTCCATCAAATGGAAGGGAGTCTGGGAGGCAATTGTTCTGACTCGGCACCCTTCACGTCTGCCTCTGGGTGGAAGGCCACATCTGCAGTCCACCCCCCCCCTCCCCGGCCCCATTTTCCACTTGCATTTCTTTGCTTGCTAGCTACCTGCTGCTATGCCAACCTACCAACCATTGGTCTCTACCCCTCAGTATTCTACCACGTTATACATAAACATGACAAAGTATGTCTTGATCATTCCTGGCCACACTCTTGGGCTTGCAGTCCTTTTCCGTGTTGCCTAAGACTTTTTAGCACTGCCCTGTTTAGCGTTTGGCTTGTGTTAGCTGCTTTGGCCTACCGCTTTTCTTTTTTCCATCAAGACTGGTTATAGTAAAGAAGAGGGAATAAGGAAACCTCATGTGTCTCAATACATCCAGGGGAAAGAGAAGAAGAACTAATGCTTACTGAATACCTACTGCGTGCCAGGAATTATGTGAGTTGATTTGTAAATATCACTACAATTCAGTAATTATTTCTTGCTTATGCATTATATGTCCAGTGCTGTTCTAGGACGTGGTTATAGAGTGGAAGACAAGGAAAATACATTCAATTATCATAATTCTTAGAGTCTAGAAGGGGGACATGTAGTTAAGAAGGAATTACGAGCATAATAGGTGTTCTACAAGGAGAAGCATAGGGTATAGTGAAAATCTTCATGGTGAAAAGCAACTAGATTTAACCTGATTTAGGGGCCAGGGAAGGTGTTTCTGAGTAACTGATACTTATGCTAAGCCTCAAAGGATGAACATGATTTCTCTCTCATGTAATCTCCACTTTCCTCTCAAATGGATATAACTTTCATGTCTATCTTGCAAGTGGGGGAACTGAAGTTTAGTGATATATGGTACCAGATAGTGATGGATCCAAGATTCAGTCTCAGGTTTGTTTGACTCCAGAAGCCACGTCTTTTCCATCAGGTTCTGGTTCTTCCTGGGGCTTTTTCATGTCAAAAAATCTTGATGAAGGGACTTAAAAAGCAGAAGTAGAGGGGGGCTTTCTGACAGTGCTTAGGTTGTGCTTGCTCAGGACTGAAATGTCTCCTGGTGTGCACAGAACATAATAGAGTGGCATAAACATCAACTTTGGATTCAGATCTTGTTTGGTGACTTTTGTAAATCTGCAATTTTTGGTACTCCATTTCTCCATCCCTACGGTGAAAACTTTTTTTGAGCTGCTTCAAAGATCTAATGTGTGCCAGGCTATGATACATGGTAGGTGTTTGAAAACAGCACATCTTTTGTGTCCTAAGGAACAAGGAGGGGGATGCCCAGCCCAGGAGGTTCTCCTCTTTGGAAGAGGCCATTTACTGCAGAGTCGTTTCTGGGCTTTGGGCTAAACGTGTTTGTGCTGAAAAAGATAGAAGCATCTCTTTGGGTTTTCAGCCAGGCGGCCACAGATGTGGACAATAGAGAACTCAGCTCACGTGCCCACTGGAAAGAAGACAATCGCTCCCCAAACACAGCTGCCTCCTTCTCAATTGGACCCAACTTCGCCAGATAATGGAAACACAGAAAACAAGGCACGGGAAAAACGAGCTGTTTATGTTTAAACATGGCAATCGAACCTCAACACTAAGCCTTCTTGGATGGCATCCGTGTGGCTGTGGGGCCCAGCCTATGGATTTCCAAGACTGTGCTGCAGCCCACCTGTTTGGGGGGAGATGGATGATTAATGACACCTGTTCCAGATGTCCTCTGTCCTTGGGGATGAGGCGTGCGCAAACACTCTGCCTCCTCTCCACTTTTCCTCTAGCAGCTCCTGGTAGTTGCAGACATGGCTTGGCAATAGAGGAGGGAGTATGGAGTTCTTGTTGAATGCAGTTTTAGGAGACAAACCCCTGTTTCCAGGAACAACATCTGTGCCTGAAGGCTCTGTGGGCTAAGCCTTGTCCACAAAGCAAGCCATGATGGAGATCATCTTCAGGAAAAAGACATCATTCCTTTCTTGCTTGATTTTTTATTTTTTTTAAAACGTTTATTCATTTTTGAGACACAGAGAGCATGAGCGGGGAAGGGGCAGAGAGAGGGAGACACAGAATCTGAAGCAGGCTCGAGGCTCCGAGCTGTCAGCACAGAGCCTGACGCGGAGCTTGAACCCACGAACTGCGAGATCATGACCTGAGCTGAAGTAGGACGCTCAACCGACTGAGTCACCCAGGTACCCCTAAAGACATCATTCCTTTCTACTCATCTATTAACCCATCTGTCTGTTTAACCATCCACCCACTTATCTAGACATCCAGCCATCTTTTATTTATTAAAGTGACATTTATTGAACAATTATTGTGTACCCATCACCATACATTATACATATTTTACCTATAACTTAGGGACAAGTTAAGAGCTAAGGGGACTCTGGGACTAGACAGCCTGAGTTGGAATCCCAAATCTCCCTCTTACTCATTACTTGACCTTGAGCACACTGCTTAACCTCCTGGAGATTCCATTTCCTGATATTTAAAATTCAGATACCAGCTCACAAGGGTCTTGTGATGATCAAATGAGATTGTGCCTGAAAGTGCCTATTACTGGCCACACCATAATGTTAAGTAAATGTTAGTATTGTGATTAAAAAATTTTTTTTATTGAGGTACAGTTGACATATATTAGTTTCAGAAATATAACAATGTGATTCAATACTTGTACATGCTTCAAAATGATTGCCACAATAAATCTAAAGTGTCCATCAATGGGTAGATGGATAAAGAAAATGTAGTGTATAGACACAAACAATGGAATACTATGCAGCCCTAAAAAGAATGAAATCTTGCCATTTGTGACAACGTGGTTCCACCTTGAGGGTATTAATGCTAAGTAAAATAAGTCAGAGAAACACAAATACAGTAACGTCTCACATGCAGAATCTTTTGTTTTTAAAAATTTTAATTCCAGTATAGTTAATATACAGTGTTACATTAGTTTCCAGTGTATAATGTAGTGATTTAATACTTTGATGCCTCACCTGGTGCTTATCACAACAGGTGCACCCTTTAATCCACATCACCTAGTTCACCTTTCCGCCTACCCTCTCCCCTCTGGTAATCATCAGTTTGTTTCTTTGTTTCTTTTTCCTTTGCTTATTAGTTTTGTTTTTTAAATTCTACATATGAGTGAAATCATATGATACTTGTCTTTATCTGACTTATCTTGCACAGCATTATACTCTTTGGCTCCATCTATGTCATGGCAAATGGCAATATTTCATCCTTTTTATGGCTGAATATTATTTTGTTTGTGTGTGTATATGTATATATACACACACCCCCATCAACCCTCAGTTTTTTTCTCAGTATTTAAGAGTCTCTTATGGTTTGCCTCCCACCCTCTCTGTAACTTATCCCCCTTTCCCCTCCCCCATGGTTCTCTGTTAAGTTTCTCAGGATCCACCTATGAGTGAAGCTTCCATAATTTGACTATTATAAATAATACTACAATAAACACAGGGGTGTATGTATCCCTTTGAATTAGTATTTTGTATTTTTTAAGATTTTTATGTAATCTCCACATCCAATGTGGGGCTCAAACTTACAACCCCAAGATCTAGTCACATGCTCTACTGACTGAGCCAGCCAGGTGCCTCAGTATTTTTGCATTTTGGGGGTAAATACCCAGTACTGTGATTCCTGGATCGCAGAATAGTTCTGTTTTTAATTTTATGAGGAACCTCCATGCTGTTTTCCACAGTGACTGCACCAGTTTGCATTCCCACCAATAGTGCAGGAGGGTTTCTTTTTCTCCATATCCTCACCAACAGTTGCTGTTTATTCTGTTTTTTAGTTTAGCCATTCTGACAGGTGTGAAGTAATAGCTCATTGTAGTTTTTTTTTTTTAATTTTTTTTTTCAACGTTTATTTATTTTTGGGACAGAGAGAGACAGAGCATAAACGGGGGAGGGGCAGAGAGAGAGGGAAACACAGAATCGGAAACAGGCTCCAGGCTCTGAGCCATCAGCCCAGAGCCCGACGCGGGGCTCGAACTCACGGACCGCGAGATCGTGACCTGGCTGAAGTCAGACGCTTAACCGACTGCGCCACCCAGGCGCCCCTCATTGTAGTTTTGATGTGCATTTCCCTGATGATGAATGATGTTGAGCATCTTTTCATGTATCTATTGGCCATCTGGATGTCTTGTTTGGAGAAATGTCTGTTTGTGTCTTCTGCCCAGTTTTTAATTGGATCATTTGTTTTTTCAGGTGTTGATTTGTATAAGTTCTTTATTTTGGATACTGACCCTTTATTGGATACGTCATTGTCAAATATCTTCTCTCATTTTGTAGGTTGCCTTTTAATTTGTTTCCTTCACTGTGCAGAAGCTTTTAACTTTGATGTAGTCCCAATAGTTTATTTTTGTTTTTATTTCCCTTGCCTTAGGATGTATCTAGAAAAATGTTGCTATGGCTGATGTCAGAGAAATTACTGTTTGTGTTCTCTTCTAGGGTTTTATGGCTTGGGGTCTCAATTTTAGGTCTTTAATCCATTTTGAGTTTATTTTTGTGTATGGTGTGAGAAAGTGGTCCAGTTTCATTGTTTTGCAAGTTGCTGACCAGTTTTCCCAGCACCTTTTGTTGAAGAGACTGTCTTCCCCACCCCCCGATATTCTTCCTGCTTTGTCAAATATTAATTGACCATACAATTGTGGGGTTTTTTTTCCACTGGGTTTTCTATTTTGTTGTGTTGCTCTATGTGTCTGTTTTTGTGCTCATACCATGCTGTTTTGATTACTACAGCTTTGTAATATAACTTGGAGAGTGGAATTGTGATGCCTCCAGCTTTTCTCTTCTTGTTTAAAAATTTTTTAATGTTTATTTGGTTTTGAGAGACAGAGAGAGGCAGACGGAGAAGGAGAGAGGAGGGAGGGGAAGAAGAGAGAGAGAGATACAGAATCTAAAAGCAGGCTCCAGGCTCTGAACTGTTAGCACAGAGCCTGACATGGGGCTTGAACCTGTGAGCCCTGAGATCATGACCTGAGCTGAAGTCAGACACTTAACTGACTGAGCCACCCAGGCACCCCTAGAGTCTTTTGTGGTTCCATATAAATTTTAGGATTGTTTATTCTAGTTCTGTGAAATATGCTGTTGGTATTTTTTTAAATTAAACATAATTTATAGTCAAATTGGTTTCCATACAACACCCAGTGCTCATCCCAACAGGTGCTCTCCTCAGTGCCCATCACCCATTTTCCCCTGTCCCCCCCCCCCCATCAACCCTCAGTTTTTTCTCATTTAAGAGTCTTTTATGGTTTGCCTCCCTCCCTCTCTGTAACTCTCCCCCCCTTCCCCTCCCCCATGGTTTTCTTTTAAGTTTCTCAGGATCCACCTACGAGTGAAAACATATGGTATCTGTCTTTCTCTGCCTGGCTTATTTCTCTTAGCATAATAACCTCCATTTCCATCAGCGATGCTACAAATGGCCATATTTCATTCTTTCTCATTGCCAAGTAGTATTCTGTTGTATATATAAACCACATCTTCTTTATCTATTTGTCAGTTGTTGGACATTTAGGCTCTTTCCATCATTTGGCTCTTGTTGAAAGTGCTGCTATAAATTTTGGGGTACAAGTGCCCCTATGCATCAGAACTCCTGTATCCCTTGGGTAAATTCCTAGAAGTGCTATCACTAGGTCATAGGGTAGATCTATTTTTAATTTTTTGAGGAACCTCCACACTGTTTTCCAGAGTGACTGCACCAGTTTGCATTCCCAGTATTTTGATAGTGATTGCATTAAATCTGTAGATTGCTTTGGGTAGTATAGACATTTTAACAGTATTTCTTCTTCCAATCCATGAGCATGGAATGTCTTTCCATTTCATTGTGTTGTCTTCAATTTCTTTCATTAGTGTTTTTTAGCCTTTAGAGCACAGGTCTTTCATCTATTTGTTTAGTTTTATTCCTAGGTGTCTTATTATTTTTGGTGCAATTGCAAATGGGATTGTTTTCTTAATTTTCTTTCTGTTGTTCCACTATTCTGCACAATGATATTGTATCCTGTGACTTAACTGAATTCAGTGTTCAGTTTTAGCAGTGTTTTTTTGGTTGAATCTTTAAGGTTTTCTATGGTGTCATCTGCGAGTAGTGAGTTTTACTTCTTCATTACCAATTTGGATGCCTTTTATTTCTTTTTGTTGTGTGATTGCTGTGGCTAAGGACTTCCAGTACTACATTGAATAAAAGGGGTGAAAGGGGAACATTCTTGTTCCTGACCTAGTAGGAAAGCTCCTAGTTTTTTCCCCATTGAGTATGACGTTCACTGTGAGATTTTCATATACAGCCTTGATTACATTGAGGTATGTGAAATCTCTTATATTTAAACATACACATTCATGAGCAAAACTGAGGTATCAGAGTTGGGTCTCATCTGACAAACATGTGTTAAAGAAGTATCTCATTTTTTCTTTTTCTTTACAAAATATCAGATTTGCCTACTTCCAGTTGCCCATCCTGCCAGTGTAGTGGGAAACACCAGCTCATTTGTTTTTGAAAGAAAGTCAAATGGCTAGTAGGGGGAAGCATCAGAAGTTGAACACAGGTGTCTCAATTTGCCCACTACAGTGGCTTCTCATGGATAAATGACAGCTAGCAGTGTGGCGCTTTCCTGTCCTTCTGAAAAGGACAGAGATGCCCCTTCCCTCTAGGCTGTTGAATGGGCATCACCAGAAAGAAGATAGTTGCATACAAAATATTCTCACATAGGAAGTCAAGGTTCTAGTATAAAATCTACCTGTATGTTCATGTTTCAGTAAAACTGAGTTTTGTTTTTGGGGCAATGAGGGCTAGTAAGAGGCAGTCAAAGAAATGTTGGGGGAAAAGTGAGCTTCTCAGGGTTCATATTTGTAGTGGACACTTCAACACACTGGGTCCAGGGAAAAGATGGCATAAATGGGCTCATTGGACAGGCAGGCTGAGGGGTGATGCACAGATCACCTACTACTCATCTGCCTCTCCCATGGTGTGTTTATTTGAAGTCAGAGTTGGGAGAAATTAGTTGAACACATATATATGGAGTATCTATTATGAGCCAGGGATTCTCTTAGCTGCTGTGAATACAACCGAGAACCATGCATGTATATTCTTTGGATTCATGGAATGAACATGCAGTGCAAAGAGAGCTTGTAACCCAAGCTCTCAGTCGAGTCTGGAACAAGGGTATCTCTGAGTTCACAGGGTGAGTAGCAGCAAACTAGGGGAAGAACGTTCTGGATGGGAAGTTGCACGTGCACAGGCTCGGTAGCGAAGGACACACTGTGTTCTGTTGGAATGTAAAAGGGACTTGTGAAGATGTGGTATGGATGTGAGCGAGATGGAGGAATAAATGAAGCAAGGGAGGTCGGAGGTCTTCAGGGAGCTGTGTCATTATCTTTAAGGATCATTCGCTGAAGTAAGAAGAGACATGCATGGTGGAAGTTCACATGTGTGTACATTTGGGGTGCAATTTGGTGGACAGTTCACTATCTTTCTGAAGAGCTCCTTTACTGAATAAACAAATCTCTGTCAGATACTGTCATTTGTAACCAAGAACCCTGATCAATCCAGGAAGTAAACAGATCAAAGTCTATCCTGGAGCAGGGGTGGGGGGATGGGAATGTGGGACTCATGATTATCTTTCTGACATTTTAAGTCAAATAGTGCCCAATAGTCAAATAAACTCAAATAGAGAGCCCTGTCCTGAATGATCACCTAGTTAATACTGCTTACTTCTGGGTGCTTGAATTGCTCAGGAGCTTGTAAGCCATTGTGGACACATGAGAACCTCAGCTAAGGTCTTTGCCCTCCTCTCGTACTTCTACTGCCTATTTTCTTTGAAGAAATGCTACCTGGCATTTGTCTGCATTTGTGTTCTCACATGAAGGTTGTGGCGATATGTTCAGGTTGTTAAATCCACTCTGGGTCAACCCCCTGTTGCAGCATTATTAGAGCTGTTTCTCAACACCCTCCCTTTCTGTGCTCATTTGGAAATCCAGCTCACGAGTGAGGGTGGACAGATTCCTGGGAAAGAGCGATGGCTTAATTAATGGTAATGGGAAAGATGTAGGTGCCTCGGTGATTGGAGCTCTGTGAATGCAGAAGTGGATGGAAGGCTGAGATGCAAAATAGGATAATTGAACTGTTAGCTGAACTGGAATTTAGCAGTTAATCACTTTTATGAAACCTGCATCTCAATTCGTTACTCCATTTATGCCTTGTTGCAATACAGCGCTGTTCAGCTAATTGGTAAACAGGAGCCAGGCAGAGGACCCAGAAAGGGCAAGGCTATCAAAGGTACCATGGTATTTTCCATGAGTGCACATCTCCATTCAGGCCAGCCAGGAGTTGCCTGTTAGCCTCCTACTCTTTCTCAGAAGCAGAAACTAAACAGCACTAAACAACATAGTGGAGTCATGCTCCTACACCCCAGACGGTGTTGCTGACCGTAAGTTGTGTTTCGTGACGTTCTCTACCCAATTAATGGTATGGTGAGTAAGACTCTAGATTTTGGCAGCACAGCTATCCATATTGGAGCTAGGACTCCACCATAGATGCCTGTGTGACATTAGGCAAACTAATCCCTCCTCTGAACCTCCTTCCTCAGGTCCTCAGGTGTGTTTTACAGTGAAGATTATATGAAATACACTTCATACTGAGAGCAAAGTGTTGGTACAGTGCCTGGTATTTAGTATGTGTTTAGTCAGTGCTAGATCTACTGTTATCTTGAACTTAGAAATCATTTGTTGTTTTATTATTATTATTTAACATTTATTTATTATTGAGAGAGACAGAGCATGAGCATGGTAGGGGCAGAGGAGAGAGGAGACACAGAATCTGAAGCAGTCTCCAGGCTCTGAGCCGTCAGCTCAGAGCCTGATGTGGGGGCTCGAACTCACTGCAAGATCATGACCTGAGCCGAAGTCAGATGCCCAACTGACTGAGCCACCAGGCGCCCCAATCGTTTGTTGATTTTAGAGTAAGAAGCTGATTGATTAAGTAGAAGTTTATGAACAACAACTGTGAAAAAGAAAGACTGTCTAGGAACAAAGGAAGGTATGAAGCTCGTATGCTTTGAATGGGAGGTGTGAATACAGGACATCATTAAGGAACTTTTCATTGTTTGGAGTGAGGTGCTTAATGAAAATAGGGCCCAATTCTGCTGGAGTTTAGTTTAGTTTTGTTTTGTTGGCTTGATGGAGGAATAAAGAAGTCTCATCTGAAAAAAAAAATCTTCATTTTGGACCTGAGACCCTTATAATCCAGTATCCTAGTGAATCTTCCTGTCTAATTTCAGAGAATCCTCTCTCTTGCCTAGGACCCAGACATGGGGAACCACTGGAAGCTAAAATAGACACAAATCTATCCAAGTGTAGTCCAAGTGCAGGACTCCACCATATACTTGGAATCTTCCTTCCTCTTCAATGACTATGACTTTCTTACTGAGTCCAGCTACAGGTTTTTGGTTCCCTTGCAATACACATCTATTCTATCACAACAGACAGTTCTCTTGGAGGCATGGATTTGGCAATCATGAGTGGAGGAGGTAGGAGTTGGGGAGAGGGTGGATAAGAGGGAAAGTGCTGAGAATGAAAAAAAGATTCTGAGGACATAATCTTAGAAAATGTGAACTCTTAGAGGTCATCAAAAGCATTGAACTCTTGTGAAAAACATTTTGAGACTTTGAGAGAAGATGCTGACATTAAGGTGGTTCATTCATTCTCCCATTCAACCAGTGTTTACTGAGAACCTGCTATGCCCCAGACATAGTTCTAAACACTAGACATGGAGTAGTCAACAAAGCATAAAGGGTCCCTGCCTCTAGAGATTGCATTCATGGGGTAATCAGAATATGAAATTAATAACTATAAATAAGATAAACTTGAGATATTATAAATGCTGTTGAAGGAAATAGGGTGAAGTGATGATGAGTTCCTAGGGAGGGCATCTTAGATAAGGGGGTCAGGAAAGACCTTTCTGACCAGGTAAGATTTGATCTGGGACAGACAGGATTAAAAAGATCCAATGACACAAAGAACAGGGGGGATGTTTCAGGCAGTGTTACGAACATGTGCAAAGATCCTGAGGTAGAAATGAGCCCAAAGGCTCACTTGGCTGAAGAAGAGAGTATGAATGGTCTCAGATGGGGTCTGGAGAGGATAGTACCTTGAAGGCAATGGTAAGGAGTTAGAATATTTTCCTATGTGCATTGGAATGCATCAACACATCTTCCCCTTGTTGAAATGCATGAGGACTGGGTCTAGAGGGCTGTTATACATTAACTCATGTAGGACACAGTCATAGTTTGGTTTCAGATTACTGTTTCATGTCAGGCCTGGGGTATACGACACTGAAAGCTATTAATGTAAATTAATGATTGCTCCTGCTGGCTTTGTTACAGTTTACTCCAATGAGGGATTAATAAATGCATCATGCCTTGCAAATTTGCATCCATTAAAACCTTACCAACATGGGGGCACCATTGATTCCCTTGGGGGTCTTAGAATAAAAAATATAACAGCACACAGCCGCTGCAACTATGTTCGATATAAACTGGGTAAATGAGATAATCGATGGAAAAGCACTTTGAAAAAAGAGACTCACTCTGTAATTATCGGGTGGTGCTGGAGATAAGAAAGATTCGATTTGATAGTCACAGTCTCAGTACCTCTGACACATACTTGCAGTGCAAGAGATTACCATGTGTTAATCCTTGAGTCATGCTAGGAGATTTCATAAATGGAATTACTTTTAATCCTGATAATGCTGGCAGGTGGGTATTATCCCCATTTTACAGATCATGCAACTGAGTTTGATAATAAGATAAACAATTGGCCAAAGCCTCGTGGCTGGGAACAGGAAGAACGTGAGTTTTTGTCAAAGGTTGTCTGACTGTAACAACACTACATTGAAAGAGAGGTGTCTAAATCCTTGGCAGCCACACATTGAGTTGATGGAAGGGTTTGAGAGGTCCCTGCATTTTCCTCACAAGAACTGACAACCAGATACATGAAATAATATTGCTGCTTTTCTTTAAAAGTGATAACTTCACATCTCAAAGACTGGCTGCAGTAAAAAACGACTGGTGAATGTAGAGCCATGCAACTGAGAGATGTGGGTGTGAGCCCGGGCTCTGCCTCTTGGTGAAATTGTGACTGTGGACAAATTGTTTAACCTCTTTGGGAGTCTGCTCATTCATTAATAAAATGGGAATAATAGGAATGCTTACCTCTTAGGGTTGTTGTAAGGATTTACTGAGATATAAAGCATGGAAATTGGTTAGCACTATGCCTGGTGTGTAATAAACTCTCACTAAAAGTTACCTATTACTTTTCTCATCCTGAGGGTTTTGAACAATAGTAATATGGAGAAAGCAAATTTGTAGTTGTAACTGCAATATGAGCCACCATTTTGTTGGAAGAAGCCAGGAAATATTTTTGATTTTGCTGAAGTCTAGAAAATATTAATGAAGTCTCAGATTCTTTGAACCTGACTTTCTCTACCTTGGGTGCAAAGTTGAATCACTTGGAATTTTTGAAAGATACTAGGGGTCTTTCTGTAGAGATTCTGACTTGGTCTGGGTTGGAGCTTCAGCATCAATGTCTTTGAAAACATCCTGGTTGAGAACCACTGCATTCTATTGGCTGTGGAGTTCAAAGGTCATGGGGTACATCCCTCTCCACCAGACTTGACCTGAGTTGAGACTGATGGATGATACCACAGTGGTGTACATCTCCCACATGGTGACACTTCTCCCCTCTTTTAGAGTCATTGACTATTATAGGAATGTGTGTGTGTCTTCAGGACTAGCCTCATACAAACATGTAACTTTGTTTGGTTTTTTTCAAGCATCCCAAAGAAGGACACCTATTTATAAAATGACCCTACTGCTTAGTGAAGTGACTTCTGGATGTGTTTTAAATGGGACACAAAGTTGGGAGTAATTTAGCCCTTTATATAAGCTTCTTCCCCTGTAGGGAACTACTGAAGCTATCACGTTGTATTTCAGATATATCGCCTCGCACTACCATGAAGTGTATCAAAATGAATGCTTGGCTGGTATATCCGAGCCCTGTCCTGAGTTGTTTATATTTATTTCTGTTTTAGGGATGCTCAGGTGTATTTTATTCCCTAGATTGTGATTCAAATGAGTCTTTAAAATATTTTTATGTGATACTGCACTTGAGTTCCAGGCATCACTGAGCCCCAGAGCATGGGGCAGTGACAGTTTATGTGATTTCCCAGTTACAGGTAGACTGAGCCCTTAATGAATAGGGGTGGGCAGCCAGCCTTATCCTTGGTTTTATTAGGATCCAGTGTAAAGTGTATGTGATAGAAACTTTTGTGATTCTCTCCCAGCTGAGATGAATTGGTCTCATAAGCAGACACAGGAAAGAAGAAAAGAAGTATGTGTACGGGTTGATGTGGCTTAGCAGATCAGCAGCAATCAGAACCATGTAGGTTGGATAACTATATATTGCAGCTCCAAGAGGCAGATATCACCAGCCTGTTAAGGACATCATTGGCTTTTTGATTGGACACCCAGAAATTGATGCACTGCCTTTGGTTCTATTATGTTTTCAAACTTTAATTAGTTTATACCTCTCCCACCTGGACCTCATAAATAGTTAGCCTCCAAGTAAGTCATTTGTCATGGAAGGGCTCTTATGAGTAGATTCATCTTCCAAACAACATTATTATTGCCCAAAGTCCTGCCTTAAATCCATCAACACAATACAAGCTTGAGGTGCCTTACTCAATTTGACATGTTATCCCAAGGGGTTATTTTCTGATGGGCTAGTGGCTAATTCATAAGTTATCATAAGTAGAAGAATGTAGATACATTATTAGCTTTAAAATGATACAACTGGTGATTACAGAGAATTAAATTGAACTTCAGTGGTTTTTTTTTTCTGCATAAGTTACCATTCTCATTTATAAAAGGCAAGCTTTTGGCCCGAGCTGAGGTCATCTCAGACTGTATCTAAAGACATCCTGGGGGTGGAGGGGAGGGAGGTGGTTTCTTCCTCAAGGCCTGGGACTGAGGATTTGCATCCTCTTTTTAAGAGAGAAACAGAATGTGAGTTGGGGAAGGAGCAAAAAGAGAGGGAGACACAGAATCTGAAGCAGGCTCCAGAATCTGAGCTATTAGTAAAGAGCCCGATGCGGGGCTTAAACCCACGAAGCACGAGATTATGACCTGAAACCGAAGTTGGATGCTTAACTGAGTGAGCTACCCAGGCACCCCTGCATCCTCTTTGAGAAACAACTTAGTAGAATCTAGCAAATCTGTAAATGTACATCCTAGGATATGAAAATTGTGCCTGTAATCAGTGCCTTGGACAAACTCTTTTCACATGTACATGAAGAGTGTGTACAAGGATGTTTGAAGCAGCATTGTTTGTAATGGCTGAGATTTGTAAATAGCCTAAATGCCATCAATGGAGGCATGGATAAGGAAAATGCAGTGTATTTATGTGATAGACTATAATGCATCAGTTAGGATACAGGTGGTTTGTTTTTTTATAATGTAATTTGGCGCTTTTGATTCCTTGTATCAAAATGGACAGGCTCAAACGCAACTTTGAAGAAAGCAAATGGAATAAACTGTTTGTGTGAATTTTTGACTGTATGTACAAAGCAACACTGGGATATGGAATCTTATCAGCAAAGGATACACATTGAGCTACTGGGAGGCGCTTTGGGCTAGGGAAAATAAGACTGGGCACCATGGTGTTATTATTATTTGTAACTGTAATAATTACAAATTATTAAAAGAAGAGGGCCGCCTGGGTGGCTCAGTCGGTTGAGCGTCTGACTTGGTTCAGGTCATGATCTTATAGCCTGTGAGTTCAAGCCCCACGTCGGGCATTGTGCTGACAGCTCAGAGCCTGGAGCCTGCTTTGGATTCTGTGTCTCCCTCTGTCTCTGCTTCTCCTCTGCTTGCGCTCTCTTTCAAAAATAAGTTAACATTAAAAAAAAATTTTTTTTAAGACTGGAAGAAATTATGACAAAATATAAATATTTGTATATGGGATGGTAGGAGTGTTTTCTCCATTATTATTTGCATTTTTAAAAGTTCTCCAAGGAAGAGAAAAAGAGGGCTTTCTTGGGAGCAGAAAGGGAAAGTGCAGTTAGAGTCAAAGCTGGAGTCTGCAAGGTGATGATCTGTCTTCTATACCTCCAGGGAAAGATTCCAGCTTGCTCTATTCACGGGGCCATTGGGGATTACTCAACAGCGGGTCTCCTTTCTTGACTTGTGATTATCCACTGAAGAATTTGGTCTTGGTATTTAAGCAGTTTTCTTTTTCTAAGGGTCACACGAGTTGATTCTTCTTGCTATATATAGATTTTCAAAAAGTGTGTAAGAAGATCCATTACTGTAGTTTTTTAAAAATATAATTATTGTCAAATTGGTTTCCATACAACATCCAGTGCTCATCCCAACA
Organism: Lynx canadensis; assembly: GCF_007474595.2. Classification (NCBI taxonomy): domain Eukaryota; kingdom Metazoa; phylum Chordata; class Mammalia; order Carnivora; family Felidae; genus Lynx; species Lynx canadensis. The sequence continues at coordinate 5,038,686 of NC_044318.1, forward strand.
AGTGCTCTTCTCCCTGCCCATCACCCAGTTTCCCCTCTCCCTCACCTACCTCAGTTTGTTCTCAGTCCTTAAGGGTCTCTTATGGTTTGCCTCTCTCCCTTTCTGTAACTTTTTTCCCCCTTCTCCTACCCCATGGTCTTCTGTTAAGTTTTTTCAAGACCCACATATAAGTGAAAACTATGGTATCTGTTTTCTCTGCCTGGCTTATTTCGCTTAGCATAATACCCTCCGTTCCATCGACGTTGCTGCAAATGGCCAGATTCATTCTTTCTCATTGCCAAGTAGTATTCCACTGTATATATAAACCACATCTTCTTTAGCCATTTGTCAGTTGTGGCTAAAATGAACAAAACAGGAGACTATAGATGCTGGTGAGGATGCAGAGAAATGGAACCCTTTTGCACTGCTGGTGGGAATGCAATTGGTGCAGCCGCTCTGGAAAACAGTGTGGAGATTCCTCAAAAAATTAAAAATAGAACTACCCTGTGACCCACCAATAGCACTGCTAGGAAGCTACCCAAAGGATACAGGAGTGCTGATGCATAAGGGCACTTGTACCCCAATGTTATAGCAGCACTTTTAACAATAGCCAAATTAAGGATAGAGCCTAAATATCCATTACTCTGAATAAAACAATACTTAGGGCAATGGGCGGTGTGGGGGGTAGTGTCTTCAGAAGGTAAGGTTTCAGTTGCTGTTTGATAAACTCCCTAGCCTTCTCCCAGTACCTTTTCTTTTGCCACTGGTTCACAGTCCTCCTGGGACAGACCTCTGACTGCAAAAATGTGGCCAGGAAATGGAAAGCAGATGCTTGTCCTTCTGATGAGATGGCACCATTTTAGTCTCTTGTTTAGGGAATTCCAGCCAGCATTGTTTTTGGCACCTGAACACTGAACATTTAGTCTAGGCATGCTGTGATTGTGACTTCAATCACAAGCATGAGAATGAGGGAGCAGTAAAGCCAGTATTAGATTTTAGACTTAGATAGGGTGGGGCTACCTGTTGCCTTTGTAATTTGCACTGGTGCCATGAGTGAGATGGGAGCCAGAGAGGCAGATAGGACTGAGGGTCTGAGAGGATTCCAAGAGAACCATCCATCACCCCAGTGCTTTTCCCTGGCTCTTTTCCTTGGTACCAGTGACATCCCTATGTTATTGACACTTGGAACACGATTTCAAAGTTACTTTCCAAAATGTCACAGATTTGGAGTTAGATATTCATTCAGGTATTAATTTCATTGTTATTTACTGACTACTCATCATGTGATGGACCTTGAGCTAGCTGCTCAGGTGCAAAGAAAGAATCTTACTCTGATAATACTCCCAGTAGAGTAAAACAGAGAGGAAATTAAGATTGTAATGCCTGCTTAATAGGAGTTGAACAACACGTACAAAAGCCTGAGACTAGAGACCATGGTGCCTCCATGAATCTCAAGAGTGTTCAGCATAGTGCAGTGTGGATGAAGGGAGACAGATGCAGATAGAATAAGCTGCCTCCAGTCCCCTCCTCTTCAATCTGATGTGTGATCTGGGTCATTTAACTTCTCAGCATTCTCAGCTATAGAATGGAGTACTGATAATTACGCCCAAAGACCATTCCAAGTATTAAATGAAGAAGCAAGATAAAGAGCCGTTTTGAAAGCTATGTTCAGACTCTTTGGTACTGTTACACAGATTGAGTGGAACCAACATAAAAGTTATCCTGAAGTTCACATTGGTGACATTGGCTTCCCTGAAAGACATGTTTGAGAAGTATTATCATGTCACTGTCAACTCAGTATTCCCCTCTGCTGACCAGCTATTCCAGTTTGCCTGGTACTGCCCCATTTTAGCATTGAAAGTTCTATATCTAGGAACCCCCCTCATCTGCATGCAAACTGGGACATTTTGTCACACTGATCCTCACTAATGGTTCCATCTTCAGATTGTAAATTTTCTAGTATCTCTGGTCTCAATGTTGAGTGCACATTTATATTTTAAACAATTACATTGGATTGTGGTCGGCATCCTCCTCTACTGCTTCAGAGACAAGCTGTCTCTACTTTGTGCCTTTAAAGAATGTATACTGGGGCGCCTGGGTGGCGCAGTCGGTTAAGCGTCCGACTTCAGCCAGGTCACGATCTCGCGGTCCGTGAGTTCGAGCCCCGCGTCGGGCTCTGGGCTGATGGCTCAGAGCCTGGAGGCTGTTTCCGGTTCTGTGTCTTCCCTCTCTCTCTGCCCCTCCCCCGTTCATGCTCTGTCTCTCTCTGTCCCAAAAATAAATAAACGTTGAAAAAAAAAATTAAAAAAAAAATAAATAAAGAATGTATACTGGTTTGGGTTTTTTACCTAAAGGCATAGTTGAAGCGTTTCTTCTATTTCTCTGCAAGGGTCCAAGTTTTAGTAAAAAATATACTTTGAGAAATCAATACAAGATTTGATCCAACCAGGTCAAGCTCTCCAGCTGACCTAATCTTAATGCATTGTGAAAAGTATTTCTATTTGTTAAACTCTTAGAGGTCCAAGCAAAAGCTGCAAGAAATGGTGTTTAGATATGAAAGAAATGGGAGCTCGGATGGCTAAATTTAGATAACACCTGAGTCGCTTTCTGCTAAGTAGAATTTAATAGAGGTGCATCTCTGCAATCTTCATATGTGTTTGGCATGACAATTTATTTTGTTTGTCAGGAATGAATTCTTAAGGAAAAAAAGCTTTTTGAATTGTAACAAGAATTCATATCAATGAGGCCATTTGATTTAAAGGCTACTCATTTTCCATACCAAGGGATAATTTATGTTTGGTGCAAAGCTGGTTGCCCTTGCTTTGCTGGGCAGAATTCTTGAATACATTTCGTCCTCTTAAAACATGTATTCTGTGTGTGAGAATACAGGGAGGTGATTTCTGCAGTTCCTAAATGCCCAACTATGTCCTTTATTCTCCAGCTCTGAGATATTGTAGCTGATGAGCCCAAACATGAAGTGGTCTGCATGGGTCACACTAAAGAGAAATGTATTACCTTCCCAGTGGCTCACGTGTAATTAATGCAACACTGTGGGCTACAAAATGGCAAAGACTAAATTAAAGATGACCCAGGCAAAATGGAAACTTTATTAGAGAATTGTTAGGATATACCGTGTAACCTGAGGAGGTAGAGTGGAGCATCTGGGTGTCAGAGAAAACCAGAACTAGAGACTTAACAATTTCTAGGATCTTATTTTCCTGTCTCTCATCTCTGCTTCTCTTGGTTTGTGACTTGCAGTATCTCTTCCCGTAGACCAATAATGGGGATATGGCAGCAACTCTAGAGGCTCAACCTTATAATTCCACCTACCAAAGATGGACCCTGTTTCTTGCCTTGATAACTACTCAAAAAAGCTCAGAGGTAGGATTTTCTTTGGACTGTCTTGGGTCAAGTACTCTGCTTTGAATCACACACTATGGTCTAGAAGGCTTGGCATACGTGACTCAAACATGGCCACCCACTCAGGTGTCAGGGTCATACCCAGAGAATTGGAATTTCAGGGAGGACAGTTATTCCAGGCAGTGTTGACTATAGTGTTCATTAGTCATTTCTCATTTCAGTGCCATCACTTATAGTTGTAAGGCTTTGAGCAAATCATTTACCATAATCATTACTATTGGTAATGTGTGTATCATAATATCAACCATACATGGTTGTGATGGTTACAAATCCATAAATGATTTATATTCAGAGCATAGTACTGTATATAGCATAGGAGGCAATTGGCAAATGGCACCTGTGATTGTAAAAGTGGTGAATTTAGTGTGGGGATAAGGAGAGGGGGGGGAAAATAGCATTAGCTACCTGTTTAAATTTCTGTGGAATCTTTTTAAAAAAATTTTTAATGTTTGTTTATTTTTGAGAGAGATAGACAAAGAGCATGAGTGGCGGGGGGGGGGGGGAGGAAGCAGCACAGAGAGAGAGGCAGACACAGAATCCACAGCAGGCTCCAGGCTCTGAGCTGTCAAGCACAGAGCTTGACACAGGGCTCGAACCCCCAAACTGCGAGATCATGACCTGAGCCGAAGTTGGACACTTACCAACTGAGCCACCCAGATGCCCCAAATTTTCGTGGAATTTTAAAGATTGTCTAGCATATAGGAAAAGTTGAGCTAAGCTGAATAGGTCTTATTTGGCCCTTACTTCATTGCCCCTTGCCCTCTGCAAAGACCAGAGGCCTATTAGCACAAAGATCTCTTATAGAATTTTTGTGTTATGGTCACATTCATTCATTCACTCATTCTTACATAAATATTTTTGAACACTTACATCCTAAGAACTTTTTCAGGACAGGATATATGATAGAGAATGGCACCAGCAATGTCTGTTTCCTCTTGCAGCAGTCACTTTTGCGGGCATCAGACAAATAAAACTGATGGGGCAATCAATAAGTTAACTATATATTATGTTAATAAGGAAGGAAATAAGCTGGGTGATGTGGGAATGATGGAATGGGATGGGATGGTCGAGAGAGGTCTCTCTGAAGAATTGACGCTGTTACTCAGAGCATGGAAAGCAGCAGCAGCTCTGCAGGGAGTCAGAGGGAGGTTGTTCCTGGACCAGAGGGGAGCCTTGGCAGAAGCTTTGCAGAGGAAAAGACCTGGAAATGCTTGATGCAGCTAAAGGAGAGCTGGACATAGTAAAGAAAGAGGAACATAGCCTGAGAGGTCACTGAGGTCATCGCAGGTAAGGTAGATTGTTTCTCCCTGAAAGTCTTAGCTCTCACTTAATGGTGTCATCTATGTAACCAATTACAAGCTGTATGTTGAGCATGATCATACTTCACCCAAATGCATGTTTTTGTGCTCACAGCATTGCTAATACCAATGAAGTTCTTTTACATTATAGAGGAAATCTCCTAACAGGAACACTCCTCAGTATAGAACTCCCAACAGTTTGTGATGGTCTTAAGAAGGTGGTGGGGCATTGCCTGCCCATCTCGTGGGTCTCAGGCAAATGTGCATACAGCTCTCCAAATGCTACAGTCAGTACATACCACACAGTGTTGTGAGAATCGGATAAAACAATAAATGTAACCTCCTTGACACAGTGCTTGGCATGAAGAAGGCACTCAAGTAAATATAGCTATCACTACTGTCATTACCAATATGCTTTTATTTTATTTTATTTATTTTATTTTTTAATTTTTTTTGTTTTTTTTAACGTTTTATTTATTTTTGAGACAGAGAGAGACAGAGCATGAATGGGGGAGGGGCAAAGAGAGAGGGAGACACAGAATCGGAAGCAGGCTCCAGGCTCCGAGTCATCAGCCCAGGGCCCGACGCGGGGCTCGAACTCACGGACCACGAGATCTTGACCTGAGCTGAAGTCGGCCGCCCAACCGACTGAGCCACCCAGGTGCCCCACCAATATGCTTTTAAAAAAATGCTCCCTTCAGAATTAGAAAGATTTGAGGACAGTGACTTGGTTTTGCTTCTCTTGCATCCCAAAAGCTTAGCAGAAGGCCTGGTTCATAACTGGCATTTATTTATACATGTGATTTGAACGGATGGATGGATAAAGAAGAGGATTGTAGGAAGGCATCTATCTCTAAGAAGTCATCTTCCCTGGAACTGATGCAGATTTTGACAGCATCCAGGCTGAGGTTTTCTCATAAAGTACACAGGACACTTCTGTTTGGCATGCCTATGCTTTATTTCCCTTAATGACAATGGCAACCCCGATTTTTCTTTGGGGAACTGCCGTACCCAGGAGGTTGGCAGTTTTATATAGAACGGTAAAGTAGTCCCTTACTTCCAAGGAGTGAGGGCAAGTCACCCAACACAGGTCAATCATGCTCTTTTTTCCAGAATCAAATCTTGATTGGACACAGAGATAGAGAATAGAATGAGCTTATTTACCTGACTCGCTCTCAGGGACGCTATCCAAGTACCAACTCCCTGGATTTCCAGCACTGATGCAAACTTCTTCAATTCTCTGGACTTTTGATATTCCTCCAGTAACTTGTGTTTGCCTAATCTCTCTAGTGACTTTCTGTGGCTGCAACCAAAGGACGCTGAGTGATGAAAGAAGTTTGGGATGTCTGTCATGAAGCAGAAACACTGCCTCTAGCACACAAGCCTCTGGGAAGCTGGTGGTCCCTTCATGATCTGTGTTGGTGGGAGATGCATCACGGTGTGGGCTGGGCCATACAGTTTGAGATCAGTGCTCTCCTAAGGGATGTGCACATTGGAATTATTCTGCCAAAGTGTGAGGCCAGCCAGGCAGACTCTGATCATAGGAACATTAATTTGTCTCCAAAAGGGGAAAACATGCTTTAGTGAATTTGAAGGTAAACAATAGATAGCAGAATGTTACACAATACTCTCTGGTGACCATGTTAACTCAGGTTTCTTCTAATTAGTGAAATGAAACAATTATTGCATCTGAAATTTTCTTCAGTAAGAGTGTTACATTTTTTTGTGTGCATTAACACACATTGGTCTCACAGGCCTGTGTGTGGCTGAGTCCCCCAGGAAGGCACTTACAGTAGGGTCCTTTGACCTGCTGGGGTCTCCTAGGACTGATGTTTCCAGGCTGGAATCTGGGTATTCCTTACTGGACAAAGTGGCATTGGACAGAATTTCCTGTAAATTGAACCACCATTATTCAACCACTCCATGCTGGGGCAGTGTTCAGATATGAAAAGACTTTGGTGGATAGGAGGTGTGGTGGAAAGACTCTAAGATGACCCCGATAATTCATGCCTTTGTATAATCCTCTCCCTTTGAGTTTGGGTAGGACCTGTGACTTGATTCTAACTAATAGAATACCACAAAAGTAATGAGATGATGTCACTTTCTTCATTGCATTTATATATAAATATATCATATATGTGTATATATCATGTGTGTACATCTATATATGCATGTATACACATTTGATTCTCATTTGATAGCTATGCCCTATAAAGTTGCCATACTTTATAAATATATGTCATACTTGTATGCACATACATTCATAATATATACATACATATATATGCACATGTTTTTTGTATGTTCCCTATGGAACAGTGGTTCTATTTACTAATTCAGTGTTCCCAGTGGGAAAAAAAATATGGGTATGCAATACATGTTTTCTAACATAAAATATTAAATCCCGAAAATAATTCATCTAGAAGATTGTTTCTCTATTTATAAAGTAGAATATGGGGTTTATAGGTCTTAAGTGATTTGTCTGAAGCCACACCACTAAGTGGTACCAAGGTTGGAATTTAAACCCCATCCAGCTGGCCTCAACACCAGAGCTTTTTTTTTTTTTTTTTAACGTTTATTTATTTTTGAGACAGAGACAGAGCATGAACGGGGAGGGTCAGAGAGAGGGAAACACAGAATCCGAAACAGGCTCCAGGCTCTGAGCTGTCAGCACAGAGCCCGATGCGGGGCTCGAACTCACGGACCGCGAGATCATGACCTGAGCCGAAGTCGGCCGCCTAACCGACTGAGCCACCCAGGCGCCCTCAACACCAGAGCTTTTTGCACTGCACGGAACTGCCATTTACCGTCTCTGTCTTCTGGTCACCTCTACATGAGGGTTGGAACAGGAAGGCGGAGTATCACCTGTTCTACCTCAGCAGGGAATGTGTGTTGGGTAACTCACATTTTTCCTGCTGTGTGTACTTTTGCACAAACTTCACCAGAAACACTTCAGTATTGATTGGAGGCTATAAATAAATTTTAGCAAGTAGGCTAATTCACAGATACTGCATACACGAATAATGAAGATCGGCTCTGTGAGTGTGTGAGCCTGCATGTCACTGCTAGTTGGTGCATAGAGAATCTCCTATTGCTGCCTTTGATGAAGGAACTGCCATTTGTGAGAGGCACCTTTGGAAAAGTCCTCATGGCAAGAAACTTGAGGCAACCTCTAGCAGCTGAGAGTGGTCTCTGAGCAGTAGCCAGCAAGAAAAAAGGAACCTCAGTTCCTAGACTTGCAAGGAGATGAATTCTAATGACCTGAGGGTGTCTTTCCCCCTCCTGATCCAGAGATAGTAAAAGATGAGTGGGTGTTGTTTTAAGGTTTTGAGTTTGTGATAGTTTGTTATGCAGCAATAGAAAAGTAATGCAGGAAGTAAGTGCTTACACATTCCTGAATGGAGACCAGAATCCCTGGTTGAGGAACTCATCTCCTTAAGTGTGATAGCTGCTTGTTGAGTAGACAACTGGCAGGTATGGTGGGGTCATCAGGACATGAGAGGGTATCTGGAAGCTGAGAAATAAGAAGTGAGGCTGCACTTGAAAGACCAGGTAAACAAAGGAGATGCCAAAGCTAAAACAGTGGCACCAGCATCTATTATCTGAGAGGACAGAAGTAGGTAGGTTCTTAAAAGTATTAATGCAGCTTCATAAATGTCTAGACTCACTAACTAATTCACTCTTTTCTCAGCTGTCCCTGACCCTGGAATATCACATCAGGGCATTTTAAGTGTTGGAAAGTTTTTAGATCCCTGTGAAGGCAGTATTCTGGTTGCCATGGGAGAGAGCTGAGTGGACAGACGTGGGTGTAGTGCATCCTGGTGTGAATTGTTAAGCACATCAACCCTTCTGATACCAGCCGTCCCCTTAGATGATAAATCTCCTCCCTCCTGCCAGTGGGCACTGTAACCCTTTCCTGACACTAATTTCATAAGGAGGGGATGATGGCTGTGGGGTAATGAGGCTGTGAAACCTTCCAAACTGTAGACTTGTGCATTAAGAGAAAATGATTTTCAGTTACAATTGGTGTGATTCTAACTTATTTAAACACACACACACACACAGAAAAAAAAATAAGGTGTAACTGCATCAAAACGTTACAATGGATATGCCTACATGGAGGATATGGAATGAATTTTACTTGTTTTCACTTACTCCTTTTTGTCCTACACAACTACTTGTGAAACAACAAGAGGTTAAAAAACTCATTATTATTGGGGAAAAGAGAAATTCTCTTTTAGAGGTCAGACCCGTCTTTCAATCATGCTGCCATGGACAGTGGGTGGTGATGGATTTAAGTGTGGGCGTTTGCAAAGGATGCAACAGACATTCTGGTTTCAGAACTTTTGGTGCCACTGAAATTAAATAATAGTAAATGTCACCTTCAGTGACTCCCTCTTGCCTTCCCTATTCACGCTAAAGCCCGAAGGTTTGTTTCCCTTTGCCTAGAATGTCCTCTTCTCCCTTCTTAAAATCGGTGACGTCTCTCTTTTCAGTGCCACCTTAAATATTAGCTCTCTTCGAAAGCTCTCCTCACCCCAAGAGGTTGGGGGTTCGGTTAGGGGAAGCTCCTCTGTGCTCCTCAATCCCCCACCCCATTACACGTTGTACACCCTAGCATGCCTGTTTTCCCCCAGTTAGAGTAGATTCTTTGGTATCTATTACAGTGTCGACCATAGAGCTTGAGGGCACAGAGTAAAGTGCTCAGTAAGTGAGATAAATTTGAGCTTGGCTCTTGTTTTGCCTCAGAGTTGAAAATGGAGCCCAGCTGTGCTTGGCTCACAAGTAACCCTAATAGGGTGGGAACGAACATTGTGTTAAACCAAAATGTGTGGCCGGGGATTTTGCATTCTGCATTTTTCATGCCCTAACTGGGGTGTGCAAGCAAGCCTGAGGGGTAATGATTTACCAACCTCATTTTCCAAGACTGTTATCCCTTCATTTTGACACACTATTAAAATCATTTAATTATCACTATTTTGCCTTGTCATTATGGAGCCACTGTGATCCATTATTTAGGGTTTTCAGATTTTCTGCCTTTCACCCACTAGGCGTAGGGGCAGAGGTTGAGATTTCCTGTGCAGTTTAGTTTCTGTAACTTCATGAACATAGACTTCACTGTACTCTAGCTTTTCCTGTTCTGCAAATACTTTAAGATCATCCCTTGGGTCCTTGGGTAGCTCAGCCCATTGAGCATCCTACTCTTGGTTTGGCTCCAGTCATGATCTTGCAGTTCGTGGGTTTGAGCCCCACTTGGGGCTGTGCGCTGATGGTGCAGAGCCTTCTCAGGATTCTCTCTCTATCTTCTTCTGCCCCTCCCCTGCTCGTTCTCCCTCCCTTCCTCCCTCCCTCTCTCTCTCTCTTTCTGCCTTCCCCTGCTCATTCTCCTTCCCTCCCTCCCTTTCTCTCTCTCTCATTCTCAAATAAACTATAAAAAAATTTTAAAGACCATCACTGCCCTAGGACTTAGGTTTTCTGTTCCTAGTGAGCTCTCACCCAAGGGCTTTGCTGAATCATTTTCAAATGATACCTTTTAGAGGTGCTGACCCTGACTCTTGATTTACATTAGACCACTCACACCCACCTCCTCTCATTATTATCACACCACTCTGCTCTTCTGTTTTTCTAATTTTAAGTGTAATATGTATGTATTTTTTCTCAATAAATTTGGAAACAGCAGTGCATAAAGGTCACCTGTAATAATCCTACCCTCTTGGTATTAACGATAGTAACATATTTGGGGTGTTTTTTTCCCAGTGTTTTCCCATGCACTTAAATTTGTGTGTGTGTGGTAGAAATTTTCAAACACAGAGAAGAGAGCTTAACAGGTTCCCACACACCCACCACCCAACTCCAACAATCGTCAAATATACATATATCAAGGTGAATAGTTAATAGGGAAAGGTACTTTATGGAAGAGTCACAGCAAAAACAGCAGGCAGGATGGTAAGTCACATAGAAACCCCCAGCAATCACTAGAAAATCACTGTGTTGCAGCTCCTAATGAAATAATAGAGTTAAGCAATAATAACCAATAACTACTAAACCACTAATTGAAAGGATGATGGTGACACTACCCAAATCCACTGTTGAACCATTAAATTAGTAAAATTGGGAGAACCAGAGGTTATGTACTTCCTTATAAGATGCAATAGGTAATACCCAGTACCACCCACAATGTCTTGCTAACAAGAAAATAAATTGCACCTGAATCAATAAAGCTTTTAGCTCTAATTGACAGTTATAGGAAATATGAGATTAGAGAGAAATGTTAAACATGTTTTTAGATTTGAATGAAAACATTGAAACCCAGAAAATGGGAAATCCTAGCAGAAAATGATAGAGAATAATGTAGTGAACCTCCTGTACCCACCTTCTCGCATTATCACATCTGAAATAGATTTTATATTTGCTTCTTAATTTGTAAATATATATTTTTTTAAGTGTGATCCATTGAAGCCCCTGGGTACTGGTCCCCCATTCCCATTTTTTCCTTTGCTGCTTGAATTGTTATTCCCATAGATATTTTCTAAATATTTATGAATCCACAGACAAAATACGATATCCCATGCATCTTTTTTAGTCAACATTGTGTTTTGATTTATCTATATTTTTACATGTAACTCTAGTTTATTCAATTTATGTTTTGTATAATACTTGCCTGTATGACTATACCACAATTTGTTACCATTCTCATATTGATGGACTTGGAGGTTATTTGTACTTTTGCACGTAAGGCTATGATACAGATTCATGAACTTGCCTCCTTGTGCTTAGCTTAAATATGTAGACATGAAATTTCATGGTCGGAGGGTATGTCCACCTTCACGTTTACCAGATGTTCCAAAGTTCACACTACTCTTAATCCTTTGCACCTCTATAGAATTTAAAAGCATGCTGGGTTAAAATCTGATGGAAAATTATTATGATTTGGTATGATTGCATTGAACTTGAACATTTATCGGAGAAGGATTTACTTTATGATCTTGTTTTCTTGATGAGTTTTGTGTAGGGTCTCACCATTTTTGAGGACTCCTTTCATGTCTGTCAAATATATATGTATATAAAATGTATACATTTAAATTATTTGTGCATACCTTTTCTTTTCTCTCTATAAATATATTTTTATATTTAATTAATACAGAAATTTATCTCTTGCTACCTTACAGGTTTTTGTGCCATTTTAATGGGATATATTTTTCCTCATATAATTTGAACTGTTTATTTTGTTTCTGGAAATAATGATGTTACTGATTTTTATATGGTGATCTTTATTCAGCAATATTGCTGTAATCCTTAATAATGCTAATAACTTGGTTGTAGATCTCCATGGGTATTTGTTATCCATACAATTTGTCAAGACTGTTTTAGCTCCACCTTTTCAATGTAATTAAATAGATGAGATATATAAGTATATAGGACTATAGATGCTATAATTACATACTATATATATTAATATAATTATAATATGTTAATTCTACCAATTACATATTTTTATTTTTTTGACACAGCATTTATTTTCTGTTGCATTAGCTGGAAGACTGAACGAGCTGTGATGAGTAAAAGCAGTGATTGTAGGCATTCTTTCTTGTCCCTGATATTGGTGGGAATCCATATATAGTTTCTCCTTTAAGCATGATCATTACAATAGATTTGATAAATAACTTTATGGGTTAGAAAAGTTCTCTACTGTATTTTGTTAGCTAAGAATTTTTATAATGAACAGGCATTAAATTTTATAAAATTGCCTGTTCTGCATCAATTGTTATAATTATATGCTTTTCCCCTTATCTTTTAATGCAGTGTATTACCTTAATAGGAGTTCTGATTTTGAGTCATTATTGGATCTTGGGATAAACCCTATTTGATCATGATGTATTATTATTTTTAGACCTTGAGGAATCCAATTTTATAGTGCTGTATTGAGATTTTTACATCTACATTGATAAGTGAGAATGGTTTATAATTTTCTCTTTTTATGCTGTCCTTGTTAGATTTTGTTACTAAGGTGATTGCTACCCTCATTAAGTGAGTCATGACTTTCTTTTTATATTTTTGAAAAAAATTATATCAGGCAGAAGATTATCTGTTCCTTGAAAATTTGGAAAAAAAAATTTTTTTGCCTTTAGAGTGAGCATATTAGACAGAGGAAGCAACTTTGATCACCACTTCTATTTCTTTTATGGTTACTGGCTTACTGTTGTTTCTCTATTTTTCTTGAGTCAACTTGAGTAATTTATTTTTTCTAGAAAACTATACCTGTAATATACTTTTTTGTTTAGTAGCACATATAGCTTACTCTTTTGATTTTAAAAATATATCTTACAGAAATACCATATGACCCAGAAATTCCACTCCTGGGTACATACTCCAAATATTTGAAAACAGGTGTTCAAAGAAAAACTTATACGAGAATGTTCAAAGGAACACTGTTTGCAATAGCCAAAAGGTGAAAATAACCAGTATCCATCATCCACTAATGAATGGAAAAATGAAACATATTATATCCATCAATAGAAAATCATTTCTCCATAAAAGTAAATAAAGTATTGATACATGCTCCAACATGAATGAGCCTTGACAACATGATGAGGAATGAAAAAAAAAAAAAAAACACAAAAGGTCACATACTGTATGATTCCATTTATACGAAATGTCCACAATTGGCAAATCCAGAGAGACAGAAAGCAAAAAGTGTCATTAGGATTTTGAAAGGGATTGCATTGAATCTATAGATCACTTAGGGTAATAGGGACATTTTCATCATGTAAAGTCTTCTAGTTTATGAGTACAGCATGGTCTTTTAAAAAGCAAATTTATTTACATGTGTTACGATACAGATACATTTAGACTTTTATAAAGCATGTAATTTTATTTTTGTTCACCATATTTTCCCTTTACTTTTTTTTTTTCTCATATACCTCTTTCTTTTGGATCAGTCGAGTTTACTTTATTCCTCTACATTGGTTTGGAAACAATAGATGGTACCACTTCTTAGTGCATTAGTTCTTAACAGGGGGCATTTTGCCCCAGGGAGACATATGGCAATATCTTGACACATAGTTAGTTGTCAGCTAGGGGGTAGAGTGTTCTATCGGCCTCCAGCGGATAGAGGCCAAGGCTGCTGCTAAACATCCAACAATGCACAAGACAGCTCTCCACCACCAGAATTATCCAACTCAAATATCACTAGTGCCGACTTTGAGAACAGGCAGGGGTACCATGGCATGAATGTACCTGGCATTATTTGTCCGTTCTGTTTTATTAATTGGAATTTTAGTTCATCTTTTTTGAAATCGTTATTTGTAGTTAACATTTAAAATAGATTGCAGCATATTTTATCAACTTCTGGGCTCAACTTTGTTTCTTACGTTCCTCTGTATTTATTATCTTTATTCTGATGCCCACACTGACAGTTCTTTTGGCGAGTATTTGTGGATGGTAAATTCTCTTATCTTAGCCTCTCTATATCTGAAAATGTCCTTGTGTTGCCTTCGCTCCTGAATAGTAGATTGTCTTCATTCACTTCTGGGACTCCTACTTGATGCTTGCTGGAGCTTTTCAATCAGTCATTCTTATCACTTGTTTGCCCTCCTTTTTAAGCTCTTTGTCTCTCTCTAGTGACTTCTGGGTGAATTCTTCAGTGTTATCCTTCCCGTGATCCTCATTTGGCTCCTATACCCATCCATGAACTTATCATGGGCTGGCCAGACGTAGGTCACATATTCATTCCTGGACTTGGGAATGGGTTTGGTCCAATCCACAGAGGTTGAGAGTAGGCAACAGAAGTAGGACTCTTCAAAGAAAAATAAAAGGATGCTACTAATTTTCAAAGGGGAATGGCACTGGGCAGGCAAACCCAGGAGATGTTTCCTGCAAATACGCTGTCTTCTTGATCTGGATTTTCTTCTTTTTGCTGCCTCTCATCCCCATTTCTCTTGCCCTAACGAGCCTAGGAAACTTTTTTCATTGTCGAAGATCCTAATGAATCATTCTTGGCTCCGTGTGATTTGTCTCTTGCACTGCATTATTGGCTAATTGTCTGTCTCCCCTGCCAGACTATGTGCTGTCAGCACCAGAGCTATGTCTTCTCCACACTTAGAGCCAAAATTGGGCAAAGGAAGAACTTGAGCTCCAAAGTGATATAAACAAACACAAAAAGAAATCACGTAAAAGCTTATTATTTTTGCAAAGTTAAGGGGCTTCATAGAGGAAAGCTTCATTATGCTCATGCTTGCCCTAAAAGAACTGTTCTATAGCTAGAGTTGTAGAGATCGCAGAAATCCCCCATCCTGTATGTACAGTGGGCAGAGAATCTTTTGATCGCCATTTCTCTAGAGCAATATATTATCTGCAACATTCTTGAAAAATAGGTTGTTTAGAGCTTTTTTTTTCTTCCAGGCCATTTTAGCCCTCCTGGAACTTAGGTTTAAATTCCAATTTTAATAATCCTAGCTTCTGTTTTTTATCTACCACTAAGATCTGTAAGTTCCTTTGAACAACAGGAGAGTGGAGACCTCTGTCTTCTTTGGTGCTGGTCTTTCAGTGTCTAGAACAATGCCTGGCAAAGAGCAGGAACTCAGTACATGTTGACTGAGTGAATAGAAATGAAAATTTCTATCAAAGTCATGAATAGTTAATCAGTGAGAAGGATGTAGGAAATTGGCAGAGAAGTCCTAAACACTTAGCTCAACTAGCAAGGAAACAAAAGGTTAATTGGTGTGCAGACCTCTGAGTATTCAAACCATTCTGCCCTAGTATCCTTGGAGGGGAACAGATTGGGAGAGGGTTCTAAACCTCCCAGCTTACTTTTGTACTTTTTTGAGATTTATTTTAACAATAAGCTTCTGTAACCTCAATACATGTTAATGGTGAGACCATGGGTATCATCCAACCCATTTGTAAAATGGGGATACTAAGGATGTTGATCTTTTAAAGACTGGGGCGGGGGTACAGAATGAGATGAATGAACATGTTGCATGGGACCCGGCATGCAGTGAACTCTGTACTTGTATTTTAGAACTGAGCTCAGTAAATGTTCTTGTTTATAGATAGCCCTACCTGTGACCAAATGTGTGGTCTTGGTGATTGCTTTCATTTTACTGTGTCTGTTATAGTTTGACAGGCTTCATTATGCCTCATGATCTTCAGTATCTTCAAGTTGCCCCTCTATTAGGTCATTCAGTAAGTATTTCTTAAAGGTATCCCGTGTGCAAGGACCAGTGCTAGGTAGTAGGGAGACAGTGATGAAAAGTATACACCTAGTCCTTGCTCTCAAGGCATTTACAATCTCAGGTGTGAGAGAAAGAGGAAACAATCAGACCTGTAAGTGTTTAATTACAACTTGCTGCATGTTTTGAAGGAAGGGTACAAAGTACTATGAGGACACACACGGGGGCATTGGGAAAAGGCTTGCTGGAAGGTGTGGCACTGAGGGTAAATCTTTTGGAAATCTGTGTAGGAGTTGGCCAAGAAAAGAGAGAAGAGAAAAGCTTGTTTGTTTCACTGGTGAGCCGACAGAAGGACAGGACAACCAGAGCCCAGAGAGCAAGGAGGAGAGGTGACACCAGGTGAAGCCAGGGGCAAGTCTTGCGGGCTGCCCTTTATGTATCATCGTAAGGGTTTTGATCTTTATCCTGTGATCTATTTGAAGATTTTAAGTCAGATACCAGTAAAGATATTTTAGTACATTTGTTAAGATCATAGATTCTGAAGCCAGGATGCTTAGATCTGGGTTCCAGCTTAGTTACTGAGCAAGTTACTTAACTTTTTGATCCTCTGTTTTCTCATCCATAAAATGGGGATAACAAAAGTCCTTATATCATAGGGTTGTACTGTGTGTGTGTGTGTGTGTGTGTGTATAAAATATGTGCAGGAATGTGCATATATTGTATATGATACATGTATACATCATATGGTATGTATATCATACATGATAAGAGGCTATAATCATCCCCATTTTATGCATGGTGTGCATGTGGGGGGTGCTTAGAAAGGTGCTTCATATACTTGAAATTCTACAGAGATTTAAACTATCACTCTATGAGCTATTACTGTTGTTATTATTTTGCTCAGATTAAACCCTCTGAAATCCTTACATAGGAGCTCAAATCTATTCTATCTTTGGAGATAAAAAGCAATCACATTGTGCTCTTGGGTTTGTCAAGACAGATTTTTCAGGGGGTGGGGAGCCTGCCTTGTAGTTTCTTTCTCATTAGCTACATCAAGCAGCTCTTTGGGCCAGTAAAGAGGAGCTGGAACTGTCTACTGAGGTCATCTGATGGGCCCCCAGAGGAGAGGAGGCTAAGTCTCAACTCCTGCACAGGTATTTAGTTCTCTAGCTAGAGGAGGGCAGGAACCACAGTTAGTTGCAGAAGCTATTGAATGAAAAAAAAAAAAAAAACCACTCATAATTTAGATCAAACTTGTGCAAAGAGAAGGCCAAATCATTTCCGTGTTTTTCTGGAGGAACTCTGGTGGCTAATCCATCACTAGAAGGTAGAAATGAAATACTTGCTGCTTATCTCCCAGAGAAGAGTTGCACACAGAGAGGCCCCCGGGGTCTGGGGGTTGCCATGACACACAGGGAGTGGTGGGGTGTGATTTATTAGCATGTGCACAGCTCTCTTGGCTTTTTGTCCTTTGAGCAGTGCTGGGAGCCAACCAAGCCCGGCTACTTTGCATACTAATAAAGATTGGTGCATGTAATTATTCAGCAGTCACACC
The DNA here is from genome assembly GCF_007474595.2 of Lynx canadensis. Taxonomy (NCBI): domain Eukaryota; kingdom Metazoa; phylum Chordata; class Mammalia; order Carnivora; family Felidae; genus Lynx; species Lynx canadensis. The sequence continues at coordinate 5,056,109 of NC_044318.1, forward strand.
GTTATTCCTCAGAGATAAATCATCCCTGGTTTATTTACCCTTCTTCCCTCAAGTTATTTTAAGTTGCCTTTAATGTACCACATCTCAAGTTGAGAGGAAGTACCAACTACTTTAGTTTTTAAGACATTCTAGGTAGCAAAGATTCCATTTGACTCCATCTATATTTTTGAAGGGCCCTGCCAGCACCAGCACCAACCCCCTCTTTTCTCTTCTGGGATCAGTTATCCTGTGTGCATGTGGAAACAGGGTGAGAGAGGCCAGTGCCAGGACTCCATTTTGGTACATCCTGGGGGAGTTGGAATCAGGACTGAGACCTATTAGCTTCTACTCCTTGAGGGATGTATTACCCATCTTCAACCAAAAAGTCATGAGAATGAGGCTCCTGTCTCCAAAGACACTCATGGACCACCTCTTCCCTCATCCTGTTTATTTGTCCAGCTTTATTTTTGCATCCACAATGTAAACACCTACATTGTATGCCATCGAGGAGAAGGCCAACCTCCATCAGCAGAGATAAAATAGGATAAATCCCTTGATTTATACAGCCATTGATCTTAGTCCTGAAAGGCCATCTTCTGTCATGCTTTGTATTATTTCCATAATCACCCAAACCAATAAATCATGTCCTACTGGATATCTTGGCTTTTGAGAATGTCTATAACCAGCAAATATTTAACATTAGTACATAGGTTTGTTTGTTTTTTTGTTTGCATTTTTTTGACTAGCAGCAAAGAAAAAAAATGGAGAGGAGGCAATCAATGTGGGGTCACTAAGTGAGCAGTGAGAGGGAGGTGAAGCTTGATTTGTATGATCTCTGGCCATTTGAACAAAAGGAGGAAGGGGAACTAAAGTGGTTGGGGAGCTTTTAGGAACAGACAAAATCATGTTATCATCCTCCTGGAATGCAGTGACCAAATCCTTTCCAGTTTACTAACCAAAGTATGCAAGGTGCCTAGAACAGTTTGGTGGGAACATAGTGGAACCCCAATAAATGTTTGTTTAATGAATGAATTCAACATTTTGCATATTTTCTTTAAAAAATGTTTGTTAATGGGGCGCCTGGGTGGCGCAGTCGGTTAAGCGTCCGACTTCAGCCAGGTCACGATCTCGCGGTCCGTGAGTTCGAGCCCCGCGTCAGGCTCTGGGCTGATGGCTCAGAGCCTGGAGCCTGTTTCCGATTCTGTGTCTCCCTCTCTCTCTGCCCCTCCCCCGTTCATGCTCTGTCTCTCGCTGTCCCAAAAATAAATAAACGTTGAAAAAAAAATTTAAAAAAAAATGTTTGTTAATATTTATTTTTGAGAGAGAGAGAGAGAGAGAGATTGTGTAAGTGGGGGAGGGGCAAAGAGAGAGGGAGACACCGAATCTGAGGCAGGGTCCAGGCTCTGAGCTGTCAGCACGGAGCCTGACGTGGGGCTTGAACTCACGAACTGTGAGATCATGACCTGAGCCGAAGTCAGATGCTTAACCGACTGAGCCACCCAGGTGCCCCAACATCTTGCATATTTTCTTTATGCTCATATCCTGCTTGGAACTTTCCACAAAATAAGAAAATGCACACAGATGCATTTCTTTGTAGTCAGTTTAAGTATGTCTCCTAATGTATGTCTGTGAACATGGAGGTAGAAATACAGCCCAGACCAAGGTGATCTCAAGGTGCCCATTCCCTCCAATCTCCTACCAGTCTTGATTGTCCTTTAGCAGAAAACCTGGCCTTTGATTTCCCTGGTGTTCTCCCTTCGTTTGTGCTAGGTGAGTCATGATGGAGACATGATTTAAAACATAGCCTGAGTGGGAGGGAGCTGATCATTAAAAATGTATTTTCTCTGGGAGTTTGTTTTTAAAACTTTGGGCCAGAAAATATGTAGAGGAATGTTTGGCTTTTAATAATTAAATCTTGCATTGTTTTAATTTTCTCCAGAGTATCTCTCTGGAGGAAAATAAAGTTGCAAATCCAATATTTATGTCTTCCCTAAAGCATTGGTTGCCAAATGAAATGAGTTTTGCTATTTTTTTCTTGATGGTTGATTTGTCTCCAGAGGGCTCCCTTTTGAATTTGCAGGAAGGGTTTAATGTTCCATGAGAGTGGGGAGGAATCACTGGAACAGGAGGCAAGAGGGTGTGGATGTTCTTGGTTTTAGGAGGATGTGGGATTTAGAGTGTGGTCCTGCACCCCCTGCCCACTCCACAGGTTGCTGGCAACTTTCCCTTACCTCAGTCCACTTAACACACAGGCCATTTTCATCAGGGAGCAGAAGCCTAGCGTCCTGTGCAAAATCAATTATTTGTCTGACTGCTTTAGGCAACTTCTCCCTCCCACCTCCAGCAGCCTTGACCATAAGGGGGTGTTTAGACATGTGAGACGTGAAAAATATCCAGCACACTGAACCAAGATTTGGGTTTTCTAATACCCTTCCCTTCTCAGGCAACACAAACCTCCTCATTGGGTATTTTCCTTTAAGCTTTCAACAGTGGGACCCACACCTGCTAAGTATCTCCAACTGAGCCAAGCCCTGTTAAGCCAAGAGAGGAAGGCAGGGACCAGGCTACTCTTCTGTGTACAGTCCGAACTTCTTGGCTCTTTTGCCACTGTTTCAGGGGATGACTAGCTTCTTTAACTGCTGCTTGTGATGTGTTTGACTTTCCAAGTCAATTGTTCTTTAAAGACCTTGAGATGGGGAGTGCATCCTCACAAACATAGGGCATCTCATGCTTTTCATGGGGAATATTAGTGTCCTGCTCATAAAAGCAGTTGAACCAGGATGAGGTTTAGAAATCACAGAAGATGCTAGGTCCTACCTGGATATCTAACACCTCTGTTTGCCATCTGCAAGGACCCCAGAGAGTAGTTGAGAAGGGCAAGTATTATGCCTTACTCTAATACTCTGGCTACAAATGCAGTGTTTAAAAGCACAGTTTTTAAACACTCCAGGGAATATACAGCTGGCATTTAGTGCAGCTTTATGGTTTACCAGTGTTGCATCCTTGGGTGGAAACTTTAACTTCTGTGAGCATCAATAGCTTCATCCTTTAAGTAGGAATGATACCGTATCTTATTGGGTTTCTGTGAAGATTGAGAAAACCTATGTAAAGAACATGGCATAGTATTTGGTAGTAAGAAGACATTCAACAGAGATTTGTTAGAAAGAAAGTATAGTAGCATTTAACAATGTCATTGGAACCAGATGGACCTGGGTTTGAATTCCAACTCTACTACCTGATACTATTTGCAGCCTTGGGAATGCTATTTCTAAGCTTCAGTCCTATAGTCTGAAGTACGGGCACTGATGCTCACCTCAGAAGGGTTTGTAAGGATTAAATTTGGCAATATATCCAAGGTGCCCATGGCAAATTATTGTTTTTGTTGTTGTCGAAAGAAGAAATGGATAATAGAGGCTGGCTGCTGTCCAGACCCATCAAACCCTAGGTTGTTTCCTGTTCTCTGGGCCCTTCCTGGAATCTTTTCTTTACTAAAAACCCAAAGTGGTCAAATTGGAACTGGATGTATGGAGAGAGACACGTGTTCTCTTTTGCATTGTCTGACTTCGTTCATTCATCTCCCTTCATTCATATATTCATTTTAACTTGATTCACTAAAAAAAAATATGTTTAAAAAGACCCAGATGGGGTCTCAGGCACTATCCAGTATATTGGAGATGAAGGACAGAAAGATCTTAAGCTTCTATGTATAGAAATTGTTTTGAAAGTCTAATAAAAGGCATGGCTTTCCTCTCAAGCATTGAGGCAGGAGAAAAGAATTTATGTAGACATTTAGTTTATAATTTTAAGCCCTTAAAAGACCCACGTGGATCCAGCTTGATCTGCGCCTTGTATCGTGTTTGATTTCCTTGTATCTGCTATTCCTACAGAAATAGTGTGCCACTTCTTTAAGAGGCTGACCTCCCAATCCACTTCAGCTATATGTCTTACAGTTTCCAGGAATTGGCATACTTCATGAACCCCTCCTTCCACCCAGCACACAGACACATACTCCCCACTTCCCCAGACACAAAGACCACCAATTGTTGCATGGTTCAGTGTTATATATGACACGTTTGGGTAATAAGCATCTATTTGGGGTATATTCAAGCTGAGCCCGAGGAGGATCAGTTCTCTCTGGAAGACTAATAATATGTGGAGACAAGAGGTTTGTGAGTTTATAATGTCTGAAGGAAACATGTCTGTCATTACTGATAATGAACCAAGCTCTTGTGGAAGGAAAACCATGGTAGACTTTGAAATCGGCTCCTACCTATAATGTGGGTGTTCAACCTCATAATGGATTCCATGTCAGTACATCCTATTTTTTGCTCAAGTTGAGTTTCTCTCGCTTGCAACCCATACAGCCTTGCTGAACATAGCCCCATCAAACTTCAGGCTCCAGTGAGAGATAGAGTAGAGAATGTGCTTTTATGGCTCAGCGGAATCAGGGTCATGATGGGAGGGGGCACAGCATGGTATGGCAGCATAGAGGAATGCTTCCTTACTCAGGAATTCGGTGAAGAGTGGCTGCATTGTGTCCTTGAGGAAGAGTGAGGACCAGTTCTTCTGCTCTTTGGTGAGCAGGAGTTATGCATGATTCTGACCTGATGGAGCTGGACCACCTGGCCTAGTCACACTGGCAGAATAAAGGGAATTTAAAACAGATTCTCATGGTAGGAGGTTTTATCATTCACTTTCTTTCACCTCCCAAAGCATACTAGGGTGAGTGTGCAGTAAGACAAATGGCAGCTCCTGGCCTGTGTGTGTCGATCACAGCGTTCATCCATCTCCCGTTTTCTCAGGCCCCCTCCTGACACTTCCTGTTTAACAGCAGGCCTCATTAGCTACTTGTGTCAGGCACCTTTCCTGCTGCCTTCTCCCAAAGGAAAATGTTGTCTTCTTCATTCAGGAGTCGAAATCTGACGCTAGATATCCCCTGCACATATACAACATCCACTTAATGAGACCCTTAAACTAGCAGCTCCCATTTACAAAGCTGCTACTGTGTTGGGACATGTTACCAGGTTCCTTAAATACCTCATCTGCTTTATTCTTCACAGTGGCCCTGAGAGGTGGGTGGCATTGCCCTTGGTTGCCAAAGAGCACCTAAGGGGTCAAGGTACTTGACCAAGAGGCTTCAGGTCTCTGACTCAAGCTTGTTTCACACCATAGTTGACGCACTGGAGGGCAATGATCTTTTTAGCAACCAGGGTATCTTTAGAACCTGAGAAAGCTCATGGCACATTACTGAATCTCAAGAACTATGTGCTGGACAGATGAAACTTAGAAGTATCCACAGATGCATATGAGAGGTGATAGGAAAGATCTCTTTTGAGACCATGAGTTTAGAGTCAAGGGTTGTGTGATAGCTGATTTGCCACTTGATCAATGAGGAAACTGAGTCCTGAAAGAATGGGTTGGGTAGCCCAGTGTCACACTGTGTAAGTGTTGGGGTGAGGCTTGGTGTCCGTGCTTTTTTCTGTTGCTTCCACTGTAGTCTGTGTTGGAGGTGGGGAGATGACCATCTTCTTCTGCCTGTGTTCTTGATATGTCCCCTTCATCTGTCTGCTTTCCAGACTGAAAGGTTGAGGGCCTCAAAGCAGAGAGGAGACTTTGCTGGGCTGTTGCTCCTGTGATAACACAAGTCACAATACTGCCCTAATTGCCTGTATTATAAGCATGGCAGGCCTGGCACATGGGTCCTCTCAGGGCAACTCTCCAATTAATCTTTTCTTCTCTGATTAAGGCTTGTATCCTGCATTTGTTGTGGTTGGGAGTGTTTGTGTGCAGGATGTTTTAAAGAGTTCTGTGTAGAGAGTAAGTGGAGGAATTTGGGGTTAACCATGCTGACATTATCTCAGACATGATCACTTCATGGTCCGGAACATCTCAAACAATATGGAACCCATTACCGGCTCTGTGTCTCTGGGGAGACCGGGCATTTGCTGGGCTGGTTGCTGCTGCTTACAAGACCTGAAAGGGTCAGAAAGGGTTGGAGACACCTCTCTATCTTGCCACAAGCAAGGAAAATATTGACTTACGCTGTGTATTAAGTTTCCTTCGTTAATCAAATACATATTTATTGCGAACCCACCCTGCCCCAGGTCTTGTGTCTAGAGCTGGGGTACAGTTGGAGCACAAAGAAATATGCCCCTGGCCTCCTGGGGCATTTGATCTGGAAGGAGAGACAGTGAGTAATCAAATTATCACAGTAATGAGTGCATAATTGCAGACTAAGATACATTCTCTGGAGGCATGGGACAGTTTATTAATTTGATTTAGTAAACACTTACATAGCACTTACTCTATGCATGACATTATTTTAAATACTTTGATAATAGTAACTAATTTAATTTCCATAATAACCCCATGAGGTATATATTAGTATTAATTATTATCTACATTGTACAAATGAGGAAACTGAGGTGCACAGAGGTTAAGTAAGTTGTCCAAGGTCATATAGCCAGTAAGTGGTGAGGCTGGGATTTACACCCATCCAGTCTTGATCCATAATTCATTCTCTTAACTACTCAGGATATAAAATCTCTGCTGAGAGTGTTTTCCAGAAGAATCTGTCTCTGCCTGGGTTTTGGACAGGATTCCTTGCAGAGAGAGACACTTAGGGTGAGGTTTGAAGGAGAAGAAGGAGACGTTAGCTAAGCAAATAGGGAAATTTCAGGTGAAAGGAACAGCGTTGCAAAGGCCCTGTGGTTGGAGGAGACTGGAAGATGACCAGTAAAGCTTGGTGTGAGATGAAACCAGGGAGGAAAGCTGAGGCCAGATCTCAGGGCCCATCAAAGGCCTTACTAAGGATTGTTTAGGTCTTTATTCTCAGGAACATGGGAAAGCCTTGAAAGATGGTAAGCAGTCAGATTTGATTCCTAAGAAAGGTTGCTGTAAATCTGGATGTCTACATGTATCTCAAGGACCTGGCATGTTGGAGACCTTCAGAGGAATGATGACAATAATAGTCAATTAACGGTCAATTAATTGCCTTTTCCCATGACTTTGAGCACTTCTCAGGAGAGAAGAGAGGAAGAAGGGCATGTGGGACCTCTCAGCTAATAATCATTAGTTAGATGCCACTGTTTTAGGGGCTTTTCATCATACACTATCTTGTGTAATTCACAACAACCGTGTGAGTTAGGCATTGACCCCATGTCACAGATTAGGAAATGGGGGATCAGGTAAATTTCCCCAAGGTCACACAGGTCACAAATGGCAGAGTCTAGAGTTCAATCCAGGTCATGTGGCTTCAAGAAAACCAGTGGTTAGTTATCTAAAGAAATCCCCCGATTCTCTCTGGTCTCAATTCCCAGACTTTAATGTGATTCTCTTTGGCAGAAGCATTTAGCTGTCTACCCAACTGCTGTACCCCCACCTTGTGCATCTGTAGAATTCCAGTTGCTTTAGAATATTGGACGCTCATGTTCTCTGGTGGAGGCAAGACCCTGCCCCGCCCCGTCGGCTGTATCTTGGTTGATCTCTAAGGCCGTTCTTGTTAATAACATGCTAGTATTAAGAATAGTGGGTGTGACTTTATTCTGGCCAATGATAAGTGAGGGAAAGTCTGCTGGATGAAGGGACAGGGAAAGGTTTTCCTGGTTTTAGGGAAGACCTCACAGCCTCTCTGTAGTGGAATTGACCAACCGTGAATCAACCTGCCTCTGAATTCCTTACTGTGTGTCATAAGTTTTTTGCTTGCTTAAGCCATTGTATGAATTGTATCATGCCTCGAGGCCACAAGTATCCTAAATTATACACCCCCTTTTGGAGTTCTTGTCAGTGGCCAATAGGGAGGCAGGAGAGGAGAATGAGCAAGGTGATGAGGGAAGGGAATGAGGCAAGGATTTAGACTAGAAGAGATGCAGGGGGCTTTAAAAGCTCTTCTTGCCCTTTAAGCTGTAGCGGTTGGTGGCACTTGCCCGTGTCTTTCCCGCCACTTTTGATATAAAATGGTGCTTTCCTTACCTGAGCTAATCTGGGCTTTGGTTCCCTAAATTCCCCACCTTGCTCCCACTGTGTCCCAGGCAGGTTGCTCTGTCTACAAAGGAAGCCTCTTTTAAGGTTCTGAAAGCTGACACTGGTTGATCTGGAAATTTCCAGATCTTTGATTCCTTTAAAGGGCATATTCTATAAGGAGCTGTGAGGAATGCTGTCAGCTCGGCAGTGTAAGAATTTACAGATAAAGTCACTCCATTTCCTTGTGGCCTCTGAAGACATGAGGAATAAAGACAAAGCATCCATCCCAGAGGAACTCATCATATACTATGATCCTAACATCTGGGAAAATGAGTTGGTTTCACCCAGGTCATCAAGGGGCTGAAACACTGAGGGCTTGACCACTTGGACAGCTAGGACACGTATGTCCATTTTACATGAGGTACCAAAGACTCCAGTCTGTGCTGAGCTCCTTGTTGGCAGTCGGGGGGAAGCCCATAGTGTCCATACCATTACACTCTTTCTGGGGTACCCAGGTGAGATGGCAAAGCCTGTGGAAGTCCTCAGATGTGTGAGCAATAAACTCGTACAGTTGAAGGTCACTGAGGTTTCGGTGTTTATGATAGTATTACTGTGGCAACAAATAACAGACATAGAATATGTCAGCAATTATCACATTGGTTAACACCAATTTTGGTTTGGCATCTCTGCAAAAGCGGGCAAGGAAATAATAACAAAATCAATTGTGATAATGATGATGATGCAATATACATACTGCACTAAGTGGACTTATCACAATCGTAACAGGAGCTCCACTAGATGGAAACTATTGTTGCCTCTGCCCTACAGACATGAGAACTGAGGCTTGGGTTGGTGGGCAGAGAGCCCAAAGTCGTATAACTAGCCTGCATCTCAGTGTCTTGAGCATCAAACACAGCAGTAGGCATAGAGTCGGTGCTCGCCTGTCTGTTGGTTGAATAAATATATTTCAAATTGTGTTTAGTTGAATAAGCCTGGAGCAGATAAAAGTAAAATAGTACATCTGCCTTAAGTGAACATAAACGAGAAGGATAACGTTTCCTACTTCTCTAATCATTAGTGTATGCGGTCTCTTTGTGCGGTGAACCCTAAATACCTAACGTTTATCCAGTTTGTTTCTTTCCGTGGTAATGCATTAACACTAACCATGAAGTTACTGTTACAAACAAGAAAACACACCCTGTTGGGTGTGTTTTTAAACAACCCTATAAATCAGGTTTGCCTTATTTCAAAATCTAATTCAATTACAGAGAACCTATACCTTGTGGACGATTAAACTGTAAATTGTGGGTGTCCACTGGGTGATTAGATTACTAAATATGTTCCCTGCCATAACTTACCTCTGTCCCTTTTGTATATTGTCTATGCCTACTCAAGGATAGGAACATTTCAGCAGACATGCACCACATTGAAGGATATTTATGGTGCATTTCAAACTTGGAATATCTTCTTCAAGGGGATACCAATGCATCATGCAAACTCTCACGACTTATTTGGCTTCTCTAAGTGGAAAAGTCCACTACCCAGAGCTCTCTTTTTCTTTTGCCAGTGCTCAGGTATTGGAACACAGAATTGTGAAATGTGACCTTTCTTGTTTTCCACAAAAATAATCTCTGTGCTGTCTGTTCTAGGTCAAAGCATGAAGGCTAAAGGCCTTGCCTTGTCTGTGATGAGTTTCTCAGGAGAGCAGGCAATACGCTGAGGTTAGGAGTCTTTGAGATGCTGCATCTGCATTAGAAGCCCACAGCAGTGATAGGAATGCTGGTCACCAGGGCTTCCTTTGGCCCAAAGCAAACAGCAAAGCAAAGGGGTTTGATTTCATGCACTGACTCATTGTTCCTTTAACACATATTTATTGAGTGGTGCAATATGTCAAAGCCACTTAAGAACCGTAACTACATTGCTGTGTTTGTCTAGCTCTTCACAGCTTATAAAGCAACTTTCTAATAATTCTCTCATTTGCTCCTCATAAAAATCTCATAAAGTAGGCAGGGTAGGAACAATCATAGTACGTTTAAATTGCCAGTGATGATACTGGGCATTAATTTAGCAATTACTACATACCAGGGATTACATTAAACACTTCACATATGTTGTCTCATTTAAGTTTCAAATAAATCCTCTGAAGTGGGTACTATTGTAGGGCTCCTTTTTTTTTTTTTTTTCATATGAAGAAACTGAGATTCAAGGAAGCTCAGGGATTTGTCCATGATTACACAACTAATAAGAGGCAGATCTTGAATTCAGACCTGGGCTCTCTGCCCTCCAGATGTCCATGCCTTTAATCCCTGAGTGTCTTGTCTCCCGGCACCTGAGCTTGGATTTACTGTCTTCCGGTGTGGCTCTTCCATTGACGTTGGGCCACTCTAAGGAATCCATTCTAGCTTTAAGGAGGTGTATTAGTGGCAGAAAACTCTTAACTCGTGAGACTGCACCTGTTCTCTTGTTCAGCCATTAGAAATTAGAAATCCTGGAGGAGCTACTCTCGCTGAGAATGTTGGAAAGTCCAGTAAAAGAAACTAATTTTCTCGGACTTTGATGAGTCCAGCCAAAAAAAAAAAAAAAAGAAAGAAAAAAAAAAGAAACTCAATAATAATAATTTGAAATCTCTCCTCGTTTCTTAATTTGGTTTTTGTTTTCAAAAGGGATTTCTTGTGTGACACAGACTGTCATTACTCTATCCACGTTTATCCACGCCCTTCCACTTTTGTTTGCATAGCCCTATAAGGGGATCTTTCCATTAATTTGGAGGTTTGAGGTAACTGCTACTAATAGTAATTTTTCATTTTGCAAAGAGATCTACTCAACCTCCCCATCAGTATTTTATCTGATTTCTTCAACCATCACGTTAAAGTAGATATTTGTAACCATCTGTCTATAGATGGAAAACTCAGGAAGATGGTTTTTTTTATTTGAGGCATGTATGTCTCCCTTTGTGGTAGGTTGACCATAATGCTTTACTACCTGGTATGGTATTATGCATCCATACCTGCCAGGGATTCATTGGCAGAATGGACTTCTTCACCTCTTGACTTTGAGTTTGGCCATTTGAGCTGCTCTGGCCAAGGGGATGTTAGCCAATGTGATCCAAACGTAGGGTAGAAAGTTCCTTATGCAGTGAGCTTGCCCTTATGCCCCTCTGTTGTTGTCATACCCCCGCCCCTCACACTCCCTGGGTAGCTGCTGTCCTTTTAGCTTGGGCCCCACAGGCTCAGTCTGTCTTCACAGAGACCAAATCTAGCCCTGTTATTAAGCACACATGTGGAGCACACATGAACCAAACCTGAAAGGAGAAGGCAGGCCCAACCGATCTCTGGTTTGAAGCAGAGAAAACCGGCTGAGACCAACTTAGATGATTCAGTCTGTAAACAAGCCATAGGCCTATGCTCCTAAATGAATGCTGTATTAAGCCACTGTGGTTTGGGTTGGTTTATTGCGTAGCATCGTTGTGACTATAGCTAACTGATACGCTCTCATTGGATACGAGCTCCATGAAAGCTGAACTGTGTTTATTCCCCCTTTATCTCCAATGTGAAACATAGGGCCTGGAATAGAAACCAAATTAAGTACAATTATTCTTAAATGCATGGAGCTTAAATCAAGGCATATTTGGCTTTGATGACATGTAGTAATGGTGTTAAAGCCTTCTGGCATCATGGCCATCATATGGGTAGTGAAGATAACATTCTTTTTTTAAAATTTTTTTTTTCAACGTTTATTTATTTTTGGGACAGAGAGAGACAGAGCATGAACGGGCGAGGGGCAGAGAAAGAGGGAGACACAGAATCGGAAACAGGCTCCAGGCTCTGAGCCATCAGCCCAGAGCCTGACGCAGGGCTCGAACTCACGGACCGCGAGATCGTGACCTGGCTGAAGTCGGACGCTTAACCGACTGCGCCACCCAGGCGCCCCATGATAACATTCTTCATAAGATTTTCAGGTTTGGATAAGATCAGGTATATAAGTGACTTCATGTGGTAAGCACTCAGTAAAAGTTAGCTTTTATGAGCGTGTCCCCAAGTAATATTTGTTGAATACATTTCACCCATTTAAAGTATACAATCCAGAGGCACCTGGCTGGCTCAGTGGGTATAGCACGACACTTTTCTTGTTGTTATTGTTAAATGTTTATTTATTTATTTTGAGAGAGAAATAGCATGCATGCAAAAGCAGGGGAGGGACAGACAATGAGGGAGAAAGAAAATTCCAAGCAGGCTCCATTCTGTCAGCATAGAGCCTGACATGGGACTCGATCCCACAAACCATGAGATCATGACCTGAACCCAAGTCAAGAGTCAGACGCTTAATCGACTGAACCACCCCAATAATGAGATCCTTCATGTCAGGGTTGTGAGTTCAAGCCCCATGTTGGGTATAGAGATTACTTTAAAAAATTAAAAAAAAAAGTGCACAATCCAAAAGTTTTTAATACATCCACATGGTTGGACAGTATTACCACAATAATTTTAGAAGCTTTAATGATCCCCCAAAGAAATCCCATACCCAGTAAGCATCCACTTAAACCCCTTTTTGACCTCCTCCCAACCTCGGGCATTCACTCATCTACTTTCTGTAGAATTGCCTATTCTTTATATTGCATATAAATACAATCATATAATATGTGGCTTTTATGGCTGGATTCTTCCACGTAGCATAATGTTTTCAAGGTTTTTCCATGTTGTAGCATATATCAATACTTCATTACTTTTTATTGCTGTAAAATACTCCATAGTATGGATATACCACACTGTATCCATTTATTAGTTGATATATATTTAAGTGGTTTCTGCTTCTTGGCTGTAATGAATTATGCAACTATGAACATTTGTGCACAAATTTTTGCATGGACACATGTTTTCATGGCTGTTGCATATATATTTAGGAGTATAAATGTTAAGTCATACGGTGACTCTATTTTTGGAGGGAGTACCAAAGTGGCTACACCATTATACATTCTCATTTCCATTAGCAGTAAATGAGGGTTACAGTTTTTCCATATCTTTGCCAACACTTAGGATTTTTTTTTTATTCTATCCAGTCTACTGCGTGTAAAGTAGTATCCTGTTGTAGTTTTGATTTGCATTTTCACATGACTAAGAATATTGAAAATCTTTTCATGTTTTTTATTGGTCATTTGTATATCTTCTATGGAGAAATATCTATTGAGATTAGTTTTAAATAACCCATTTTTAAACTGGGTTATTTATCTTTGGATATTGAGTGACAAAAATTCTTTATATTTTCTGGGTACTAATACTTTATCAGATTATGATTTTCAGATTTTTTTTTCATATTTTTTTAACTTTCGTGATCATATCAGTTCCAGCATAAAAGTTTTAATTTCTGTTAATTTCCATTTACATAATTTTTCTTTTTGCTTTTATTATTGCATCTAACAAGACTTTGCCTAACCCGAGGTCATGAAAATTTATTCTTTCCTTCTAAGAGTTTTGTCATTTTACTTCTTCAATTCAGATCTGTGATGTATTTTTTTTAGATTTTTTTTACATTTATTTATTTTTGAGAGACAGAGCACAAGTCGGTGAGGGGCAGAGAGAGAAGGAGACACAGAATCCGAAGCAGGCTCCAGGCTCCAAGCCATCAGCAAAGAGCCTGACACGGGGCTCGAACTCACGAACCGCGAGATCATGACCTGAGCCGAAGTCGGACACTTAACCGACTGAGCCACCCAGGCGCCCCGAGATTTGTGATGTATTCTGAGTTAACTTTTGGGAGTTTGGTGAAAGGAGGTCGAACCTCATTGGTTTTCATTGGATTATCCGGTGTTGTTTCAGTATTGTGGAAAAGACTATTCCTTCACCACTTGACACTCTAACAAAAATCCATTGATGGGAAACGCAAGCAAGGGTTTACTTATGAATTCTCAGTTCTGTTTCATTGATGTCTATACATCGATGGTTAGGCCACTACCGTGTTGTGTTAATTACTGTAGCTTTGTAGAAAGATTTGAATTTGGGGGATGTTAGCTCTCCAATTTTGTTCTTCATTTTCAAGATTATTTTGGCTATTCTGGGTCCCTTGTATATCTTTGTGAGTTTTAGGATCAGCTTGCCAACTTCGAAACGAAAAAGGCAGCTGTAAGTTTGATGGGGGTTGTGGTGAATCTGTAGGTCAATTTAGAGGGTGCTTTCCTCTTAGCCGTACTAAGTCATCTAATCCATGCATGTGGAATGTCTTTTCATTTATTTAGGCCTTTTTAAATTTCTTTAAACAATGATTGATAGTTTTCATTGTAAACATTTTACACTTCTAAGTTTAATCCTAAGTATTTTATTCTTTTTAATGCTATTACAGATGGAAATGTTTTTTAAATCTCATTTTCAGGTTTTTCACTGCTAACGTAAAGCAACTATTTTTTTGGATATTGATCTTGTATCATGCAACCTCATTGAACTTGCTTATTCTCTGTGTGTGTGTGTATCTTAGATTTATCTAGATGCCTGTATTTATTTTTCTTGACACAGTTGCTCTGGCTAGAACCTCCAGTATAATGTTGAATAGAAGTGGCCTGAGCTGATACCTTATCTTGTTCCTCATCTTAGGGAGAAAGCCTTTAGTCTTGAACAGTTCAGTATGATGTTAGTTGTGGGTTTTCATGGATTCCCTTTATCAGTGTGAGGAAATTCCCTTCTATTCCTAGAGTGTTAAGCATTTTTTTTTTCGTGAAAAGTTGTTGGGTTTTGTCAAACGCTTTTTCTGTGTCTGTCGAGTTGATCATGCTACTTTTGTTCTTATTATCTGCCCTCTCTTACTTGCTATGCTCATAATTGTCTAAGCTGTCCCAGCCTTGCCCATGAGACCTTTGTGAAGGGCTTGCAGCTGGGGTGTGCCAACATTTAACAACCCCAAACAGAAGATCAAGTGCAAGGTTCACTGCTTTCAAAACCAAAAATACAATTACAGATTTGATTTTATGCCTCCCCCCTTTTTGTGGGGTAAGCATTTCGGAGGCTTTAACAGTATGTGTTACCTTTTCGCTGCATAGACTGGGTTCCAAACAGAGGCCAACCTGGTGGACTCACAGATCTGAGGTATTGGGATCTGTTAGCCAAGAGCCTTTATAGAACCAGGTTTCTCTGCTGACATTCTGTCTTTTCCACAGTTACATTGCATAATATAACCAAGTCCTATAAAATTAAAATCAAGTTTGAAATAAGGTTTGTTAATTACAGTATTTAACTGTTGTCGTTATTGTTTCCTTGGAGATTAATGAGGTGAGTTATTGTAACATAATTAGGCTACAGTGTATCTAATCTCTTACAAACCCTTGGCTATTCACTGTTGTTCTAGTATCGTTTGAAGGTTAATTTCACTTTGCTGGTATAGATTTGGCAATGTGCTTTCTATTGAAATATGTTTTTAATTATATTTGAAAATCATTAGTCAAGGGCTCTTCTGGCTGTTCTGTAGATGCTTGCCAGGGAGAAATCCACATACAGTTAGACTCAACATGGCCATCCTTCCCCACCCCAGGTACCTCCAGGGGGGTTCACCGCAACATGGTACATGCAACCTGATTTAGGCCTCAGTTTGGTCTCAGGCAGGTACGTTTATTGGAGGGTCTTTGGAAAAAGTCCCTACATGGCATTATGTCGGCAGGTCAGCATCCAAAGTGGACCATTAGGTGACCTCACCCCTGCTATAGATTTTTTCAAGCACAGCTCTTTCCCACTTTAAGGCTTCATGGACACCATTCCATGCTTAGAATATTTCTTGCCTGGCTTACTTCTGCTCATTCCTCAGGTTTCAGCTTAAATATCACTCCTGGGCACCTGGGTGGCTCAGTCGATTTAGTGTCTGACTTCAGCTCATGTCATGATGTCGTGGTTTGTGAGTTCCAATCCAGCATCAGGCTCTCTGCTGTCAATGCCAAGCCCACTTTAGATCGTCTCTCTCCTTCTCTCTCTGCCCCTCCCCTACTTGCACGCGCTCTCTCTCTCTCAAAAATAAATAAACATAAAAAAAAAAAATCACTCCTTCTGGGGTGCCTGGGTGGCTCAGTCGGTTAAGCAGCCAACTTTGTTGTAGGTCATGATCTCACAGTTCATGGGTTTGAGCCCCGCATTTGGCTCTGTGCAGACAGCTCAGAGCCTGGAGCCTGCTTCAGATTCTGTCTGTCCCTCCTCTCTCTCTCTCTCTCTCTCTCTCTCTCTCTCTCTCTGTCCCTCCCCTGCTTGCACTATGTCTCTGTCTCTCTAAAATAAATAAACATTAAAAATTTTTAAATATATATCATTTCTTCTGAGGAATCTCCCAGGACCCACCTCTCCCTTCCACCCCTACCAACTCTTCCTTTTATCAGCTCTCATTTCACCCTGGGTTTTCCTGTGTGGAACTTATGACCATGTGTAATTGCACATGTTTTTACTTGATTATCTGTTTGATATTTCCCTCCTTACAAGACAGAGGCTCTGTTTGCTCACTGTCCTCTTTACAAGTGCATGGTACACATAGAAAGCTCTCAGGCGTGGTGGAATGAATTCATCAAGGACCGGCTTGCGGATCTCTGACAGCCTAACTGGCAAGAGATCCAGTCTCGACTTCACATCTCTTGCTTGCATCCCAGCTCCATTCATCCTGAGTGACTGGACCATGCTCACTTCACCCTTTCTCTGCCTCAGTTCACTCATCTGCCACATGGGAGAAGCACATGGGATGAGATGGGTCATAAGGCAAACGTTCACCAAGGGTCATTTTCTCATTTGTCTGCGATGTAACTCGGGCTGGATGGTGTCTGTCTGACTTCTGAGACCCACGATCTGAGACTGATCAGCTGGCCCACAAGAAGCTGTGGAAGAGACAATGGGGTTTGCTGCCCTGTGGTCCATGCAAGTCTGAGGCCTGGTGCTAGACTGGCCTTGTTCCATTGCTTTCTCTATAGCAAAGCAGCTCTTACGTGGACATCTTTTAAAATAGATACTGCTTACTACACTGTTTTAGAATGGCCATATTCAGAGGAGAATATTTGTGTTGATTGCTCCCAATGTTAGCAAAGCCATTTGTGTGTGTGCGTGTGTGTGTGTGTGTTTGTGTGCGTGCAAACACACACACAAATGTCCATGCATGTGGATAGGTGTAGACTGCCTACCATGTGAATGTGTTTCTCTCCCCCACCCTGTTGTGGAAGGACAGAAAACTGTGTTTTTCATTGCAATCCTAAGTTTATAAACTTCTTTTTTAAAGGGCTTTATATAATTTGGATGAGCCATTCTTGGGAGCAGTGACCTAAGCAAAGGCCCAGAGACTGTAAAAGCTCTGAAAACAAGGCCTGTGCATAGGGTAGTTGTCAGAGTCACTGGAGCCCTTGTCCACCCAAAGGTCCCAGTGGGATTAGGTCCATAGCTGGCTGTCCTGATGTTTGGGGAAGTGATGCTGGGGTGCAGACACGAGGCATCATTGCAGGAGCAAACTTGGACCTCCTCTGAGTCCCCCTGTCTCCATCTTCAGGGAGGCAAGATAGTGTGGTGGCTAAGAACTGGAACCTGGAATGCAGGGGGTTGAATCCTGGATCCCTGTCTCCTAGCTTTGAGAGCTTAGGGAAGTCATTCAACTTCTCAGAGCTTCAGTTCCCTTAGGTGCACTCCTCGTGGGGCTGTTCTCCCTGTGTTCTGCCATCACAAAGAGTATTGGGTGGAATGACAGAGATTGAGGGGAAAGGAAAGTTCACGTACCTACTAAGTGACAGTACGGCATCATACTTGATGTTTTGTATTCTTTGCCCATACCCGTCCTGGAGAAAATAAAAGTTCTCTAGTGCTTACCTTGCCCTTGAGTCTTTCTGAGAAAGCTTCCCTTGAGTTTCACACAGAGTCCCTATGATCTGTGCCGTGTACGTGGAGTGAAATCAGCATCATTAACGTGGCATTGCAAACAAAACATTTATAGGCTGGGTTTGGGAGAGACCATTGCATTGGGAGGTATCTTTGGTCAGTTCTGTCCAATAAGCTTATTCCCTACTGGATGGCAAACCCCAGTCTGATCATTGCTCCCTTGGGAGATGCCAGAGTGGAGTGAGGGCAGATAACTCCAATATCGTCCCTAATACTTATGAGATATTTGGGGTATCTTCCATGATGCCTGATACACATTGCAGAGAAGGATAGCATGTTGTTTAGTGAGCATTTTAGAAAAGTTCCTTGTGTTGTGAGCTCCCTTGCCTAAGATAAATCCCTATCTTCCAGGACCTCTTTGTGGGTCTCTCCTTTGAGCTATAAGAATGACCATATGATCTCCATTGTCCCCACACAAAGACACTTGGAGAGGCAGTTCAAGGTCCACAGTCATACAGCTGGCAAGTGGCAGAACCATTAAAGTGCCTGTGGCTTGCTCACCTGTCAGGGCCACTGATGGAGCCAGTTGTCTTCACTGCCTGGCATAGAGCCTGTGCTTCCCAAGAATGGCACAACCAGGTGCCTTCTCCCTCATCAGGGCTGGCCTGGGATGCCAGGTCTCCAGGTTCTCAGCCTCTTGTCTGGCACCTGGCCTGATGAGGCTTCTGGGTTTAGTAGGTTATCTGCAGGTGGGACTTCATTCTCAGCCCTGGCTAACCACATACAAAATTACATCCCTGAGGCTGGCCAGCAGAAGATGACTGTCCTTAGAGGGAGACCTTCTATTCCATTGTCTTTTGACCAACCCCAAATCTTGCTTTTCCCAACTTCGTTTGTATTTTCTCTACCTTTTTTTTTTTTTTGAAGAAGAAGACTTTTTCTGCAGGTAAAATAGATTTTTTTTTTTCTGATTTAAACTCTTTGGGTCCCAGTTTAATTTCTCTTTGCTAATGTGCCATATTGGCCTTTGCAAATCAATCAGTTTTGTCAGACTAGATCAGATGCCTCCTTGAAATGCAGATAAATTGCCCATTATGAAACCATTGTCTCCCAATTCTGAGGTGTATTCAGAGAATTCAAACAGATTTGTCAGGCCTGACCTTCTTTTCATGAGCCATGCTGTGACTTGCCCTGTCTAAATTAAATACTGCTCAATGGCCCCAGCTATCTAAACCTCCTCTCTGACTGGGACCTTGGATATCTTGCACCACCCCGCCATGGACAACAGCTCCTCTTTTGCCAAGGAAACCACCAGCAAGTCAGGACCCTGGCCTTCTTTGACCCACACTCTTTCATTTTGCATTGGCCCTATTTGTCAGGCAAGCCCCACCCGCTGAGGTCAGCCAGGGGCAAATCCTTTTCCATAGCAAGCCCAGAGAAAAGAGTGTCAGGCAGTTGCCTGTGGGGGGTTCCTGATGAGCTGCTGCTGGCTCTGTGCTGTTAACCCTCTTGCCTTCTCTCCCCTTCGAGCACAGTTCCAAGGCTACCTTTAGTCTGCCTATCCGGACCAGAAATACCTGAAATACCCCTTCCTGTGGATGCCCAGACACAATACCATCTTTCACCTTCAACTGATGGTGACAAACAGTGGCAGGGTGAACTTCACCTGCACAGCCCTGGCTCCTGTCCACTGTCCCCATGGACAGGTGAAAACCCAGAAATCATCTCAGGACTTTTAGGATCTAGCTGTAGGACAAAAGGCTCAGGGAGGAAATGATATATGTTGAGAGCTTGCTATTGCTGAGAATGTAACCTACTGAACGTAGACTTTGGAGACTGGCCGACCCGAATCTGTCACTTACAAGCTGTGTGTCCTTGGGCAAGTGACTTAGGCTCTCTGAGCTTCAGTTTGTCAGGGATACTAGTACCTTCCATGGATGGATATATATATATAGATATATAGATATATAGATATAGATAGATATAGATATATAGATAGATAGATATAGATATATATAGATATATAGATATCTATATATATCTATATCTATCTATCTATCTATATCCTATATATATGATAGGAAGTAGTATGTCTGTGGTCATTTTTCAATGATTTCTATTAGGTGTCTTTCTATCCTCTGCAAGAAAAATAAGAAGGCACCACCATATCTCTCACATTGGCCTCAATCAGTGGCCCATTATCTCGTCTTTTCAGGTGTCTAATGGAAGCTCCTCTCTCTTGTGGACCTGAGAGCTTAATAAATCTAGAATCCTCCAACCTACATCAGTGAGCTGAGCATTCTCTTACAAAGACAGCCTCATTGCAGCCATGAACAGGGTAATATTTTCCCCTTTCTTCATATTCTAATGAATAAATGATATTCCCATTGGTTATTTATCTACTTTTAGAATTTGAATGGAATTCTGATAATTATGGCATTTCACCATTTGATGGGAAATTGGCACCTGCTGCATGGAGATAATAGCCCAATTCAGCATCTATGAAATATGGAATTTGCTGCTAATTCCTGTCTTGAAATTTGTAAATCATCAGTGGAGTTGGTTATTAAAATTCTGGAGTTGAAAGACCTGGGGCCAAGGGGGAGCAGCCCTTCTTCATTAAAATTATAGGAACTAACAGTGACTGACGGACTGAGCACTCTTGGCCCGGGAAGGCTCATAGTCACTTAGGAGCAAGAAAGCTTCTTGGTAACATGATTATCCAGGAGGCTCAGCCTGCAGAATAGGAGCTAGCGGGCTTGGGGTGCTTGTCAGAATTTGCAGAAATGCAGATGGTAGCAAGTCATAGACTAAAAGGCACAGGCTTTGGAGTCAAGCAGAGCATGGTTGGAATTCTAGCTGTGTTTGATTCGAGGCCTCTCTGAGCCTCTGTTTCTGCCCTGCTAAATTGAAAAAAAAATAATGCCCCTTTTCACAATGAACTGCTTTCTGACCTTTAAATTAACCTAAGATCCAATCTATATATTTCTCATGCATCTATTTAACAATTTACTACAAATCTCCTAAGTGCCAGACACTCTGTTGGAGGTTGGGGGTTCCCTGGGGAGAACAGCAGGATTATTCTCTAACCTCATGGAGACTATTCCTGAATGATGGGGCTTTGAGTCTTCAGTGATGTCTTTTTCGCTGATCCTGCATGAATGCGAGACCCCAAAAAGAAAATGAACAAATTGTACAGGTTGAGGGGAATGCCTGCCTACAATTAGCACCTAGAAAATTGACTTGGGGAAAACTTTCTGGGATCCTGGAAATACTCCATATTGTGATTGTGATAGAAATTTATACAACTGTGTTTGTCAAAACTCCTTAGACCGTACACTTCTTCAAAAGGTACAGTTTACTATAAGTAACTATAAAACTGACTTCTAAAACAAACCCCCCAAAATGTCCCTTTTTGAAATGAAACGGGTAGTGTGAGATACTGTATTCACTTGCTAGACCTAAAGATTTCACTGACCAGAAATTCAGATTTAGGGAAACAAAATGGACTTGGGACTAACATTAGGTTTGTCATCTTAAACTTTGGCACATAAGAAAAAAACAAACACTTCCAACTGCCACTGAATTACACAAAGGGCTCATAAACTCTGGGCTTCATGGGGGCTCGATCCTCATCTGGTGGCAGGAGAGTCAAGGAAGCCTGCCAGGGGAGCAAATTGTCATAGATACCCCTGTTTCCTACTAATTTGAAGGTCGAATCCAGTATGCAAATGGTTTCTCTCGTCTCCAGCCCTAGAATTTCCTTCCAAGCAGCAATGTTGTCAGTGGAACAGCTGCGGCAAGGTGACTGTGGTTGTGCCTAGTGGATTTTCCTGGCCTTGGTCAGGTCAAGGAATTCAGGCTTTAGTGCCCAGAAAGTGTTTGAACTCAGCACAGTCATTTAATACCTAAGGCCAGCCCTCATAATGTTACCCTTGTCTGCCTGCACAGACCACTATCCCTCTCTCCTGCTCTTTCTCTTCTCCTTCCTCCCCCTCTCCCTTCTCCTCCCTTCTCCCCTCTTTCTCATGCTCACCCTTCCTTCCAAACTCTGTCCACACTCATCCTTCCCCAGACACTTTGGTGGGCTGTTTATAGCTGGAAGAAACTCCTGCTTTCTCAACCTCTGCTTGGTTTAATGTACTTCTTGCCAGCTGGGGCATGCTGGTTGGTGTCTTCTCAAGTCAAAGTCTATATGCTTTACTCCCCACTGAAACCTGATTTCCAGTGAGCCCCATGGAGACTTGCCATTGCAAAAGAAACCCTTGGTAAGGAAATGAGATAGCATCAGCTTTTGATCTTCAGCTGAATTCATAATCTTGCTTAAGTCCGTTGAGCTCAGAGCCAGGTGCACTTGCCTGACATTTTCCTCTTCGGTGCCAAGCATCCAAACTTGCGTGTGGGTGGCCCTGGGATGACTTTGTATCCTAACTTCTATCCTGGACAGTGAGGTCATCCCAGGCAAGGATGATGTACTATTCTCTGCAATGCCAGGGCTTAGCACAGGTTTTAGCATGTAGCAGATATGCAGCTGAACCTGGCTGAACCAAACTGGCCACAAAAGATGAAGGAAGAGAAAAGAAGCTGTCTCCAAGAAAGGTGCATCACGACAGAAGTATGTACAGTCCACAGTGGCGGGAATGGTGGGGGCCAATACTTATGGTGCCAGTGTCCAGTTTTCCTTTCTTCTTGGGTTTCCACACTCGTGTTCTTTTTTTTTTTTTTTTAATTTTTTTTTCAACGTTTTTATTTATTTTTGAGACAGAGAGAGACAGAGCATGAACGGGGGAGGGGCAGAGAGAGAGTGGGAGACACAGAATCGGAAACAGGCTCCAGGCTCTGAGCCATCAGCCCAGAGCCTGACGCGGGGCTCGAACCCACGGACCGCGAGATCGTGACCTGGCTGAAGTCGGACGCCCAACCGACTGCGCCACCCAGGCGCCCCTCCACACTCGTGTTCTTGTGGCCACAGACATACTGCCTTTCTCTAGAAAATCCTGAGCAATCGTCTTTGAATAGCATCCTTA
Organism: Lynx canadensis; assembly: GCF_007474595.2. Classification (NCBI taxonomy): domain Eukaryota; kingdom Metazoa; phylum Chordata; class Mammalia; order Carnivora; family Felidae; genus Lynx; species Lynx canadensis. The sequence continues at coordinate 5,078,886 of NC_044318.1, forward strand.
TCCCAGTTTAACTAAAGGAAGGGTTCAGGGCAGTCCATAGTGTTGAGGAGATGCCTTCACACCTCTCCACACTTTATGGTTCCTATGGTTTTTACCCAAACCCTGGCAATGCTAGTCTAAACTCTGCAGAACAGAGCAGGTCTGTGCTCTGGCTCTGTTGTTCTCAATCCCACTTCAACTTCCTTCTAGCAGATAACAAAGACGTCCCGTGGCCTTGACATTAGAGACGTATCTTTCTCCTCTATAAGTGGCTTATTCTCTTCAAGATGCCTGGGTAGATCATTTCTTCCCTTCTCTGCCCCTCTGTGGTTTCCTTGTTGCTTCCACCTCAACCTTTCCCCTGCCCCGACTGCTAAACACACCAGTGTCTGCTAGTTGAGTAGAGGAGGACCTACTTATGAGTGTAATGGGAACTTGCATGCAACTTGTTCTAGAAGCTGTGCCCATGTTCGTGTCACATGTTTGCACTACATGGGTGAAGGCATGGGTGAATGTTTGCTCTTTAAAGCTGGGATGTTATGGTGATATTCCTGTGTGTAGAGGGAACAGTGCCAAGTGTGGTGGGCCTTATAGCCCACAGAGGGATTGTGACATCCACACTCTCCTTCGTTCCTCTTAACTACCAGGTGTGATGATGGGGAAGGGCCATGTGGTTACCTGTAGTCCCATGGAGTGGCTCTTTACCCCTTTGCAGGAGCCTATTCACCCAGCACCCCGCTGTCCATTTCATGCAGGGCTGAAGTGAACTCAGCATCTAGGAGAGATGCTGGGACCTGTGTTTGGGGAAGTTCGGGGTCTAGGGCTTTGAAATACTGGGCTGCCTCCTTTGTTTCAGAATCAGACCTGTCACTAAGCAACACTCGCTGCGATCCTTCCCACTTTGCTAAAAGTGCACCAGAGTAGCACTGGGGGGAGGTGCGATTCAGCCACCCACAGCCATATGGGGCCACTTCTTGTCTCAGCTTCTGCTCCCTCCTCCCCCACACCCTTTCCTGCTTCCCGGTGAGAGAAGGACTTGACACTCTGCTTCCTAGGTGGCCTGGAGGGATCACAGGAGGGCATTTGATCACTGTGGGAAGAGTTCAAGATAAAGGCCATGGAGGTTTTTAATTGTTTTTTCTTAATTTATATTTTAAACAGCCTCTGTATCTCTCTGCTTTTTCCTGTGCCAGTATCTCTCTGACCGTCTGTCTCTGTCTCTTTCTGCCCCCTCCCCTCTCTCCATCTGCATGTGTCTGTCTCTCTGTGTCTCTGCCTTTCTCTCCATCTGTTTGTGTGTCTGTGAATCTGTCTTCCTGTCTCTTTTTCAATCGCTCTCTCTCCTTCTTTCCCCCACCCTTCCTTCACTGTTTCCTTCTCCTCCTCAGTTTCTCTCTATCTTTCTCTCTTTGATTCTGTCTTCATATCCGCCCCCCCCCAACTCTCTTTTCTCAGACGCCTCCCTGGTGAAACAGGGCTGACATTAATGGGTACCTTGTAATTCCTATAATTTACATGGAGTCCAACATGGGTCCCCTTTCCTTTGGATGCCTAACTTCGGCAAGCAGTGTTACATCACACAAGATCTGTATCATTTAAAAAAAAAACTCTGGAAAAAAATATTTTGGCTTAACATTACTTAGTCTCACCCATGCTCCACAATTTCCCACATTATCCTGCTCCTATTTGGCTAACTCTGTATCCTATTTTTTGAATGTCAGTAAATCTATGTTTCTCACTAAGTGAAGGGTGCTTGGAGTTCCTTCCTACCCAGAATTTCCCTTATTATAGAGCTCAAGCCAGTGATGATGGCTGTGGAACTCTGTGAATAAACTAAACACCATTGACTTGTACATTTTACATGGATGACCTAAGCTCTTAAAAAAAAAAAAAAAAAAGACAACCCATATATCTAAAGAAGGCATGAAGCACATTCCATTGTTTTCAGTCCAGCTTCAGAATTTTCATGAGGATATTTGAATTTGGGGGCTTCCACAGCATATGACCCAGAATTTATTTATGGCTTTTTGTAAACCTATCACAGTCAAATACCAGACATTAACTTCTGCTGAAATCAGCTGGCTGATCTAAACCTTGGCTAGAGAGTTTTCATGAATATCACCGTTGCAACAGAAAGTGAGGGAAGATGGATGAACTCATGGTAGGATTGGCTTTCCATGGGTTTTCTACTCTTTGGGGCAAGAGAAGCTTACTCCTACTCATACCAGGTTTAGAGAAAGCTTCTCTTTGCCTTGCTTTCCAAACATCCTGAAATTTTTCTAACCGTTATCATGCCTTATTGTCCTTGGTTCAAGTAGATATTTTCTCCATTGGACTGTATGCTCCTTGAATGTCAGAATTCTGTCTCTTTTGCAGTTGGTAGATATGAAATAATTGAGCAAGGGGAGAAGGAAGGAAGGACCTGAATGAACAAATGAATTTAGAGGAACTTGGCATCCAATGTGGAAATTAAGGCTGGTCCCAATCAAGTATTTAACATCCAACATAAATTTGTTGAGCGTATACACAGTGTTCTGTGTGTCTAACACTGTTCTCAGGTGCTGGGAGCCCAGCAACAAAAAGACTGTCAAGGACCCCTGACGCGTGGAGCTTGCATTCTAGGAGGGAAAAGAAACAGATGATAGAAATGAATCAGTAAATCGCAGGGACTATTGTATCCTGAGTTAGGACCCATTTTAGCACTCACCATTCCATCTTTTCAAGCCCAAGCCTTGGCACAGTAGAAAGGCAAAAATGATAAGAAAAACAAGTGGATGCCAGCCACAGCTATGGACAGAGGAGGTGGGATCAGGCTGAGCTGATGACAGGCCATGGGAGGGAGGGAGTGGCCAGCTGCAGGAAGGTTCAGTGCTGTTCAGCAGCTCTCTTTGAACTTGGTATTTTTCCACAGCAAACATAAGACCAAAGCTCGTTGGCAGTGGAGCCACATCCCGAGGGTGAGAGGGCAGAGCTGATGTGGGGAGCCAGGCTGGGAGGAAGCAAACACAAGGGGAGGAGGCTGACTTTCAGAACTTCACAGTCTGGGGGCTCCCTGGAGAGCCAGGGCCAGTGTTAATATTCACCAGGTGCCCTGGCAATCAATCATCAGAAGTCAGAGGGAGAGCAGGGCAGGAGGTCGCCAAACATGGCGTGATCCCTGGAGATCCCAAAGGGGCTCTGCCAAACACATGTGCAGTGCAGACCCCAAGACACGGCTGGCCACAGACAGTCCTTATCATGATGCTAATAGCATTAGCCAACACTTACAGAGGACTTGTCAGATACTGTGCAAAGAACATTAGGTGGATTATCTCATCCTCACAGCAAAACCATGAATCATTCTATCATTTAGGACTCACTTGGTTACAAGTGACCAAAAACCAAACCTCAAATGATGAGAAGTAAGATAGGAAATTTGTCAACTCATCCATGTGAAAAATCCAAGAGTATCTGGCTTCAGGTACGGTTGGATCCAGGGACTTAAACCCTGTTCCAGGTTTCAGTCTTTTTCCTGATCTCTTGATTCCTCTTCCCATTTCTTGGTACCATGTTCAGACAGGTTGTCGTGGTGGCGCTGGGGCTGCAGCTATTCAAGCCCATTTTCTTTTTTTCTTCTTTTTAATTAAATTTTCTTCAACTTTATTTGAGAGAGACCAGAGGAGGGGCCGAGAGAAAGGGAAATAGAGGATCCCAAGCGGGCTCACGAACTGTGGGATCATGACCTGAGCTGAAATCAAGAGTTGGATGCTTAACTGACTGAGGCACCCAGGCACTCCCCACATTCTTTCAGGGTGAAGTCCACAGAAAAGAAAGTATCTTTTCTTGTCCCCAAAGTTTGAATAAGTATCGTGGCTTCTTACTGGGTTGGATGAGGGATCATGGACCCATCCTTGAAAAGATCACTGTGGCTGCAGGGATAGCTCTGTGTACCACCTACTACGCTGGAGGGAAGAGGGGATAAGCAATCATAATGTGTGGAAATGGGTGCTCAAATGAACATTAGGGCGGTACTGCAAATAGGTACTTAGCAAAAGTAGGTTAACGGGAGCAGGTGGGAGCAGGTGGTAAAAAAATAAAGACACTCATACCTTGGTTCCATTATCACCTCCATTTTGTATATGGGGAAACAGGCTTGGCAAGGTGGAGGCCCTTGTCCAAGCGAGTCAGTGGTGAAGCTGGGACAGCAGCCAGCATTGCCACTGGCCACCTCTGTTCATTTCCCTCCACAACTAGTGCCTCACCTCCTGCTGCTGACTCCGTCCTCTCCCTCTTTCCTGATCTGTCCTTGGACCTGCCAAGTCACTGCAAGACACCAGGTGCGTGTTAGTGTCGCCCTGAAGACAGCAGGAGTTGTCATGAGGCCACAGACCCATCAATCCTGTCAGGTCCAGAGAACCATTCCCAAGGCAAAGGGTCATTGATGGCATCATCTCCATCTTCTTTAATGCTAATTCCTTTTTTTTTCCCCACGTCAACATAAAAATCATCTTAAATGTCCTCATTAAAGCAGATGTGATTTCTGACCACAGAACCATCAACTCAGCCTGGGAAAGACTTTCAGGGGAGAAAATGTTCTCTGAGCCACAATCACAATTCCGAGTGATTTAGAATATCAAGTTTGTATGATTTTTAATCATTAAAGGAGATATAAAAACATATTTTATACACAATCTTTTATCTTACACTTATTTTTATATTTCTCTATAACAATTTATTGCGATGCATATATCACCATTACATCAGACATTTATGGCTCCATTAAAATTCAATGCCACCATAAATTTGGGCCGGTTAAAGTGGTGACATTTGTAACAGCTTCCACAAGGACATATTTTATATTTAAAGTGAAACTTTGAGAAGAAACTTTGTTAAAGGAAAAAAAAACATGTAGGGTAGGAAAGGGATATAAGATTCTCCTGCTATCTAAAACACCTAATGCGTACCCTAATACTGCTGTATTAAGAAGCCAGACTTTTGCTAAGTACGAGGTGTGCTATTTCCAGCATTTAGGGATTAATGGAAATCATACGATAATGCTGTCATTGACAAGAAATACTCTGCTCTGCCCAATCCTTCAGCAACCTGAGACCTGGGAGAATTTTGAAAGTAAGGGAAAATATTAAATCAGACTTTTAAACAATGCAGTGTCTATGTAGTGAGAGGTATTCTCATTTTGGAGCGTAAGGGTTTGTGGGGAGTGAGGATGAGGGGCTTATGTTTTTCTATCATTTGGTCCAAGATGGTGACTACTTCTTCTGGGAAATTCGAGGTTTCTCTTTTTTTCCTCTCAATCCATCAGATGGTATTAGAGCAGCTTTTGTGAGCCCAGTGCTTTTATAAATGATTTGAAAAAGTCTGAGTGGGGATCTATTTCTTGTGTGGAAGGGAATTTCTATACTCAGATGCTCTCAAGGGAAAGGAAGAGTCCTGATCACTTTTACATCGTCAGGATCCACAAAAATATCTGACACACAGTAGGTATCCAGTAGCATCTTGTGTTTGCCTCCTCGGTATGGTTGGACAGGGCATCTACATAGAAAGTTTTGGGTATTCAGTGTCCAGCTGGTCTTAACTGAGGGTACAGTTGTACACAACAGGTGCCCTAGATGACTTCAGAGAAAGGGAGGGTGAATGCCTGTGTCAGCTTGAGAAGGGTTCATGGAAGGGTAGGGCTTTGGGTGTGTATGACCTGACATCCCATAAGTAGGACACAGGTAGTCTAGGCTGAACAAGCCTTGCGGGGGTGGGATGAAGGTGAAGTTGAGCTGACTGAGTCAGCTTCACGATCTGTGTAATAATAGAGGCAACAAACTCTCATTGAGCCCAGGCTCTATGAGTCTGGGATGTGTGCTGTGTGTAACAATAAAGAGAGTGAAGGATTATTACCACTCACTAGCCTGGTCCTCTTCTAAATGCTCTTCTCAGATAAACTTATTTTAACGTTCCAACTCCCCGAAAGGTAGATATTCTTCTTTGTCCTGGCTGGGCAGAATGGAGGAAGGGAGTAGACATGTGGGTTATAGATACATTCCCTGTTTCTTTAGTCGTGTCTCTGATCACCTGAGGAAATAGAAGCTAGAACATCTACATCTCAGGGGTAAGTTTAATTGAGGCATTGGGTGGGCAACTTTTGTTCTCAAAAGAGAGAACATCTACCAACTGATGCCACTTGTGGTTTGTAATCCAGTGCCAGCCGAGGCAATGCCAGCAAGAGTAGACAAACCAGAGGTTTCCTAAACCACATAGCACCTGTCCAGCACCCATGCCCTGGGCACTCAATTTACATTTTCACAAGAAAACTGTGGTCATTTTTCCTGGGATTAGGTGACCCGGATATGAAGGAATCTCACTTTCTCTCTGATCCAGGCAGTTTAAGGAGCTCTCTCTGCAGGCTGTAAATATTTAGGCTGTGGTAGAGAAATGATAGATGAGACTGGGTGATTATAAAGTTTCATCCCAGCTCTAAAATTCACTGGTTCTGGGCATTATGCATATCACTTGCAAGTAATTAACATTAATAATGCCTTACATTTGTGAAGCCCTTATCTTTCTTTTTTCCCATAGAATTTTCATATCCATTATGTTATTTGACACTTCTGTGAAGCCAGTGGTCAGATACCCTCTCCAATGAATAGAGAAGTTAATATGTCCAACATAGACTTTTGCTTAAATTCAAATAGATTTATACATAGTTGTCCTTGACCTCAGAGGAGATAGAGGCCACAGGGGGAAGGTGGACCATAATGTTCTCGATCCAGGCAGGGCGAATTCTGAGAGTCAGAGAGGGCAAGACACTTAGGAGAAATCACACAGATACAGGATGGCAAAAGCCTTGCCTGCCCCAGGACTTTACTGAAAGTGAGGAACATTTGGTGTGGGTAGTGGCCCAGAAGAAGTGAAAAATAGCCTATCTGTATAATATCAACTATTCTAACAGGAGGGGACAAAAAACCCACAGTGACTCAAAATGGGTAGGGTTTATCTGTGATCCTAAATGTGTGAATATTAAAACCATTTGAAGCGCTCCCTTCCATTTTCTCCACTCACCGAGCTGTTGGACCCTCATAGTCATGGCACTGTGCTTTCCAGGAGATAGTTTGCTTCATGGGTCACAGAATCCTTTTCTCTAGAGAGAAAGTCCCCCAAATCAGGGATGAGCAGGCATTTTACAGAGGTTTCAGAAAAAGCTGGTAATGCAACTCTTTGAATTAAGTTTGGTAAGAGAACCCTGTTAGACTGAAAAGGGGAAGTGATATGGATTTCATGAAATGATTGAGTAATTTAGACAAGTCTGGATATGGAATTTCAGACTTTCCTCTACATTGGATCTATACAACTTTGAAATGCATATTGTATTTCAAAGTAAACTGAAAGAAATTGACAAGAAAGGAAAACTTGAACAGTGTTCAAAAAAGAGTGCAAATTGTGTGTGTGTGTGTGTGTGTGTGTGTGTGTGTGTTCGTTCACGCACTGGTATAGCTCAATCTTCACAATGTGCTTATTAAAAATCTAGAAATAAAGGTTTTAGTGCCATTATGTAGAACATTGAAGAGAAAAAAAATCTTCATTGATATAAGTTGTCTACAAATTCTACACTTTGTCCATTACTTGTTATTTTACTGTTTAGTCTCAAAAATTTAGAATATAATTGTATAGAATTTAGATGTGTTTTTCATTTGAGAAAGAGTTACAACTCTATTTCCATATGGCAGAGTCCTTCTCAGTTTGTACAGAGGAATTGCTTCTTTTCCTAAGACCTGTCTATAGGACCTGTCTCCTCATGGTGTGCTTGTCCTGGCCACTGAGAGCTGATGGTTAACTTTTAAGGAAATCTGCGAGTGACTTTATGTCGTATTGGCAGCTTGAGCTTGGCCATAGTGGGAGTATTTACACCATAGAAACTAGAAAATGCTACAGATTGGTGATTTCCTCCCCTCAGAGATGTGGTTATTGAGCATTTACTAGAACACCATTGTTCTTTTCTGTATAAGATACCACTCCATTGTATCATTCAAGCTCGTTTAATTTGTATATCCATAAATAAGTAGACAACTGTTTTGAGGTCATAGCGTTTTACTGGGAAAATCAAAGACCTGAACCTTGGAGGAAAGTAAGAATAATATGGGATTCTCTCCTCCTTACCCATTAACCTTTAGGTATATGATAATTATCTAATGTCAGCATATAGACTTTATTTTTTGATTCCTTTTCCTAATGTAGCTTGATAGGTTTATTGAATGAGTTGATGTACAAGTGTTAATAATGCAAGACCACATGTATGGCACTTTATGTGAAACTTCTAGAAGAGTTTTGAGGGTGATCTTGGCCATATAACTATTTTAGTGGAGTTGGCATAATATGGTAGTTGAAAGCCAGGAAAGTTGATTTTGAACCTGTGATCTGCTACATACAAACTACTTAACATTTTTTAACCTCATCAATAAAATGAGGATAATAATGGTAACTTACCTCTAAAGTTGTTTTTAAATATGTTAATATATGTAACATTCTTAGTGTTTTTCCTTGTACCTGGCTAGTTCCAGGTGTGTGTTAGCTATTATAAAATAGGGGGGTGTTTTAGTTGATGTCTCTGGCAGCTAAGTGAAGGTTAGATTGGAGTCAAGGCTGGGAGAGTCTCGGTTAGAAGTCTGTTGCTTTAGTCTAGCCTGATCCTTTTGAATGAATCATTGATGCAGTGTGGCTATTGGGTATTATGTAGACTAAGCCAGTGGCTTCTCTTGAAACTTCACCTATGAGCTAAAGAGCCTTTGTTGACCATAAAAGAAGACCATTTCCCGTAGGAATTAATTTTATCAACCTATGTCCAATTCATTCAGAGGTAGAAGGGGTGATGAAGAGAGGAGAGGGATAGGAAACAGAGAGGAGGCAGATGCCAGACGTTGGAGGGTCTCCAAGGTCATGGTGAAAATTTGGCTATCATATTAAGCATAATGGAAAGCTATGAAAAAAAAAATGAGGGAATTCTGTGCTAGTCACCAGGAGAGACACAAAAACAAAGGTGGTCATGGGGACTCACAGACCAGAAGGGTTCAAGCCCTCCCCTCTATCAGTTGTTATTTAATTTCTGTGAGCCCAGTTCTACATCTTCCAGATGAGCAGAAACATCTTTTAGCCCTGTAGTGGATTGACTTGCAAAATGCCATGTGTGTGCCAGGTATGATAGGATAATTACAGAGACAGGGTACTTTCCTAGAGAAACTGTGGGACTTCTGTAGAAAAACTGGAAACCCTACAGAGAGGGCAGTGAGGAAAGATGAGCATGACTTCCCTGGTGCCTTTTCCCCTTGGAGTAGGTCATACATGACCTTGTTGGAGACCATCTTTGCTGTGGGTTTGTTACATCTCCCAAATGCCCTGGCTGGTCTCTTACCTCCTTCCATATCCAGGCCCTGTCTCATGTCCTGGGGCCAATAATAAAGATAAATTTGAGAAGTAATGGATAAAGACCCAATCCTTGTAGAGCAATAAAATTTATCGTGGCTTAACTAATCTGGCACCATTTATGCCTGCCGCCTGCCTTCCCAACCATCGAATGACTAATTGATAACTAATTTCCTCAATTTGTACTTCATTACTTATTGCAGCAGAAAAGCTTACACCTAACTCTATGAATCAAATATATTCCATGAAGTCAATGCAGATGTTACTTGCCAGAGTTCTTGGCAGATTGGCCAGCTTTGCAGAAAAAGTGGCTTCTTTTCAATGATACACCTAACAGGTACAGAGTTTTCACTGTATGTCAGGAACTGAGCTAAGCATGTTCCATTTGTATAATCAGGAGTTGTGTCAGATGATAAAATAAATAAACCCTTCATTGTGTTAGCTTAGCACAACAGAAATGTCTTTCTTGGGGCCTCTGAGTGGCTCAGTCAGTTAAGCATCCAACTCTTTGTTTATGCTCAGGTCATGATCTCAGGGTTCACGAGATCAAGCCCTGTGTTGGGCTCTGTGCTGAAGCAAGCAGCCTGCTTGGGATTCTCTGTCTTCCTCTCACTCTCTGCCCCTCCCTAGCTCATGAGCACACTCACACTCTTTCTCTCTCTCTTTTTCAAATAAACATTAAATTTTTTTTCTTCCTTTGTCGGTAGCAGTTTAATTCAGGTGATCCTGGCTGACAAGGATCAGGGAGCTTAGTTCCATGTGCTCATTCAGGTTGACTGAAACACAAAATGAGGACCCAGTTGATTGGGACTGTGCCATCATCACTGAATAGCTTCCCTTGGTGCTGATAGGTTGCCGGCAGAGGGGGGAAAGAACATGGAGGAGCAAAGGTAGGAAGTTCTTCATGGGCTAGCCAGCAAGAATACATCCTTGCAACTCATATTTCATTGGTCCTAACTCAGTCACAGTGAGCCAGGAAATGTAATATAGATGGGACCCAAGAAGAGATGGGTTTTGATAGTCACACATGTGATTTCATTTAATCCTTACAATGATGCTATGAGGTTGGTGATAATTCCCACTTTACAGATGAGGAAACTGAGGCTTAGAGAGGTTCAGTAACTTGTTGAAGGTCAAAGATCCTATAAGTGAAAGAGCAGTCTTCCATTCGAGTCGTTTGTCTGATTTTAAAGTCCATACTTTCAACCATTGCGCTAGACGACTTCTATTGGGTCTTAAGCAATGGGAAGCTCTGATGGTGAACTCTTCTTCTCTATACTGTGGTCATCAGTACTGTAGCTGAAACTGATACACCATGAAGTTCTCTGCTTCAGGGTAAGCCCTTACCCCTGCCTACAACATTAATCTTGTAGTGAAAGCAGAAACAGGACACCTTGTGAACTTTGAGAAACCCGGGTTTGGATGCCTCATGGTGTCCAGGTTCAGTGATACTGAATTCTGAGGCTGACTGCCCACATGTACTTTCTCTGTGGGAGGCACAGAGCAAATGTTAAACCGAGCCAGGAAAGACTCCACTAATTAAAGCTTTTCTGAACTCTGCTGTCCATTGGCTTTTTAACAAGTGATGCTATTAATCCTACATGTTCTTGATTTTTCATTTGTTTGTGCAGGGGGGTAAAGTTGAAGGCGATACGGTGGTATTTATCCTTGGAATAATGTTGCCATAGTTACCTCTCGACTTTATTATAACAGTGGTGCAATGATTGAAGCAGAGAGACCTGGAGATGGTCTCATAACTGTGAACTTGGTCCCCAGGATGGGCACGGAAAGCATCTCTTAGATTGGGGGAGACAGAAGGGAACTTGGCCTCAGCAATTAACCCCAAAACGCAGCACCGTGGTCCTATGTATTTGATGAGAGTGTTGCCTGGTGATGTCCAGAGTGAGCCATTTGTATGAAGTTGCTTTGTTTTCACATTGTTTTACAGTGACACTCTTAGAATGCAAGAATGTAGTGTCTCCATGGAAACTGGAAATGTACAAAATTAAGACCCAGAATAGGAAAGCTTCTGTGAGCACAGTTCTGCTGATCACTAATAAAGAAATGATGTGTTACAAGTACAAGGTTTTGGATGTCAGAAGAGACAGGGAATGATAAATTTGACATCCTAATCTAGCCAAGGACCTTTACTTTTTGGACATAGTGGAAAAAGGTTATGAATGCACGTCTAGGTAAAGTGTGGTCTGTCAGACAGGAGTAAGGCTCATTTAATACCTTATTGTGGGAAAGGGGCTGCTGACCCTCTGTGGAAAGTGAACCTTGACTCCACCTCTCTTTTGAGCTCATCCACAAAGGAAAAGTTAGTTGGACATGAGAGAGGCAGTGTGACAGAATGGAAAGAACAGACTTAAATCTCAGCTCCTCTGTTTATCATATCATGACTTTGAGGAGATTTCTTGGGCTTGTGGAACCTCCATTTCCATGTTCATAAAATGGGGATACTAAGAGTGTATACCTTTCTGAAGTGTTGTAAGGATTGAAAGTACACGCATACACTCTCCTTATAAACATATTTCAGCACCATCAGGTGTGTGTGTATATGTATGTATGTGCATACGTCTGTGTGCAGATATATTGTGTATGTATATGTGTGGGTGTTTGTGTGTATATATACGTTATATATACACACACACATCATTTCCTTTCTTCACTTTCCCCAGATAGCATTATCAGTAGGGGTTCCCTAGCCTGAGTTCCTATACGTGAGAACAAGGTTGAGTTTAGAATGTCTGAACCTGCATAATGGCTTGAAGTCCGCATACAGCCTACAGGATCACTGATGGAAATGTGAGGCCATCTCCAACTACAGATACTGTGTGTCTACATGGGGTTTGGTGAAGTCCTTAGGTGCATCTCTGTCCTGATGCTCCCACTTCCTTTGTGTCTCCTCCTTGTCTCTCATGGTCCTGTGTAATCCTTGACCTTGCCTTGGCCCCCCTCCAGCCACACCTTCCACATTGGCTGAGATGCCATCCAATTATGTGAGGACATTCAAATACAGAAACTCTCAGTCTCTCCTGTGGTCTCTGCAAGTTCAGAATAATGTCAAGATTTGTACCTCTTCTTGTCTGTGTCCTTCTTAAAAAAATTATTAAAAATTTTAAAATTACTTTGCGATACGATTGACATACAAAAAGCTATACATATTGAATGTATACAACTTGATGAGTTTGGAAATAAGTACACATTGTGATACCATTACCACAATCTATGCCATAAATATTTCCATCACCACCAAAAGATTCCTCCTGCCCCATTTGTAATTATTATTATTATTTTAATTATGATTAGTGATAAGAATACACCATAAGATATACTCTCAGAAAATATTTGACTGTATCATTTGATACTGTTAACTATAGGCTCTATGCTATACAGCAGCTCTCTAGGATTTAATCATCTTGCATAACTGAAACTTTATACCATTTGAGTACTACTTCTCTGTTTCCCCCGCCCCCGGCCCTTGGTGACCACCATTCTACTCACTGCTTCTATGAGTCTGTTTTAGATTTCTCATCTAAGTGGGATCATGCAGTATTTGACCTTCTGGGACTGGCTTATTTCACTTAGCATGCTTTCCTCCACGTCTGTCTATGTTGTTACAGATGTTAGGATTTCCTTTTTTCCTAAGGCAGAATAATATTCTTTTGTATGCATATACCATGTATTGTTTATTCATCTGCTCACAGACACATGGATGGATTCCATATATTCTTGGCTATTATGAATAATGCTGCAGTGAACACGGGAGTGCAGTATCTCTTTCAGATCCTGATTTCACTTCTTTTGAATATATACCCAGGAGTGGGATTGCTTGATCATATGGCAATTTTACTTTTTGTTTTTGAGGGACTTCTATACTGTTTTCCATAGTTGTCACACCAATTTGTAATTCCACCAGCAAAGCACAGGGTTCCCTTTTCTCCACGTTGTTACTAACAACTGTTAGGTCTCTCCGTGTGTGTGTGTGTGTGTGTGTGTGTGTGTGTGTGTGTGTGTCTATATATAAAGTAACTATTCTAACAGGTGTGTGATAGACAGTGGGGTGTGTAATACCTCATTGCGGTTCTTAACGGCACAGAACTGAAAAGGCCTCCTTTCCTTCCAAGGTCAGTCACCTGCTGGATCTCTGTTTGGGTTGAACCAAAGCTCTCAGACTAATTTTCATCGTTGCCTGAATGCTCTTCAGGTTCCCGCAGGCCTCTGCCTCTCTCTAAAGGGATTACAGTTGCCACTCTCTTATGGGTGATGTTTTTCTGATCTGCCCAGTCTCGTTCAGGAAAAGGAAACAATATTTCTTCCCGTTTGGGGCAGTTCTGTCTCATCAACCCAGGGAAGGCTTTGACACTTGTTGGGAATCTTTATCAAGTAGGTTTAACTTGCAATAGCCTGTGGTTTCACTGTTTAAAACTTTCACTCTCCCTTCTGCATATGCTTCTACTATACTGAAAGTGTAGGTTTCTGTAATCTTACAGATTATTATAAATGCCTTATGCTAAAACAACAACAACAAAAACAACAACCCTGAGTCAATATACTGAGGCATGTCATGATTGAGTAAATGTCAAGTAAATGGCAAAAATTTTTTTATCTAAGAAATATTTACTGACTAGTGGTTCCATGTCACGTAATATACTATACTTTAGCAGAGTGACTCCTCCAGGTCTGCCTTGGGCTTTCACAGTTTCATCACTGAAAGTCCTATCTTCTGGGAGACCCCACAGTCCCAGGCAAACCAGGACCACAGGTTGTCCTCAGCTCCCCTGTCCTAAAGGATCTGAAGTCTAATAACACCCATCGCTTCGACTCTTAAGAAACTTGGGGCGCCTGGGTGGCGCAGTCGGTTAAGTGTCTGACTTCAGCCAGGTCACGATCTCGCGGTCCGTGAGTTCGAGCCCCGTGTCAGGCTCTGGGCTGATGGCTCAGAGCCTGGAGCCTGTTTCCGATTCTGTGTCTCCCTCTCTCTCTGCCCCTCCCCCGTTCATGCTCTGTCTCTCTCTGTCCCAAAAATAAAATAAAACGTTGAAAAAAAATATTAAAAAAAAAAAGAAACTGGAAGAGGAGCTCTAACAAGTAAACATCCACATATGTTTGTAGAAACGTTATTTATAACAACCAAATGATGAAAGTAACCTAAGTGTCCATCAGCAGCTAAAGACATGTTGAGACTGTGATCTGCCCATACAGTACAATATTATTCAGCTACAAAAAAGGTATGGAGTACTGATACATGCTAGAACATGAATGGACTTAACAAAACATCATGCTATTCAAAAGAAGCCAGATTTTAAAAGCCCACAGGTATGATTCCATTTATGTGAAGTATTCAGAATAGATAAATGCATAGAGAGAGAAAGTAGGTTAGTGGTTGCTGGGGCCCTTGAGGAGGGAAGAATGGGGACTGAGCACTTAACGAGAGCAGGGTTGGGGTGCCTGGATGGCTCATTGGTTAAGCATCTGACTCTGGCTCAGGCCATGATCTCATGGTTCATGACTTCAAGGACTGTGTTGGGGTCTGTGTTGACAGCTCAGAGCCTGGAGCCTGCTTTGGATTCTGACTCTCCCTTTCTCTCTGCCCCAACCCATTCTCTGGCTGTCTCTCTCTTTCTCTGTCTGTCTCTCAAAAATAAATAAACCTTAGAAAAATGAGAGCAGGGTTACTTTTTGGGGCGATGAAAATTTTTTGGAACTAGATGAAGGTGGTAGTTTCCACAACACTGTGAACATACTGAAAGCCATTGAATTGTTCACTTTCAAATGGTCAATTTTATGTTATGTGAATTTTACTCAGTGAAGAGCAAGCTGATAAGCTATGCAGTGTGGTCAGCGATACAATGGCAGCCAGAAGAGGATGCCAGGGGCAAAAGGGATCCAATGGGCTAGCCAGTGAACTACATGTACGACTTCGATCAGAGAAGAGATGAAGGAGCAGTGTTCTCACCAGAAGGGAAAAGGCTTACGTAGAAGGTGGGAATCAGGAGACATTTCATGCTGTTTGTTTTCTGGTATAATCATGCACATTTGTACATGTTAAAGCTACTTCTGAGGAGTATAATGGAATCCAAAAGCTGTGGTTGTCAGCAGGATATACCCCAACTTCTGAAACGGTTCTTTAGCCACTCGGCTGTGACAAGAAAGATGTAGCCCTGCCATTTGATAGTTACTGTTTCCAAGTATTTCCTAGGGAATATGTTCTTATAGGCTCCTGAGATAGGTGCCTAGGTGGCTCAGTCAGGGCAGTGTTTGACCTTTGGTTTCAGCTCAGGTCATGATCTTGCCGTTCATGGGATGGAACCCCTCCCTCACTTAGGTTCTCTTTCTCTCTCTCTCTCTCTCTCTCTCTCTGTAGAAAAAAATTGAAAAATTATTTTTTTAATGTTTATTTATTTTTGAAGGAGTTAGAGGATGGGAGCAGAGGAGGGGCAGAGAGAGAGATACAGAATCCGAAGCAGGCTCCAGGCTCTGAGCTGTCAGCACAGAGCCCAACGTGGGGGTCACACTCACTAGTCATGAGATCATGACCTGAGCCAAAGTCAGACCCTTAACTAACTGAGCCATCCAGGCCCCCCGAAAAATTATTTTTAAAATGTGAGATGGCAGGTTCTCTGAGGAAACCATTCACTGTCACCACTGACTTGGTGCTGGGGCAAAACCCCACAGTAAGGACCTAAGCATCTCAGTTCTGACCCTTACACAGATTGTCCTAACATTTTACCTCAGAATCAAAGCATTGAACACCTCCAGAAGGCAGTAATGGGAACAAGCTTCAAAGCAGAGTTTGAATTTTGCTTTTGCTCTTTACCATGCCTGCTTGAGCGGGTTAACTCTCCAGGCTATAGCACCATCGCCTATAAAATGGGGATAATGATAGACCTGTTGTAATGATAAGTGTTTCCCCGTGAAGCCCACAGTATATACTGTCTGGCAGATAACAAGCACTCAATAATTATTAATTTTCTCCATTCTTTCCTCTTCATCCTAGACTTAATTAAGACGTATCGGGGAAGCTGTGAATAAGCAATTCACAGGAAGGGAAATCTAAATGGCCAGTACACATGGAAAAATGCTCAGTCTGGGTAGCAACAAAGGACTGAAAAATGAAACGACATTATTTTTTTTCCTACAAAATTACCTCCCTCCCCACCCCCCCCCAAAAAAAAAAACGAAAAAGAAAAGTCGATGTTGCCAAGTATTTTGGGAGCCAGACCTTCTCCTACCAGGCTGGTAGGAGTACAACTTGGAACAACATTTTGGGGCACGATTTGGCAATAAGACAAATAAGCTTGTTTCAAATGCCTTAAATGCATGCCTGTGTTTGCACCCGGCAATTCCATCTCCAGAAATTTATCCTCGGGGAGTAATTAAGGATGTGCTCTCAAACTTAGCCACAGAAGCCACTCTATAAATAGTTGTTAAATGAAGGAGTGAGTGATGCTCGTCGCTGCGTTGTTTATAATAATGAAAATGCTAATAACAGGAAAAATCAAATAAATTATGGTCTGCCCATAAAATGGAATCCTCTGCAGCCATTAAATCTGATTTGGTAAACACATTTGGATAACTCTATCGTTTAAATAGGCCTGGGAAGGTATTTCTGATTCCTCGAGTGAGAAAATTATGTTAAACGACATATCGTATGGCTATAGCTTGTTTAAAAATATGTATCCATAAATAAGATGCGAAAGAAAAACTCTTGAGGGATATACAGCAGAACGTGAAAAGCAGTTATTGCTGAATGATGTGACACTGTGAATGTTTTTTATTTCCTTCTTTTTGCTTTTTGTATATTCTGAGCATGTACTATTTGCACATATTTTTTAAAAACTTAATGTTAAAATAGAGGGACTCGTTAGGATGGGGGTGGGTGGTTGGAAACCAAGATAAGAAAGTGGGACACAAACGCGCTAGTCGGGGAACTGTGGGGCGTCTGGCTGGGTTAAAAGTGCAGCCTGATTTGGGCAGCCTTTCATCTCCTCCAGTGTCATTTTAAGCTTTTTTTGACTGCAGATCAACACTCTGAGACCTCCGGAGGCTTGGTTTGGCTGCAGCCTGCTTAGAATGTGTCATGTCTGGGAAACACATACAAATGCTCTCCTTTGTCTTTGCTGCACATTGCTTGAGTTGGCTGGGCTTGCGGGTGACTCACTCCCAGCCATTCTGTTGGTACCAGGAAGTCAGAGAGCGCGCCTTCCCTGGAGCTGTGAGGACTGCCTGGGCCTGTGTCCCAGAGGGGAGAGAGCCAGCTCTGGCCATGAGGAAAGCCCCTGGCCCAGGAGGCCCTTGGGGATGAAGGGGATGTATTTACCTTTTTTCTCCCCAGATTTTCACTGAGTAAATTGCTGTGATGGAACATAATTGCTTTTCATTTTATTTTTAAAAATTGCTGCCAAGGCAGTCTGCTTGCCTCCTGAAGTCAGCACAAATCTGAGAACACTTACTCCAGGGGAATATTTTTAAAACTTGGGTTTGAAAAGTGATTTACCCCCGACGATCAGCAGGTCGAGGTCCAGTAGACCACTGTAACTCATTGTACGTGAGACCCAGAGTTTCACAGACGTCTTCGCTTCCTTTTATTCAGGTCAAATGTTACCTCCAGAAAGAACTTTCTGTGCCATCTAAAATAGCACCTCCTTTTGTCATGTCTTCTGGATTTGTCTCCTCCCCACACCCCACCTCACATTACTTCTTTATTCATGTGTTTACTGTCTGTCTCCCGTAGCACATGCATGCACCTCAGCTATGCGAATACTGTATCGTAATCATTGCAGTATCCCCTGTGCTTAGAACTGGAACAGGCACAGAGTCGGTGTCCCATAAATATTTGACTTCATGAATGTGTGAGAAGGATGTGAGAGCCTTTTGCAAACTGGAAGATGTAGTGGAACAGAAAGATGTGGGGCAGGGTGGTTGCATTTAGGCCTCTAAACCCTCTAGCTCACCACCAATGCCATGTCACAGGGCGATTGACTGTCCCTAGGTTCTTATGGTTGTTGGAACACCAGCAGCATCTATCATGGAGTTTAGCCTCCATGCTAGGACGTTCCATTGGCCTTGGGTTTCCGTTTCCCTTGGTCAGAGCCCAAGCTGTTGGCTGCTCTGTTATGTGTGCACTACCCAGCTGGCTTCCACCACGCTATGAGGCTGAACTCTCTGGCATTGCAAACTAATCTCCACATCCCAGAAACAAAGGCAGTAACAGAAGTAACCCTTAGGGCTGGGAGACTCTGAGAATAGTAGACATCCCACTGAGGAGCAAATGTGTCTGCTACCTCGAAGATCCAGCATCCCGTAACACTTAAACTCTCCTTTCCTGTTCTTTCCATTAGTGCCTGGAACTCTGGGAATGGGCATCCCGTTCTCGCAGCAAAGTGCGAGCTGTGTATACAGAGGCTGCATAATCAAACACCAGTCTGAGTGGCTTCGTTTCCTGATTCTGCAAACACAAGGCATTCCTCCTTCCTTGGGGCAAGTCCAATCCCTGTCATTTTGGGTTCTGTTGAGAAGTTCCATATTGCTCAGCATTTTTGCAGATTCATGGCAGCCACCTGCTAGAGAATAATTTCTTTAGTGAATTATATTAATTATCATATTTTGATAAGAGTTTTTAAGTATGATTTTTTTCCCCAAAGGCATGGGCATTGAAATTTGAATTTTTCCCCTGCTGGAAAACAGCTGGTGGCTTTGTTGAACCAGGCCCTTTATAAAACCACATTTAGTTGCTTTGGTTTGGGGAGTACTCTGCTGTCAGGTATCACTGGCCCTTCCCTACTTGGATCTGAGCTGCGCTAACCAGAGATGAACATGTTCTTGGGGAGCAGACATATGAATTGAGCCCACATGTTTCAGTTGTGCCAAAAAGAGACTATCAGCAACCACCCAATCAAAGGCTTCCCAGTAATTAGTAAGAGATGCTTACAGGCACTTGTGGACAAGTTTGGAAAGACACCTGTAACATTTCCAATGCTTTTTGATTCGCAAGACACATCATCAAGAATGCTGTGAATCTTAGTCTAACACCTACAACTGAGTGGACCCAGGCAAAGGACCTTACCCTTCCCCAACAATCAGTGGGCAGCGTGATTTTATTTCATAAGGCTCTTATGGGAACTGAATGAGATACTATATGCCACATGGCCACTTCTTTGGCATATATAAGTGTTCTGTAAACTTTAATTTTTTTTTTCAACGTTTATTTTTTATTTTTGGGACAGAGAGAGACAGAGCATGAACGGGGGAGGGGCAGAGAGAGAGGGAGACACAGAATCGGAAACAGGCTCCAGGCTCCGAGCCATCAGCCCAGAGCCCGACGCGGGGCTCGAACTCCCGGACCGCGAGATCGTGACCTGGCTGAAGTCGGACGCTTAACCGACTGCGCCACCCAGGCGCCCCTGTAAACTTTAATGATACAAGCACGATGACGGTTATAATGAAAGTAGATGGAGCAGGTTGTATTCACCTTATTTGAGGGACAGAGACATTGGAGGCTATTGTTTTGGCAAAGAGGTTATTGTTTTGCCAAAGTCCAAGAGTACAGATGTGAGGATACTAAATTCAGGTCAGGTTATCCATATTGTATGTCCTGTGCCCTTCCCTTGGGCTTCCTACCAGGTTCCAAACTGCGGGCATCAACATGCAAAGGATGGGCTCTTACCCCTGATCTGTCCATAGGTGTCCCCTTTCCCTTACATCTTTGGAGGGTCATAGAAGATAAAGCTATGTCCCCCTTCTGCCTTAGAGGTCCTTTACTTACTGTCCTTTCCCAGCAGTTCCCAACTTACTTAATCTCTCATTAGAGAGCCACTATCTCTAGACTCATCTAGTCTTTAAACATCTACCTATAATTCAGTCTGTACTACAGCTTGCAGATAATGAGTCCTCTACATGGAGTGCCCATCCTCTTATTGCAGAGTTTTGTTTGTTTTCCTGTCCATTTGTTTCTGGTGGTTGTTGTTGATTTCAAGCTGCAGAAACTTCTGTGTCAAAGAAGGCAACACATTTGTTCAAGGCAACACCCATCCTTTAAGACAGAGTCTTGTACACCTTGTTTGTTCCCTCTAGAGCCCCTGGAGATCTGGGCATTCCTTTTTTTTTTTTTTTTTTTTTAAATTTTTTTTTTTAACGTTTATTTATTTTTGAGACAGAGAGAGACACAGCATGAACGGGGGAGGGGCAGAGAGAGAGGGAGACACAGAATCGGAAGCAGGCTCCAGGCTCCGAGCCATCAGCCCAGAACCTGACGCGGGGCTCGAACTCGCGGACCTCGAGATCGTGACCTGACCCGAAGTCGGACGCTCAACCGACTGAGCCACCCAGGCGCCCCTGGGCATTCATTTCTAACCACAGGTTGGAGGGGGAAGTGTTGGGTTGGTGGAAAGACTCTAGATGAAATCTGGAAACTTCAAGACAGCAGCTCATCTTAGGTTCTTATGGCCCATGCTTTTCTTTTGAGTTTGGGGATAGATAAGATGGGGAACTGCTTGTGGATGTTGGTACTGACAGGGGGGAGATTCTGTCCAGGTAGGTTTAGGATGGAATGCTGAAATCCATAACTGAGACTAGCTGAGCTATTTGAATGACAATTGGCACCTGAGTTCCTGAATTGCTCATCAGCTGGGGGGGGGGGGCGGGGAGGGTGGGTGAGGACACCAAGGTCCTATGGACTGAAAGGAGTGGAACATGGGGTATGGGGAGACCTTACAGATATCACACTGAGCTGGACCTGTCCCCATCTCACCTGCTTGGCCTCCAAACTCACATACATCTCTAGCTTCTTGCCATAGTTACCAGCCTTCCAAGTATACAACAGGGATTGCTAGGGCACTTTAAATATCTTCCCCATTATATCTATAGGGTGGCTTTCCTCTTGACTCCTAAAAAGGCATAAATGAATCTTTTTATTTGAAAGGGAAAGCCTGTTTACTGTAATTAGATATTTAAAGACCCTCATTGTCGTCTTTGCTGGACCTAATACTCAGTGGTATCACAATGAGAGCTTTCAGCCTTGTCGCCTCCTCCCTTCACCCAGCATTACTCTGAGGATTCCTACTTGTATTTCTCCTCAGTCCTTAAGCCTCATGACCATACTCTTGACCTAATGAAGTCCCATTAGTTTCTCTCTGCAGAGGAAAAAATATATATATTTGTTCCAGTTAGAAAAGGTTAAGAAACAGTCAGGCCACCCAGCAGAGTGAATGCACAGCTCACCCAGCTATGCAATTATCCAAAAATAACCCATTTCCATTTGCAAGAGTAGACTGCATTTAAATAAGCATTCTCTTCAAATAAACTTTCATTAAGTCAGATTTCTCTATAGTGTGCATGCTTAATGAATGTGTGTGCGCCCGTGTGAGGTATATAACGTTTACCTCCATGCTTAGTTTTTGGAACATAAACGAAGCTGAACTGTAATGAGATAAGTGAACGCATTTGGCAGGGATACCATTGACTTAACAAAGGAACACTGAAATGTGCATCAAATGGGGGTTGCCAAGGTATTTGAGGTTCTGAAGAAACGGATGCTAAAATTTCATAGGATACTCTGCCCCCCCCCCACATCTTATTAGAAACTCTGAATCCAATATGCTCTCCCTGTTAAGACCCCTTTAGATTACACTTTCTTCTACCCACCTCATGGCATCATTGGAAAGTGATACGTGGCTGACAGGAAGCATGGCTACAGGTGCAAAATGCAAAATACTATTTTTCTAGTGTTTTCAGCCCAAATGAAATACCGGCATGGATCCTGTTCGAAAGCTACCAGGTGGTAGCATTTATTTTGGCTGAAACTCTGCATCGTTGCCAAAATCTGCTCTTCTGTGCATTACTCTTGTGCAGATTTGAGTCTGCCTGCTGTGGAGGAAGCAGATGATTCTGGGCTTAGCCCACGTGGGTGCCATTGAAATGGGAGGTCAGGCTAGCCTCTGCTGCTTCCTGGGGTGCTTTATTAGAAAATGATTTTTATTGTGTCCAAATGGAGCCAACTCCATGGGACATAGGTATGAGATGCCTAGATGAGAAGCTAGATCAGACTGACCACCTCTGTTGTTGTTTTTTTCAACCTATTGTACTCAAGTGTTTTACATTTTCAAAGGAATGAAGTTAGAAAAACCAGGAAGTAGGATAGAGATAGACAGGGTAGATGTCAGCAGAAAACCTGGTTGTAGAGCCTATAAACTACCATAAAAAGATCAGAGTCAATAAAATTGATGCAATAGGAGACAGAAGAGACATGAGGGACTGCATTCTAAATCTGACCTTTTCTGTGGATGTGTTACTGGTTGAACTGTGTCCTCTGAAAATCCCTGTTTTGAAGTCCTCAGAATGTGACCTTATTTAGAGATAGTGTCTTTATGGAGATTTTTAGGTGAAAATTAGATCTTTGGGGTGGGCCCTAACCCAGTATGACGGGTGTCCTTATAAGAAGGGGAAATTAGGACACAGACACATATCGTAGGAAGACCATGTGAGGACACAGAAGAAGACAGCCATCTATAAGCCAAGGAAAGAGGCCTGTAACAGATTCTCCCTCCCAGCCTTCAGAAGGACCCAGCCCTGCTGACGCCCTCATCTCAGATTTCCCGCCTCCAGACTGGGAGGAAACACATTTCAGTTGTGTAAGCCCCTGTTTGTGATACTTTATTGTAGCAGTCCTAGAAAACTAATGCAGAATGTAGGCTGCGAAGAGATCTTAGAAGAAAATCAGGTTGTGAGTTATGTGCAAGTCCTGGATATTTGTTCTCTAGCTAAGGGATCAGATTACAGAGAGTTGATGTAGAAAGAAGTTGACCTACGAGCTTTACTGTGGAGGAACTGGAGGCTCTGGAAATTCCAAGAGTAAGAACAAATGAGTCTCTAGCCATAGTTATATATGTGAGTCACAGTTTTAGTTTCATGTAGATTTTTTTTTAAAGAGGAGTGTTAGATTTACAGAAAAGTTGGGAGGAAGGTACAGGGATTTGCCATACACTTCCTGTCTCCACACATGTGTAGCCTCCCCGACTGTCAACATTTTCCAATGTAGTGGGGCATTTGTTCCCATTAGTGAACTTACATTGATACATCATGAGTACCCAAAGTCCATAGTTTATATTAGGATTCACTCTTGATATACATTCTATGAGATTGTACAAATGTATAATGACATATGTCTGTCATTATGACATCATCAGAGTATTTTCACTGCCCTAAAAAATCCTCTGTGTTCTACTTGTCCACTCCCCACCCCCCACCGCAACTGCTGATCTCTTTACTGTCTCCATAGTTTTGACTTTTCCAGAATGTCCTATAGTTGGAATCACACAGTATATGAACTTCTCAAATTGGCTTCCTTTTTCTTAGTGATATACATTTAAGTCTCCTCCATGTCTTCTCATGGATTGATAGCTCATTTCTTTTTAGCACTGAATAATACTTCGTTGTCTCAATGTACCACAGTTTATTTATCCATTTACCTACCGAAGGGCATCTTGGTTGCTTCCAAGTTTTGGCAATCATGAATAAAGCTGCTACAAACATCCATGTGCAGGTTTTTGTGTGGACGTAAGTTTTCAACTCTTTTGGATAAATACCAAGGACTATGGTTGCTGGGTTGTATGGTGAGAGCATGTTTAGTTTTGTGAGAAACCGCCAAACTATCTTCCAGATCATTCAGCATTTGGTATTGTCAGTGTTCCACATTTTGTCCATTCTGATGGGTTGTCCTATGGATGTGTGTCAGTATTATAAACAAACACATATACAATGGGTACACATGTTCAATAAATGTTCAGTACTGTATAGTAAATATCAGCTCCTCTCTGGCTCTTTTCCATCGCCTTGTACAGCAAGATATTTCCAGCTTCTCCAACATATCCCAGTAGGTGGTGGACATCAACAACTAAGCAAATGACTTGTTTAATTATCCACTCACTAATCATCATCCATACACATCTCTAAGAGTGCCTACTATGTATCACAGCTTCAGGATACTGTTAGAATTTCCTTTCCTGTGTGCCAGAGGACTTAAAATTTATTTAA
Organism: Lynx canadensis; assembly: GCF_007474595.2. Taxonomy (NCBI): domain Eukaryota; kingdom Metazoa; phylum Chordata; class Mammalia; order Carnivora; family Felidae; genus Lynx; species Lynx canadensis. Next base: position 5,103,303 of record NC_044318.1, read on the forward strand.
AAAATAACATCCCCTACCCCCATTTTACTGTAAAGAAATATCATATGAACATGGAAATTCTAAAGTGCTTATAAAGTCTTGGTGCACATGTGGTTTGATCCCAGAGTGGTAGAGTGTACACTCTCAACTCGGCTCAAGGTAGCTCATCTGTTTCTGGGGTTTTCTGAGTACCCTACAGGGGACAGACACAGTGTCCTCCACTCCACTAGTTTGCCTCACCTACCATAGCTTCTCTCAACAAACCTCTCCTTCTCCAGCCCTCTTTTCTCCCAATTAATTCTCCATGCCCAGTATTATACCTGGGTCTTTCTTGGAGGAGAGAAGACAGATGGAGCTTGGAGGGGCACTGCATGGGAGGGTCTGATACAAGGCAGACCAGAATTATTCAACATTCAATTATAAGCTGTAGAAACAAAGTTGCCTTGTTTGGTTAGAGGTGAGGTTCTGAAACCAGGCCCACTGCGCTTGCCCAGTACCCACTGGACTGTGCATTATTTCCCTCCCTCCTTCACCCTCTTCCCTCCCTCCCTCCCTCCCCTCTGGCCAGCCACAGGAGTTTCAGTGTTGCCTCAGGGCTCTAGAAAATAAAGGGATAAAACCAAGGGTCTGCTAGTCTGCATTCTTAGAGCTTGATGAAATACTGCAGACACATTTGCTGCCAAGTCCAGAAATTTGAGGGTTTTAAAAAAAGAGAACAAGGATGTGTCAATTTCCAGATGAAAGAAAAATAATTCCTAATGGTGGAAACACAGGCATCCATGGGCGAAAGATTAGGGAGTGAGGGCCAGACCATTTTTCTTCCATTTTGGAGGTGCTGTTTTTTGACCTTGAGGTGCCCCTCTTCTTGTCTAGGTTGCTGTTTTTGCCTTCCCAGGATGAGCTCTCCATCACCTGGCCCAGCCTTCAGGGCAAAGAGCTCTTCAAAAGCCCAATGAATCTTAATAAAAAATGGAAATGGCTTTTCCCCTTCATTTTAATTAACATTATGTCTACATTTCTGGGATAATGGATAATTAAGTGAGTTCCCTTGGCATTACAATGTTCTTGGAAATAATTTATGGTTTCGTTTCACTATGTGAAGGCTGTTTGGGTTGGTGCTGAAGTTCCATCATAAATATTTCTGAGGAGTATTTGCACGTCGGTGATTTGTATTCACATGGCTGTGATACTGCATTCTGGGGAAGTGTCTTATGTAATATTTTCTTACAGGCAATGCTTCCATTCTTTGCTTGCTTTCTAGGCACAGAGTTGTTTTCAGAATGTTGCCCTCAGATAGGCCTTAGACAGACTCTCAGTGGACCTTCTCAAATTGGTCTGGCCTTAAGAATAATAAAGGTTGATATTTATTGAATGCCCACTAATATGTGTCAGGGACTGTGCTAAAACATTTTGCATGCATTGTCTATATTCCTCTTCATAATAAACCACTGGGCTAAGTGCTATTATTGTCATCCCCAGCTAAAAAGAGGCGGGACTGGGATTTGAACCCACATAGTCCGTTTATATCACCCATGGTGCCAAATGAACTCTTTATGCCACCCTTATGGAAATATTTGCAGGTATAGAGATGTGTCAACCCTCTGCCTCCAAAGTGATATTCTCCAGGAGACTTTTTGTGATGAATAAAATGTTGTATTAGAACTGTCCAATATAGTGGCCACTAGCTATGAATAGCTATTGAGCCCATGAAATAAGGCTACTGTGATTGTGGAACTGAATTTAAAATTTAGTAATCAATTAACCTTAACTTCAAAACTCCATGCAGTTGTTGGCTGCCATATTGGGACAGCACAGCTTTAGAGCAAATTATTCTTAGGCAATATTCTGATCCCCACCTATTGCTGCTGTAACAAATTATCCAAACTACAATGTTGAAAAAAAAATGCAGAAATGTATTACTTCACAGTTCTAGAGGTCAGAATTCCTAAAATGAAGGTGTGGGTGGGGCTGTGTTCCTTCTGGAGGCTCTAGAGAATGTGTTTCCTTGCTTTTTCTAGCTTCTAGAGCCCACTTGGAATTCTTGGCTCGTGGTCCCTTCCTCTGTCTTCAAAGTCAACATCAGAGCAACTTCAAATTTCTCATTCTGAGTTTCCTGCCTGCTTCGTCTAAGGACCCTTGTAATTATATTGGTGTACCTGGATGATCCGTGATAATCTCTCCATCCATGATAATCATAAGATCCTTAACTGAGGCACATGTGTGAAGTGCCCCCCTTTTAATATGTTTATTTTTGAGAGAGAGTATGCATGTGCGCATGTTTGTGTGAGTGAGGGAGGCTGAGAGAGAGAAAGGGACAGAGGATCTGAAGCAGGCTCTGTGCTGACAACAGACAGCCCGATGCAGTGCTTGAACTCCCCATGAAATCATGACCTGAGCCAAAGTCAGAGCCCAACTGACTGAGCCATCCAGTGGGACATTAACTGAGTGAACCACCCTGGTACCCCAAAGTCTCTTTTTTATATAAGGAGACGTATTGACCGGTTCGGGGATTGGGACCAGGACATCTTGCGGGGGGGGGGGGGGGCGCGGCATTCTTTAGCCTACTCTATTACCTGTGTATTCTTGTGGGGATATCATTTGGAGGGTAAGGACACAGGCTCTGAATTTGCACTGACCTGAGTACAGAGCCCCACTTTGTCACTTACCCCCTGTGTAACTTGGCTTTGAGCAGTTTACTTATTTTTTCCAAGTCTCCATGAACTTCTCTTTCAAAGGAGCATAATGCTGACATGAACCTGATGAGTTATAAAAATGAATTGAGATGATGGTAGATGTTTACCACAGAGGGGAACACTAATAAGCCCTCAGAATGGTTTGATGCTACCTCTTTTACTTAGTTTTTGTTACTCTTTGGTGCAGTGCTACACCCTTACTTTCCTACTTTGCTCCTTTAAAAAAAATTCCCCCGGGGGTCAAAGAAATACAGAGATGTTGAGAGTTATGGTCATCAGTAGTAACTCCTCCATCCAAATAGCTTTTTAAAAGGTGCTTTTATTTCACTTAATCGTGCAGCCACCACGGGAAGTAGAAATGGTAGCATTCTCATTTTGCAGAGAAAACAAAGACTTATGTTTCTCAAGCTCCTGGACAGCAGAGGTAGGACACAAATACTTACCTACTGGTCTGGAGACTGACGCCCTTTCCACCTTTTCATACCTGCCTTCTCTTCTGTGTTGAAGTAAAGGAGGAGGAGAGTTTGTGCATTTATACAAGACGTGGAAAGAGAAATCAAGAAAGGTGGGGGGGAGTAGCAATAATGCACTGGTTGTGAGTTGCTGGTCCAGTCACTCATGGATTCTAAAGACCTGAATTATGTTTTAATGTTTATTTATTTACTTTGAAAGAGAGAGAGAAAGGGAGAAAGAGTGTGCATGAGCGAGTGCGTGCACAAGTTGGGGAGGGCAGAGAGAGAATCCCAAGCAGACTCCGTGCTCAGCACAGAGCCCATTGAGGAGCTCAATCTCATGAGCTGTGAGATCATGACCTGAGCTGAATCAAGAGTTCAGATACTTAACCGACTGAGCCACCCAGGGGCCCCAAGAGCTGAAATTTTATGTATTTTTTGGGATATCTTTGAGCCTCATAGGACCCTGAAGATGTAACTGAGAGCTCTCCTGTGCTTACCAGATATGTCCCACACCCAGCAGGAGAGGCTTTCCACCTGGCTTGTTCCCTTATCAGCTGGATCACAGGCACTCCAACTGGTCTTCAACCTGATGGGTGTCACCTCCCTGCCAGCCTGCTCAATTATTCCGACAAAGTAGGCACACTGTCCTATGGGAACAAGGGCCATCTCACACTCTTGTCAATATAGGGCCTATATCCTGGAGCCCCTGATGGTCCCCTGTGCTGTGAGTGCAACCTTCACATGGTCCTGTGTGTTGTGCAGTGTCTTAGCTTTCCAGGGCTGTGAGTATATGTGACTGGCAAATGATGTTGGTCTCATCTGTCCACTGTGGGGTACTGTGTGTTAGGCTTTTTCATAGTATTTAGGGCAGAGGAGCCCACTTTTACCAGCAGGGTGAATAGGAGGTGACCAGAACAAGTCTCCTGAATGTGAGTTGTAACTGCCCACTCATTCGCTTAAAACTCAAGCCTTCCCAGTGCCTCAGTTTTTCCATCTCAAAAATAGAGCTATTACTCATATGCATCTCCTAGGATTCGTATGGAAGTTAAACAAAATATAGGTTTCAATATCAGGCATATAAGGCACTCAACAGTTTTCTTTACTTATTCATTCATCATTCCCTTATTTAGCCATATTTATTAAATTAATCACTTGTTTGTAGAGATGGAAAACTCTTATCAGAGAAACCAGGCTCTCAATTTTGAGTTTAGCTGATCTTGCTATCACTGACTCCCTGGACATGAAGTCAAGATATTTAAATTTTTTAAAAATAGTTATTTATTCTTTGAAAGAGAGAGAGAGAGAATATGAGCAGAGGAGGGGCAGAGAGGGGCTGAGTTGTCAGCACAGAGCCTGATGTGGGGCTCGAACTCACGCATCACGAGATCACGACCTGAGCCGAAGTCGGATGCTTAACTGGCTGAGTCACCCAAGCGCCTCTGAAATCAACATATTTTAATAAATTCAGGGTGAATTTGAAAATAAATCGCATGCCTACTTTTCAAGAAACGACAGTAATTTGGCTTTCTGTCCTCCCCTTTGCCCCTTGCACAGACTCCTCTGAGCCTAGTCCCTCTGATAGCGTCTCCCTCTAAACTGCTCAATTTATCTTGAATTTAAACTGCAAAAAGTTAAGACATACATAGTTGTTAAACTTCCAAATGTGAGCATTCCTCACCCCTGCATTTCCAACCCAGCACAAAAGCATTTTCATTAGATGATCACCCAAGCTGTAGCTGGTGTTATACAATTCCATTTGGCACATAAAAATGTATTTCTTTCTGACTGCATTATATTACCCTACTTATTGTACCATTTATCACATTGTGTGGGGTCCACGCTCTCTTTTATTGAAACTACAGGATCAGATATCCGTGTATCCACATATTCCTACATCTCTGCAGGGACTTTTCTGGAGAGAGTTGCTTCTTACGGATGCTGACAAGTTAAGCAGTCTTCCTTCTCTGTTCCCCTGGGTTAAGTGTGGATTCCATTGAAAATACATCCATCCTTTCCGATTCTGTGTCTCCCTCTCTCTCTGCCCCTCCCCCGTTCATGCTCTGTCTCTCTCTGTCCCAAAAATAAATAAACGTTGAAAAAAAAATTAAAAAAAAAAAAAAAAAAAAGAGGGGCGCCTGGGTGGCGCAGTCGGTTAAGCGTCCGACTTCAGCCAGGTCACGATCTCGCGCTCCGTGAGTTCGAGCCCCGCGTCAGGCTCTGGGCTGATGGCTCAGAGCCTGGAGCCTGCTTCCGATTCTGTGTCTCCCTCTCTCTCTGCCCCTCCCCCGTTCATGCTCTGTCTCTCTCTGTCCCAAAAATAAATAAACGTTGAAAAAAAAAATTAAAAAAAAAAAAAAGAAAATACATCCATCCTATAAAAGGGATGCCCCTCCCCCCGAATAGGATGATGGGATTGCATTGCCCCAGCATTTAGCATTGAATGTAGAATAATAGTCATTTTGAGTCCCGGTACAAGAAGCTTCCAGGCCTGAGTTCAAATGCCAGCTCTTGTGCTTCCCCACCCTGTGACCTTGGGTCAGTTTTCTAACTTGCCTGAACTTTAGTCTTTTCCTATGCAAAGTAAATGGAGATGAGACTAGTACCAAACACACATGCTATTGAAGTGAATTAATGAGTGAAAATGTGTACGTGTTTGGACGAGCATTGGGTATCTTACAGGTATGTTAGCCAACATTTTAATTTTCTTTTGTGGTTTGCTATCATCTTCTGGTTCCTTCTTGGTGAAGGGAAGGATAGAGAGCATGAAATTAATTCTATTCATTCAATTATTTGTTGGTTCATCCAACATTTATTAAATGCCTGTTATGTATCATGTATGATACTAGGCATTGGAATGCAAAGAGATAAAAATGAATAAGACATAGCCTCAGCCCTCAAAATGCTGAGTTTACTACAAAGACAGACATGTAAACGTTCACAAGCAAAACAGGCTGAATCCTGTCCTAATTCCCATCCCTTTCTGTGATCTGATCTGCTCTTGAAAGGCTGCAAGTTTTCTGGGATTCTGCTGTTAAATTGCTTGAGTACAGTTTTAACAGGCAGCTCCTGAGAAAGACCTCCAAACTTGAAGTCAACAGACCCAATTTCACTTTACGTCCTTACCCTTGACCAAATCACTCGTTTGCTTTTCCTTTTAAACCGGGAATTAGTTACGCTGTCCACTCAGGGCACTACACAGAGCAGCATCTATTACATCCAGAAAGTACTTTGCAAACTCTAAAGTGACAATTCTTATGGGAGAAGCAGAACACCCTCTCTCAGTCCCACTTGGGAGAGGTGGAGAATGTGTGATTAAACAAGTTAGAACCCTGGTGGGTATTTCTGTCTCCTTCTGTTAAACTTGGGTTTGGCAACTTTTAAAAACCTTCTTCTTGATTCTAAAACTACGTCCTAAGGGAACGTGTAAGACAAGCTGTCAAACAGTAACTGAAAAGTTAGATAAAGTTAAGGAAGCTAAGAGGTGGGTGCTTTTCTGATGCTTCTTACCTAAAGATAGAGAAAGAGGGAGGGGGGCTGTGCATCCAAGTGGGTAAAATGAAATCATGCAAAGTTTTAATTTGTGTGGAAGCATGAGTCTTGACCGTAGCTTCATTCTCTAGATTCTGAACCTGCTTGGAAAGTAAATTTCTCAGTAGGGTCACTATTACTAGGGTTGGGAACGGCAGGGCATTTCTTCATTAGACAGTAGAGTAACTGTGCATGGTACACGCAGTAGTAGCCTCCTGTCAGTCATTGTGACGACATTAAATGCCCATACATATTTCCAAATGTTCTCTAGAGATGGCATTGGCAAGCTTTTTCTGTAAGATCCACGTAGCAAATATTTTGGACTTTGTCTTTTATACGGTCTCTGTTGCAACAACTCAACTCTGCGTTGTGTTGTGAAAGCAACCATAGACATGTCAGCAAATGGGTGTGGCTATGTTCCAATAAAAATTTGTTTATTAAAAAAAAAAAAACTGGTGGAAGGCTGGAATTGGCTTGTTGGAGGACCCCTGTTCTAGGGAATTGTGCTACCCCACTGAAATTACCTTTCCTATAAGGAGGAAACTGGGCAGAGAAGTGGGCTGGTTGTCCTGGATGGCACTGATAGTCAAAAATGATGACTTCCTCGTGGAGAGAAGAAGGAAGTGAAAAAATGGAAGGCTTTGTTTTGACTGTCCCCTTGAATTATGGTTTTCCAGAGAAACACGACCAATATGTAGGGAGATAGATTGAAAATGAGGTATTGGCTTGTATGGCTACTGAGGCTCAGAGGTCCCACGATGTGACATCTGCAATCTGGAGATCCAGGCAAGCTGGTAGTTAATTCAGTCTGAGTCTGAAGGCCTGAGAACCATGGAAGTCAATTGTATAAATTACAATCCTAGGGCAGAAGATGAGATGTCCCAGCTCAAGCCGGCAGAAGAGAGAGGGCAAGTCCTTCCTTCCTCTGACTTTTGTTCTCTTCAGGCCCCCAAAGGATTGGATGATGCCATCACCTTCAGGGAGGGGCCTATTCTGGATCTACTGTTTCAAATGTGTAATTTCTTCTGGAACATCCTCGTAGACACACCCAGAAATAATGTTTAGCCAAATATCTGGGCATCCCCTGATCCAGCCAAGTTGATACATAAAATTAGCTGTCATACTTCCTGTACTATTTTTTAAATTGAGGCCTTGTTTACATACAATAAACATATAACTTATAGTGAAATCTCAAAAATACAGTTCAGTGAGTTTAGACAAAAACATACTTGTGTGACCATCATCTAAACCTATCTGTAGGGCATTTTCCTCCCCTCAAGAAGGTATCTCATGCCCCTGGGCAATCTAGGGTGCCCAGACGTAACGTAACCACTGTTCTGATTTCTATCTCTATATATTACTTGTGCCTATTTCTCTACCTCATAAATTGGCATTATATATAGTTCAAACATCTTTTTTGTGTCTTGTTTTGACTTTTTCATTAGATAAAAGATGGGTATCAACAATAATATAAGAAAAATTGATTATAAAAATCACCCTAATCCCATCACCTGAAGAGCACATCTGTTTACATCATGGTAAATTATCCTCCAGATCTGACCCATGTGTGCACATCTTTTAATATAATTATTTTCAGACTTTACACACCATTTCCCCTGATTTTTTATTTAATGATACACTAGACACATTTTCCTTGTTTCCATGGAATTGCCTTAATGATTGTTTAGTGGTTGTCTAAGATTCGAGCTGCTGATGTGTTCAACCTTACCAAAACCTCCCCATCATGGAGAGAGGTAGTGCATCTATATACATTCTAAGGAGGCTGACCCCCTGGTCCAAATCCTGGCTGTGTGACTTGGTTGCTCATGTATGAGGTAGGAATCACCACAGGACTTCATAGGGTTGTTTTTAGGATTAAATGAGTTTCTCTGTGTTGAATACGCAGAACAATGTGTGGCACATAGTAAGCACTATCATTATTGGGCATGTACATTGTTATCCAGTTTTTTATAGATCGCATTGTCACAGATACTTTAAGTCCTATGGCTTTTAGCTTTTACTAAATTCTTCCTAAGATAAATTCCCAGGAGAAAAGTTAGAGAGATGGCATCTACAATGGCCCTTGTGCTTTCTACCTTCGTATGTTCTCTTCTCAATGGATGTATCACTTGCTCCTCATATGTGATAATCCTTCTATACTTCTCACATCCTGTAAACAACCAGGTTCTCCCAATAATGTCTCCAATTTCTTGAATAAATCTATCGGGAATATATTCTGACTGCCACTCCCTTGGCCCAGGCTAACATTATCTCTCTTCTGAGTTACTGAAACCACCTCTCACTTCCCTTCCCGAATTCAGGCCCATCTGCTCCTGCCAGTTCCCCATTGGCTGAAGACCACTCCTCACAGTAGGCTTGTCTGATGGTATCACCTACCTGTAAAGGTCCTACCACCCTTAGGATTCTCCAAACTCCTTGAAATAGTTTTCAGGACGCTTGTTGATTTAGATCCACTTACATTAATCGATCTTCACACCACATATAACCCACCCTCCTTCTCCATTCTTCTCTCTGTCTCTCAAATGAAGCATGTTTTTCTCATCTTCATGGACTTCCCTTTTTCTCCTACTAGGCAGACTGCTGCTCAGCCTTGAGATCTCAGCTTGGCTCTTAGCTCTGGAGGAAACCCATCCTGGACCTCCCAAGTCCATGTTGGGGGCCCCTTTTGCTGTCTTTGATAACCCTCTCTTCTCTTACTCATGCGACTTTTGTGACTACTTGTTCATTGTGTATTTCTACATCAAGGTGGGACCGTGTCTTTTTCCTCCTGAATTCCTCATACCTAGTCCAGTGCCTAGAACACAGTAGGCCCTCAGTACGTGTTTGTTAAAATAGTAAATGAAGGGATTTATTTATTTCAGGAGAGCTGTACCAGCTTACCACCAATGTAGTACATGCAGGCTTGATAGCATTGGGTGTTGTTGCTTTAGGAATATTTTCATTAATTTAGTTAGTCCAAAATGATACCTCCAGATTATTTTTAATTTGCATTTCTTAATCTATTAATAAAAAATGAATACATTTTCAAAGACAGGAACCAAAATTTAAGGAAGGAGAAGTCTGAGACTAAGCTTCAGATTAACCCTCCCTACTCCACTCACTTGCTCATTCATTCATTCAACAAACTTACACAGTTGCAGGTTGCATGCTAGGTTCTTAGGATTCAGGTTGCCAATGAAATAACCTCCTTCCCATAGGGAAGTCACAATCAAGAGAGGAACTCAGATATCAAATAAATAATAGCCAGAGAGAGTAATGGGGACCATAATGAAGAGATAGTCAATGTGTTGAGACTTTAAGACTTGAGAAGATTCTGGAATACCCCTATGTTGAGAGCAGAGCTTAACTCCAGGGGTTCTGTTATTTACCCATGAAGACAACAGGGCTCCATGGGTGATCCCTCCATTTTCTTCATAGTCTCCCCAACTGTCTCTCCCTTGGATGAAATTCAGTCTTCTTAGCATGTCCATTGCCCAATTCCCAAATCTGGACATTATCTTTAATGATGCTTCTCTCTTGCCTGGCTGGTCATACTCATGGAACCCCATTTCACATTTGACTAGCTTCATATCAGTGTCTTAATGAGATGACAGTGTGAAATTGGTATTTGGCCTCATCTGGGAATGATGGAAGAGAAAGAATGGGAAGGGGTCAGAAAGTCAGGATGAAACAAGAGGAGTTAGTGATATTTCTCTTTGTAAACAAGACCTTGCAGTGACTGTACAAGGCCTTTCATTGGGAGAAAAGGGAGCAAGTGTGTATACCAGTGGCACAACTGTCTTGGATTCTGGGACCTGGATCTAGTGAATATCAGAGGTATTCTCCAACACACACAGAAGCTGCTCAGTGAGAAGTTACCTGTGAGTTTATGCCCTAGGAGATGTCATGTAATCCTCTCTATAAATCAGTCAGCAGAACAGTTAGGTTTTGGAATTTGGGGTGGGTTCACCATGACCATACTTATCCGGGACAGGATGGCAGTGTATAAACCTGTCTCATATCCTCAAAGCCTTTATGATTTAGGTGGGGAGACAGGATATACAACAAAGAAAAAATAAAATAATAAATAATTATATGTGAACCCTGAAGCAGAAGAAGATATATAAGAAGTTTGTGGATGAGGTGGTAGAGAGTGGGATCTTGGAGAGTGGGGTTTGACAAAATTGAGAGAATGGTGAGGGCAGCTCAGGAGAGGGTTACACCACCAGCACAGGGGTGCACTTTGACTAAGACTGTGATGTTCAAGGTTCAATGAAGATGACTTCCTGAGGACATCTGATGGAGTATGCACACTGGTGAGAGCTGGTAAGCAACATTGGAAAGGAACATTATGCCAGGATTGTAGCGCTCAAACTCAGGACTTAGATGTCCTGGGGTAGGACATTGACTTCATTGAAGGAATTGGGCAGGGACTACAGGAGGTAGCACTGGGTTCAACCCCAAGATGTCTTGACTCTGAGCATCTGAAGAGGACATTCTTTCTATCCCTGTCAGGAGGGTAGGAAAGGAGCCACACTGCCTTGGTGTGTAGTGTGAAACAATCTTGGGAAGATTGTTTGTGAACCCCTATTCCCAGGTGGAAATTTAACTGCTCAAAATATGACACCCAGTTTGACCACACTCTGGGACTACAACTCAGGTCTCTGATGTTTGCCAGAAACTCACTATTTGCCCCAGACAGGGAGAAGAATTGACTGAGTCTGTCAGCTCTTCTGTTTACAACCTGGATTTTAATTTTATTAATTATTGTCACCATTAGAGACATTTAGTGCAACAAAAGCATTTTTTTAGAGAACAGTTGTTTCCCTCTGTAAGAGCAAACATAAACCTTGTTTACCAAACTGCCAACTTCATCAGCGAGTGTGAGACACACATGTGTGCATGCACAAACACAAACCGAGCCTCCTGAGAGCTATCCTGTGAGAGTCAAATGGTTTTTGTTCCACCCCTTCCCAGATTATAAGAAAAACAAAAAATATAAAAGTATAAGAGGCCCCAGAAGCAGTTTAGATCTGTGAGTATCCCCCATCCCATTCCACCCCCATGTGCAGTGTTTTCCTGTGCTCCAGGAAAATAGAACTCTTATTGAAGACATCTACCCATGCCCACCACACATGGCAGAGGGCTTACGGCCAATCCAGCTGATGCTCATGTGACAGACTAGCAGTCCATGCTAGCCAAAAGCTTCAGAGTCCTGGTGTACAAATCTTTCTCGCTCTCCCTCGCTCTGCCTCGCTCTGCCTCGCTCTGCCTCTCTGCCTTGCTCTCACACAACAAGAAGTAGGAAGGCATATCTGTGTAAGGAGGACTCATCAGAATCTCTAATTAAATACATGGCAGCTGGTGAATTAAAGCATTTGTCTTAGCTCTACCATCCTATAATACCTTATAATCCTGAGAGTCCAAAGTATGAATTAATTATAATTTTTAAGAACCCAGGGAACCAGCAGTGTAGAGGAGGGAGGAGTGGAAAAGGAGAAGCTATGGATGATGACAATAGATGATTGTGAAGAAGGGACAGGGCTGTCATTGTTTTCATTTAGAAGCTACTTTTAGGAAGTTTACAAGCCTACTTATTTGTACATCTTTATGTGAGTGAGTATGTATGTATGCAATACATGTGCATATATTCAGGGTCAAGTCTTAAGCACTTACTATCGGGCATCGAACAGAATCAGTTGATCAGCACTATGGCATCATTGTCAGTAGTGGCAGTACAAGCAGTAGTATGTTACAGCTCCTGAGAGCTTGTTATGTGCTCTCTGTAGGCTGAGCATTTTCCCCTACCGTATCTTAAGATGCATGACTGTACTGTGTATGTAGTTAGTATCACTCTTTCACCAGTGAGAAGACAGAAGTTCAGAAAGTTGAAATTATCTTCTCAAAGTCTTGTACAGCTCACAGGTGTTGGAGCCAGTACTCAGTCCCAGGCTGACCTGATCCCAGAACCTCTTCCCCGAATCACCAGGCCACCCTTCCTAAATTGACTATATACCAGGCCCTTTGCTAGGTGCCAAGATTGTAGAATTTAATAATAATAATTCTTACCCATAAGGAAAGGAGCCTGCCATTGAAGCTAGCTGAGGTTTGCTGTTGTAACAGGTAAATCTCTACCTCTGAGGGGTTTGGTGCAGGGAAAGTTTATTTCTCTCTCATGTAACGTGTGACCACGCACATGGGATGAGCGCTCGGTTCTTGGTAGTTATTTATGACCCAGTCTCCTACCACTCTCTGGTTCTTCATCTTTACCATCAGGCTTCCAGGAACAGGAGGCCAAGAGTGTCATGCAGACTTTGTATCAGCTAGGTTGGGGAGTGACCAGCAGTCCTTCTGCTTCTTGCTCCATCTACCCTAACTTAGTCACATGGCCATGTCTAGCTGCAAGGGAGGTTGGAAATGGAGCCTAGTGTGTCCCCAGGAAGGAGGGAAGAATGAGGTATATTTGGGAAAGGATTCTAAGAAGGAGAAATTCCTGAATTTAAAAAATGTTTATTTTTGAGAGAGAAAAAACACACGTAGAGGAGGGGCAGAGAGAAAGAGGGAGAGAGAATCCTAAGCAGGGTCCATGCTCATCACAGAGACTGATGTGGAGCTCGGACCCACAAACAGGGAGATCTTTAACTGAAGCTGAAATCAAGAGTCAGACTCTTAACCTACTGAGTCACCCACCCAGGCCCCCCCCAACCCTGCATTTTTTTTTAAATGTCATAGGTGCAGAGAAAGATGGAACTGTATGAACAGCTTTGTTTTTTGTCTGCTTTTCCTCCAGAAGTAGCAAGCTGAGTCTTTAAAAAGATGATGAAAAGAAAAGAAAATGACCCATAATTCCCACAAGTGCAATACACATGCAGTGAAAAGAACAATGCCCCTGGTGGTGTTAGGGGTTTGGGTTCACAACTTGGCCCTACTGGGGGAAAACATTTCTTACCTTCCTATGCCTTGGCTCCCTCCTTGGTAAAATAGAGACAATAGCACCTGCAACATGGATGCTGCATGAAAATGAGAGGCAGGAAGACCAGTGGAATTCCTGGCAAATGTCATATCCCAGAATCATCAGCACTATCTTGGGGCAGCAAAAGGCTCTTCCAAAGTCTCTAGTTGCTCTCGGCACCCTGTGTTACTTTTACGGAAGTATATGCTGGATCTTCTTTCAACTTCTCACATACTGAGTCACCTAGATGATGGAATAGTGCATGCTTAAATAGCTCACTGAACTATATAACCAACTATTTTTTTAATTCTCTATTGCCTTAAAAAATGGGGCTTGGCCCCATTTTAAAAAGTGATCAGAATGTTCATAATTGTATTATTTTAACAGACATCGTTAAGTCATGGCTTCCCAGGAGGCACTGTTGTAAGACCTTTACATGTAGTATCTCTTCTGTCCTCGCAAAAACCTGCAATCAGGGTCCTATTATTATCCCCACTTGGATATCAGCCATGAATGTTGAGTTTTGGTCTATCTTGTTCACTGCTCTACTTGTAGCACCCAAGACCGCGCTTGACATGGAACAAGTACTCAGAAGTTTGTGGGATGGATGGTTAGCTCTCCCATTTCCAGGAACGATGTGGCTGGGAGAACTTATGTGACTTGCCCATAGGTACATAGCAGTAAGTACTAGAGCTACATCCAAATCCAGGTATTTCTGTCCCCAGGCTTCATTCTGCAGAGCAGAAAATATTAGCCAAGGCAGGGGTTGGACCTTAGATATTCAACATGAAGTGATCTCACAACCCCATGACACATTTGATTGATCAAAATACCCGTTGCTTGATTTCTACTTACAGGGATTTCGTTCTCTAGAAATGGAGAGGTAAGGAAAATGATGATTTCCACTGTGACCCAAGTGGTGACTTCGAATAAGACCAGCAAGTCGACTGAGCCCACCATCTGGATTTTGTGAGGTTGTCTCTGGGAGTCAAAGGTTGTCAGGACTTTCAGCACAACCTTGACACAGCTCTGCCCTCCTGGAGCCTGTTTTCCTCCTATGTAAAGCGTGCAACTTGGAAGGGACGATTTCTGAACCCTTACAGCTGGTTATCTTGGACAAGTAATTTAAAATCTTGGGATCCCAGTCTCAGGGCCTATGAAATAGACCATAGGGCAAGACTGTTGTTGAAGAAATGGCATTGTGTATACTCTTGGCACAGAGCAGCTTTTCCATAAATGGGCAGCACTGTTACTATTCCTGTTCTAACCATCTGTAGTCCTTTCCTAAGTTCTTTAGAATATATTGGAGAAACAGAGCCACAACTATATATACTTCATGCTTTGTAAACCTCAGGCTGTTCAGGTGTCCTGAGAGTCACATTCCTCCCATGGGCCCCCTCTGTATTAGGCTGATCGCACTTTTCTTTAACTGTGCAGCTCAACCTGTGGGAAGTGCTTAGAAAGGCAGTATCCCAGCTTGAGTGTGGCCCTGCTGTACAGAGTATTCCCTCTGGCTCCTCCCTGCTGGCCCTAGGCAGTCCTCCTATTTTCACTTCTCACTGACTGGCCTCTGGAAGAAAGTTAGTTTAACCATGTTTGTTTTTGTCTTTTCTTGTTTTGTCAACATGCCATTGAGAAGGAAATGCAAACCTGAGCCTTGATTAGACATCTCCCCTGGTACGGATTTACCCTCATTTTCAATTCAGTAGGTGCTGGGGCACAGGCTTCCTGCCACTGAACGATGCTGCAGCCAGTATGGAACTGGCCAGGGTCCTGAAAGGACACAAAGGTACAAGTGGTGTTCCCTTTCTGGGAAGGCCTTTCCCTCCCCCTCCACCCCAGTCTCTCCCACTACTTAGCTACTCAAGAGCAGCCCTCCAAGCTGAAATGTAGGATCTTGGGAAAATGCCAAGGATCCTAGGGCATCCTACTCACCAGGAGGGAGTTCTGCACTTGGAGAGAGCCTGGATCTGTGTGTGTGCACATGCATGCACACACACTTCCTGGGAGACAGGAATCAGGACTCTAGCATTGATCCACACACCAAGCTGTGTGACACTGGGTGAGCCATTTAACCTCTCTGAGCTTTATTACCTCATATATGGGTAAAATAAAACCATGGGGTCTTGACCAAATCTGTTTTCTGAACTGCACTTTTTCCTCATATATATGATCATTTGTAGTTAAGGGAATGAGCATTTGAAATATCAGTCTTGACACCCCATTCTATATGTGGTCTTGAACGTACAATTTAACATTTCTGGGCTTTGGTTTCTTTGTCTATAAAATGAGATCATTTTGTGGAGCCTTACATGAAAATGTACAGAAAACACTTAAGAAATCGTCCTTCTTCCCCTTCCTTTTTCTTTCTTCTCCTCTTTTCCCTCCTTCCCTTCCATCTTTGCCTTCACCTCCTCCTTCTCTTCCTCCTTCCCCTACTATCTCTCCTCCTTTTCCAACATCATTATCATCATTGCCATCATCTCACCATGAGGTCAAATTGAATTATGTCCCTGAAAGTGCTGTGTCATCTATAAAATGTTTGAAATACCGAAATAGCTATGCTATAGGTTAGGCTTACCTTAAGTGAAACTCAGTGTCAGTGTGTGTGTGTTTGTTTGTGTGTGTGTGTGTGTGTGTGTTCAGCGTTTTAGATTTGCTCACTAGAGGAGTATGGCTGTCGGGCAGGTCAAATGCTGTGTGTCAAGGCATGTGGTGAGGGAAATGAGTTTGCCTGTGGATGGGGGATCCACCTGGAGGAGTTGGGCAGCCCATCAAGGGTGGGAGGCAAGCAGAACACCTCAATGATGGCTTAAGAAACTTACAAATAAAGCTGAGATTCCTAATGTTTAATTTCAAGTGACTGAACATTAACATTTAATTAACTCCTGACTGCTAAACCAATATTAAATCTCAGCAGACGCTGGTGGCATCTCCTAAGTATTAGCAGCCAAGAAGCTACAATCCTATCATGGTGACACATAGCAAGATGGAAGTTCACACGTCACATAGGATCTCAGTGTTCACATCCTCTTTGTGCCTTTAGGCATCTATCTGGTTCTTGGAAAACCAATAGGAATCAAATACAAATTGATATACTTTGCTTCAAACTCCAGCTTTACCTCTCCCTAGTTGTACAACTATTGGCCAAGCTTCTCAAATTATCTGATCTCATTTTTTCACTTAGAGGATGGGAAAGGTAATCCCTACCTTGTTGTGTCTATACATCAGTGCCAATAGATATAAAACACCTAACAAAAGACCCAACCCATTGTTAAGGACTTCATGTTTCTGTCCCACCACCCAAATTCCTGCGCTAAAACCCTAACCCTGCAGTGTGGAATGGTACTACCTAGGAGGTGAGGATTTTAAGAGGCAGTTAGGTCTAGATGAGATCATCAAGGTGGAGCCCTGATGATGGTGTTAGTATCCCTTTAGAAAAGAAAAAAAAAAAACTGTTAAAGGACCCTCTGCTCTCTGCCATTTAAAAGAAAATTAAAGACCCCTCTGCTCTTTGCCATGTGAGGATATATTAAGAAGACAGCCATCTGCAAATCAGGAAGCACCTCCTCATTAGATACCAGATATGCTAGTACTTTGATATTAAGGCTTCCCAGCTTCCAGAAGTACAAGAGATAACTGTTTGTTGCTGAAACCACCTAATCTATGGTATTTTTGTTGTAACCCAAATTGATTGAGATATCCATAAATGCAAGATATGATTCTACTTCAGTTTTATTTCCCTTACCCCCTCTCACTCACTATGCCCAATTATACTGAGCTTCTTACTTCTTTTTTTTTTTTTTTAATTTTTTTTTTTTCAACGTTTATTTATTTTTGGGACAGAGAGAGACAGAGCATGAACGGGGGAGGGGCAGAGAGAGAGGGAGACACAGAATCAGAAACAGGCTCCAGGCTCTGAGACATCAGCCCAGAGCCCGACGCGGGGCTCGAACTCACGGACCGCGAGATCGTGACCTGGCTGAAGTCGGACGCTTAACCGACTGCGCCACCCAGGCGCCCCCTGAGCTTCTTACTTCTTATTAAGGACAAGATCTATTCTACCTTGTTGTTTTCGACGTGTTTTTCCTTAAGCTTGGAATTCTTTCCTCTAACCCCAACCCCTGGCCATTTCTGTTGTAAGTCTCAGCAGAAATTCCACTTCTTCAAGAAAGTTTCTCTGGCCTTCTACGTAGATCAGTTTCCCCCATGAGATATGCCCATGTCTCCCTCATTACATCTGACTTTAAGCCTAGAAGATATATAGTCCCATCTTTCCATTCGACTTATGTCCAGGGGAAAAGCATTTGGTTCCTTTCATTGCCTTCAAAAGCCATTAGAGTCTCACAATCTTTCTTGCATCCTTTAATGAGTTAGTTGTTTGTTTACTCTGCAAGTGCCAGGTCTGACAACAGTCACCACTTGCATCAATAATCCCCTCCTTTTCAAAGACTTTGACAGTGCATTTGGCTTTGCACATTTGCATAGGGGTGAGCAATACATTCTAAGTGATCATAGAAGGGTACTGGAATTTGGCTCAGTTTGTCAAGGGAAGAGTTTTATCTCTGTGAAGGTGTGGTTGGGCTTTGGTGAGCTGTTCTGGATGGTCATAATCTGCCCATAGGCTGTGATCAGGAACAGTGATTTCCAACATCACAAGACCCACCAGCATCTGGAACAGGATTTTATTTTATTTTATTTTATTTTATTTTATTTTATTTTATTTTATTTTATTTTGTTTATTTTAATGTTTATTTATTTTTGAGACAGAGGGAGACAGAGCGCGAGTGGGGGAGGGGCAGAGAGAGAGGGAGACACAGAATCGGAAACAGGCTCCAGGCTCCACGCTGTCAGCACAGAGCCCGATGCGGGGCTCGAACCCACGAACTGTGAGATCATGACCTGAGCTGAAGCCGGACGCTTAACCGACCGAGCCACCCAGGAGCCTCGAGAAATAGGATTTTAAAATGCAAAGCTTTGGGGTGCCTGGATGGCTCAGTCAGTTGAGTGGTCAACTCTTGATCTTGGCTTAGGTCATGATCTCATGGTTGTGGGATTGAGCCCCTGCTTGGGATTCTCTCTCTCTCTCTCTCTCTCTCTCTCTCTCTCTCTCCCTCCCTCCCTCCCTCCCTCCCTCCCTCCTATTCTCTCTCTTAACCCCTCTCAAAATAAATAAACTTTATTTTAAAAAATAAATTAAAAATGTAAAGCTTTGGATCTATAAGGAAGTGGATACAGCCCACGTGGAGTAGATTTCAGGACATGGAAGATGCAGACTTGCTGTGGAAAGGTTTCCCCTTTCCCCACAAGTAAAATCAGGGTTGGGTTTGTCAATCTAGCATCAGTAACTTCATCAGTCCACACTGATTGAGTGTCCACTCTGGACAGTGGGTGGATATGTGATGTAATCATTGGTCTACTTTGGGGTCAGAGACAAGAAGAGAAGCGGTGGCAGTTTCAAAAAATGAGCTGGGATGAGGCTAGAGAGGCAGATAATAGGGGTGAGGCAGGGCTGTAGCAGGTGGTGTCTCCATATCCTGAAGAGGCGGAGGAGTATGACAACGTCATTGAGCTTTCATGAGCACTAATTGTGTTATACCTACTACATTGAGGGTTTATGATATAGCTGAGTCTCCAAGCACTTATTTGGTACTCTTACTCTTCATGGGAGGCACTAATATTAACCCCATCTTACAGATGAGCAAACTGAGGCACAGAGAGGTTAAATAGTTTATTTATGGTCATCTACCTAGCAAGAGATGATGCCAAGATTCAAACCTAGTTGTTTGACTCCAGGCCTCATATGCTCTACATCTGTTATCTTTTGTTTCTTGTTTCCAGATTAATCTCCATATGGCCCTCTCATCATTCCTCAATTCATCATCATTCATTCATCAATTATTCACCGCTTCAGCAAATATGTACTGACCATGTACTATATGTCCATGCCTGAGGTCTCTACCCTTCTAGGGGATACAATTAAACACATACATATGTAAAATAATTCAAAAAGATTACAGAGTCTAGTAGCTGCCATAAAGAAAATTAAACCAGATTTTGTGACAAAGAACCTATTGAGGGGGATTGTGGGGTCACCTTTATTTAGGGAGGTCGGGGTGGGGAACCCCTACAGTGATGACATTTATACCAAAACCTGTAGGGTAACACGAGGCATTTATGCAAGAAGCCTACGAAAGAACCTTCTCATTTCCCCATTTCTCTTTATTTGCTTTTGGGTTTCTGAGGGTAAAAACTGTATGTTGGGCTTTCATCAATGGTGCAGACTTTGAGACTTTGGGGCGGGCAGTCTCAGAAACATGCCTGCGTACATCCAGATCTTGGGATCTTCTTGTGAGTGCTCCTTAGAGGCACTGTCTGCTGCTCCAGTACGCTCTTCCTATAACTGAGGATCTATTTCCTTGTTGCCTTGGTCACATTTGGCTTCCAAACCCCTATCTAGTCGGCTCCCCAGGGTGGCTCAACTCTGGGTCGTTGGGGACCAGTTATGAAGCTGTCCTTTTGCCTTACTCACTGCTGAGCACAGCCATACGCTGACGCAGAAAATCCTAAATCCAGTTAAGTGTTATTTGCTTGAAATATTTGAAAGAGCTAGCTTGGCCCATCTTCAAATATTTTGTTAGCTAATCAAAGCCAGATTGCGGTCAGAGGCCATATCTAAATTTATTAGGAAAATTAATAGACCATTTAGATTTTATTGGACTTAAGCTAAAATACGATAAGCAGTCACACCAGCAGATAGTCATTAATTATTACACTGACCTGTATGATGGGCTCATAATGAAATATTGACTCCTAGGTAAGTCATGAGGCCTCAGGACAAGCTCTAGAAGGGCGTCCTCACTCCATCTGCTTGAGGTTAATTAGATGGGACACAATAGAAGAGGCTTCCAGTAAATACACACTGTTCATTCTTTCAAGCAGCATTTATTGTTCATCTACTGTGTGCAGTGTCCCAGGAATGTACAGAACAGACAGTCTGAGTTTGAATACTGGTTCCATTACTTCATAGCTGTGTGATTTGGGATATTTACTTCACTTCTGTGGATCTCCATTTCCTCATCTGAAAACAGGGATAACTGTGACTATGAGGGTTGATGTGAGAAGTCACGGAAATGATGATGTCCCTGTATGTAGATTGTGCTGTGATTATGGTTATCTTTAGTAATATTGCAAAAATGCAGCTTTTGCCCTCAGATAGTTTAAAGAACAACTTATGATACAGCTGACCCTCCAAGCACAGTTGATTTCTTTCCACCGTGTGCCACGTGCATGTTACCTAGGGTCAGAGAAGGCTTTGATGAGGTGTTTGAGCTCCATTTTAAAGGATGAAAGGGTTTGTTTCCCTGGTATCCCAGGGATATGTGGCATTTCCAGGTAGACATAGCAGAGGCAAAAGCATGGAGGCTTGAACAGCTGGAAATTAATGGAACTTTACATAGTTAGTTTGGCATTATAAGGCAGGGGCAACACCATTAGATTATTATTAGGATAGTAAATATTGGAAGTTGGTATCAAATCACTTACCTTTATGCTTTTTTCCGTGAAATGTGCATGTATCAAATAGTATTTATGAAGATGATTTTTCTGTTTCCTTTTCTCCTTTGGCTGGATGTTTTGTTTTGCCCAATGGAGCCAAAGTAAACTCAAGTTTTTCCAGAGTCAAAATCATGATCAAGGTGTCTGACCTATGAGGTTTCTCCTGGTACCTGCTCTGTATTGGCATGGCATAAAATACTTCCTGGTGCACATGTGGTTGTGACCTGGAGTTTCACTTCACTGCCTGAGTCAGACAGACCTGGATTCAACTTCAGGTCTGCTACTTACTTTCTGTGGGAATTAAGGTGAGCCTCCCTGAACCTCATATTCTCCATCTGCAAAAGGGAGGTTTCCAACAGCTACAGCATTGGGCTATGGACAGGATCATTGAAAAAAAAATCAAACAATATATATATAGCTCTTAGTATAAGCTCAGTATATTTACATATTCAACAAATGTTAGTTCCCAGAATAAAATGTGGTATGTTTAATTTTTTAAAATTAATTAAAAAAATAAGTAGGGGGAGTGTAGCTATATATGGGTGTTCTGTTTCATGTACTAAATATACATCTGGCTTCAGAAAATGAATATGCATTTCTCCAAAGATGTATATGCATGTCCCATTTCTTCTATTAAGTATATATGCCTGTTATATGTATATAATTTTATAAATATATAAGCTTAAGTATATAGATACCTATCTTACTTGTACACTGAGAGAAATACATAAGTAGAGGCAGTAGATATAGGAAGCTGTGGAATATGCCAGGTGATGGCCACACATGATGATCTGGTATAATGAGTCCAACAGTGTGTTACTTGATTTTGGATTAGTCAAAAGTGCTGGGGGGCACTTGATCACAGACTCCATCTCATTTCTCCTGGATAACGGTGTTCATTATGATGGATAGTGAACAAAGCAAAAGGAAGTGAAGAGAAAACTGGGGCAGGACCATGACTTGAAGGACATGGTGGAGGGAGGTGGGGGCTTGTGCCTTTGTGTTGTGAAGGCTGCACCATCGTCTTCCATATGCCCCGGAGCTGTGGTCAGGGTACAGGGCAGCCAGGGGCAGGGGGTGGAGGTTGTTGGGCAGTGGCAAGAGCTCCAGGGAGTAAAAAAAGTGGCCATCTGCCCTGGCCAACAGCTTGTGGGAAGTGTGGAGAAATGGGTGTGACCCCAGTGACTCAGGGCTTGACAGTGGCATATTACCTAGTTTCTGGGTGACTTTGCAGACACAGTGAAGGAGGGAAAAAATCAATTCTATTACTACTGCATTATTGTTGTTATTACAGACTGGAGTGACCAAGGTTTCTGTTCTCACCTGGGGCTCCTTGAATAGCAAATCAGGGCCTCATGGTGACCCAAGCAAGGAGGAGTTCCTGCCACTGTTGGTTTTTCTGGTTGATGCTGTTGAGTTCCTTTCTCAAGACAAAAGTAGAGACAAGCCTCTCTGCTTGAATGTATTAAAGAGCAAGGGAAGGAAACACCAGGAGGAAATGAGCTATTGTTAAAAGACACCTTGCCACATGAGGACAGGAGGACAAATGGAGTCTACCCTGTTATATTTGGTATAGAGTCACTGAGAGTCTCTAGGAGGGAGACTTAAATGCATGGGTGAGACAGACAGTGAGGATATTCCACACGAGGAACTCTCTGATCACGGGATTGCTGATTTTGATAAAGACACAAATGAGTTAAAAATAGTCTGGTCCAGAGCGTGGACGGAAGCAGGCCTCCAGGTTCCTGGGCGCATGTGTGATAGAAATGCAGTGGGGCATTTTAATTAGATCCCTTTACCAGAACTCCTGACCTTCTGTGTAGCACATTAATGTATTTTACTAATTATAAATGCAATTAAAAAGTACTGAAATAAAATTAGGCTGATCTATCTAATTTACATTAAGCACTTTCAAATTATGCAGATTTTAAAGTCTCTCTCTCTGTGTCTCTCTTTTTTTCAATTTGGGTTTCAGGGTAAAATTGTCTGCATTAAAACAGCTGGAAAACAACCTTGTAGGAAAACAAATTTCTTTTCTGTGATTATTCTCAGTGTGCGAGTTAATTTTCAAGGCAGTAATATACTTAGCTGGCATCGAGCAGTGACTCATAAAGCAGAAGACATATGCGTCTGGATGCAAGCATGGGAACACAGGTCCATGGGGGGATTGAGTGTGGTTTGGTTACTTTGGGGAATGAGGTTGAAAGGCTAACTAGGCAAAAAAATACTGACGTGATGGCCGCTAAACAGTTGAGATTTACAAAGAGTGAGATGTAATGGCAGGCATAATGTGCAGTTGATAGAGATGAACCATCTGGTAAGTTTATCCAACAACACAGGATTTTTTTTGCTCCTCTATGCTGACAGGCGAAGAGAGTGATTTGGGTGATGAAATTATTGCCTAGCATTATTAAAAATCACGGCGTTCAATTTTGCTGGCTATGGAAGTTAGGTATGCAGAGCAGCTATATATTAGGTGGGGAAATGGAGCATAAAGGCTACAGTTGGACACTCTCTCCTCAGCCGCTGGTCGTGTATGCTTTTCTGCTGGAGCTGAGGAGAGAACCACTGTTCACCATGGGTCTGCTGGAGGCTGCATTGGCCCAAGGAGGAGACCTTGACAGGGCCTCTTTACAGATTAAATCTGATCCGCAGGCTCCCTGGAAGCAGAGGTGTAATAAGCTCTTCTCCCGAGTTGCATATAAGCTCCTTAAAACGTTCCTGGCATGATATAACTCCCCTTTGCATGGTGTGCTCAATTTTATTTGCAGCCCAAACTTTGTCCTTTGAGCTCCCCATCAAAAGGAGGCCTAAAATAATCCCCCAAATTGGAGCTGTTGAGTTTGAGCAGGGAGAAGATTTCGAAAATCCTTTCTCCTCCCCACCCCCCTTTTTTGACTCTAAAGAAGCCTTTCTACTCAGAGCCAGGGAACCAGTTTTGCTTACTCTGACATGGAAGCCAAAGGGAGTGCCAGTTTCCCATCATCTTTCCCAAAAGAGGTTGATGGTTGCACACTCAGACAGGTGCAGGAGATGAGTCTCCTTGTGTTTGGAAATCTCCCACTTTTACTACTTCCAGGGTAAAGTTATTCTCTGCCCCTCTGTCCTTCAAGCCTCTGCCACTGTAAATTCATGCAGCAAGTACTGCGATGGTGCTACTTGTAAATTCGTGGAAAGAAGGTATTAAGATCTTTCTCTCTAGGAGGAGCATGTCTAGACCAATGTGGATGACCAGATGCTAAATTAGAGGTAGGTTTTAGGGTTTTCTCTTCTCTGAGGACCCAGTCAATGGCTAGAATCAACTGTATGGGAATATAGCCAGTGTCCTCCCACCAAAAACTGAAAGAAATAACTTACCCCCCAGTCTTTAATTTCAATTCCATAGTACCCCTTGGCCACCTTGGCATCAAGCAAAACTCCCATCGCCCTTTTTTTGGTTCCAGACTTTGTCCTTCTCTGACAAACACAGCTTCATGGGATCCTTTGTCCTATATTATTCCCACCAGCTGTGGGGCCTTTAGTAAGTTTCTGAATTTCTCGCAGCTTCTGTTTTGGATAACAACACGTTGCAGTGAGCATTACAATGTCACGAACACGAGGCACAAGCGTCATGCCCAGCATTCATTCTCTCGCTTATCACATGATTATGGAGGTTCTCCCTGTGCCAGGCGCTGCTCAGCCCTGATGTATTACGGTTAATGAGTGCCCATCATGCCTTGGACATGGATGGTGGGCAGTGATTAAACATTTGATGAAATGGGACTGAATTAGTAAAGTGATAAAATTCTCCAAAGCTGTAGAGCTTCTACTGACACCATGTCAGATGCAGTATGGGTATTTCAAATTAAATAGCATGGGTTATTTGCCTCCTGGATGCTTGCCTCTCTAGGACTTCAGGTTCCACTATGATTACATTGCTTCAGTTACATGTGTAAGACTTCAGAAAGGATTGTCATTTCCTCTCTTCTGCCTCACCTCTTATAATTCCCACCAGTAATCAAACTTCCATGCTTTTCATATGCTGCTCTCTGTCTGGAGTGATCTTGTTTATCCCAACTCCCATAACTCATGTCCTTTCCTATTTGCCAAACTCCTGCTCATCCTTAAAAACCCAGCTCAGAAGTTTGTTCTGGTAAGTCCTATTCTCAGTACTTACAGATGATCTGCTCCATCCATTCTCCCAGTGGTCATATTATCCAAGTACATGTCTGTTTCTCTGTCTAGACTGATAGCTTCTTGAAGTCAAGGTCCTATGTCCAATTCATGTTCGTATTCTTCATGACGACCATATTGTCTGGAATTGAGTAATTGCTCAATAAATGCCAGTTGAGTGAAGAAATAAATGCATGAATTAATGCATGGTTGGATGGATGCATGTAGAGAGAGAGAAAGAGGTAAACATTTACATACGAATGGATGAATGGATAGACGGATGGATGGACAGACAATGAATTAATACACAAGTGAATGTATAGTCCTGGTTTAATGGTAGTAATGACAGTATTTAAAGTCTGTAATCCCAAATGGCTTTGATTAGTGAAACAATAAAGCAGGGCTGTCCTGTTCATTGCTAAGGTTTGGACCCTGAGGGCAGGGAGTCTCCAGGGTATTTCATGAGTTAATAAATCTGAGGACAGATGAATATGTTCATATGTGCTGTGGACTCTAGGTATGAATTGCACTCCATCTGGTCAAGGGGGAGCCTGCCCTCTGTGGGCTGTATTGCCCCTTCCCATCCTGCTCTGCCCTTCCTTCCCTCAGTGTGTGCTGTGATAGCCAAGTCCTAATTAATTATGGTGGCCTTCCTGCAAGCTGGGCCTCGACACCAGGGTTTTCTCTGCAGCCACGGCTGCTGCTGCCCTAGCTTCTTGCCAAGCTCGCCCCCCGCCCCCCCCAGACAAACATACTTAGCAGGTGTTTTCCTCACATTAATAATCAGAATTGACACATTCTAAATGAGGGCCTCCTTGTTGTGCAGGGCAGCTCTGATGGATATGTGGGGGAGTTGACGGCCCCTGAGAAATGTTTTTGCCATTACCAGCATTTCTCTGACAGGTTTTTAATAGTCCCACTAAAACTGCAGTATATTGGAAAATTTTGTAGACGAAGTGCAAAGGGCTGCTATGACTTGGAGGCTCTGGTCTGGAAAAATACTGTTAGAGGAACACGGAGTTCCTTGAATAAGGGTGCTCTTAGAAGAAGCTGCAATGGTGTTGGGTTGGGCTGAAAGCTGGGGAGTGGGCAATTTGGCCAAGGGTCTTTGAGGAAACCTGGGCTGCCAGTGGCACTAAGTAGTGACTCTTGTGAGCTGTGGGATGAAGGACAACTGAGGCCATGGAATACAGCATGGATTTAAACACTGGATTAGAGAGGGTCAAACAGGATGGGTTCATTCACTCACTCATTGTTGCATAAATTTTTTTAATAATCACTTATTTACCTCCAAGTCATGTGTCCCAAATAGAAGTGAGACTCTGAAAGTTCAAAATTATATTAACTAATTTATGGCCTCAGGCTGTTTAGGCAGATTTGAAGACTGAGCCTCAGTTTCCTTGTCTCCAACATGAAGCTACTAATGCCTGTTTTTTTAGAATTTTATATGAGCATTAGAGATCAAATGAATTAGACTCTTTGTAGGTCAGGGTCCCTGCCAGAAACAGCTGACATGTACTAATGGGAAAATTGAGGTGAGTTTAATATAGGATTGCTTATCAGAGGTGGGCAGGGCTAACAGAACAGAAGGTACAGCATCTTGGGGCTAGCAGCAGTAGAAAGCTCTTACCACTCCTTGGCCTCAAGGGGTCAGGGGGCTGTAGGACAGGCATTGGGCATTTGGGCATGACCTGAAGTAAAGGGTCAGGTCATTGCCAACCTGCCTTCTAGTGGAGAGGCAGTCCAGAAAACAAATACTCTGATCCTTTTTTCTCACCCTCTGCTATCTTGGTGATGTGTCCCTTTGGCCAGACTCCAGAGGAGGCCCATCGATACAGTCCATAAAGTTTAACCTTCCAGGGCACAGAGCAGGGTGGAGAGTATCCCCTCGGTGACATATGGGAAAGATCCATCCACAGCTGAACTCTTAGCAAGTCAGTTAATGGTCATTACTATGGGTATAAGGCACTAACGTCCCCATGGGGGATGTCCCCAAAGGAGTGACTGTTGTTATTATTTCCAGCCTTATTATTTGCTAGCAGACTTGCTTCCTCCATTATCTCACGTGCTCTCATTTTATCTCATTCCTCATGGACCACCAGAGAGAGGCCAACAGGTGGCAAGTCTGATTTGCTTTCCAAGGGTTAAAATCAGGCCCTGAGAGTGAAATCAGCTATCCATAGTTCCTTAGGAAATCGGGTCCTTTCCAGGGACTGTAGTCAGTGGCAAAGACAGGATCTGAAAGATAAACAAACCTGATGATGCCCCAAGATAAGCTTTCCTAATTATTGGTGGCAGCACCTGGATCACTGATGCCCTTTGGCTGGCTCACCTGTCAAGGAGCTGTCACTTAGGGACCCTCCTTACTTCTCAGCCCACTGACCCTCCAAAAGGCTCTATTTAAGCCTCTTGGGGCAAAGCAGTGAGCCTTTCCCACTGGAGAGGCAGGATCCCAAGGAGGAGACAGGATAGCCTGATAGAGATGTGTATTTGCCAGGCCTCAGACAGAAGCTAGAGTTGCCCCCACAGCCCCACCAGCAACAACTAACCCTGGCCCGCTGTGAAAGTTAGGTACCCAACATTTGGTGTGAGCCCAGATGGCTCTTTCATTCATTTACTGGGTAACTTGTGCATGATGACTTAAACTCTCTGAGCCTCCTTTCTTTCCCATGAGATGCAGAGAGAGACAGAACTGACTTATGTTAATGTCCTGAGCTTTGAGATTGTTGTGGCCATTTGCTCCTTTCCCCTTGTTGGGCCTGCGGACTTCAGTTTCGTTTTCTCCCATCCTCAGTTTGGAGTTCCAACCACCCCAGCATCTCTTCCAGCACTTTTGCCATTCTGCGGTGTCATGGGAAGACCACAGGGCCAGGATCCCATGGGAGCTGGCACCCTTCCGGGTCATCTTTAGAAGCTGCCTGGATGAGAAAGATGGAGCTGGGTTTCTGGGCTAATTTCACTTGTTATTAAAATGGGTCATTACTGAGCACATTTGCACCATCAGAGAATCAATTGGGTGAAAACCAGTTTGCTAGTAGGACTCCTTGTCGTCTTTTTAAAAACTTCATTGTGTAGGTATATAAACGGGGACGGGGGGCTGGGGGGAAGGAGCTGGGAGTCTAGAACAGTGCTTTTCAAACTTTAACAGGAATAGGTATCACCTGGGGATCTTGTTCTAGTGCAAGGCTAATTTAGTTGGTATGGGGAAGGACTGGAAATTCTGAATTTCTAATAACCTCCAAGGCGATGCCAGTGTTGCTGATCTGGACCATACTTTGAGGAGCTAGACCACTCAACACTTCTGGGAGTTACATTTGGTTGACACAGCACAGCCGATAAGGAGAACATTTTACATTGTAAACCTTATTTATGGATTGCATATCTGGAGTCTTCCAGTTCTTTCAGTATCTTTCTTATTTCTTGCTGTAACTCCTGAATACCTATCAGACTTGCTAGTTCTACACCTGTGTCGTCACTGAGTTGGGTCCCTCTCAAAGTTCATATGTCGAAATCCTAGCCCCCAGTACCTGAGGATGTGACTGTATTTGGTAATGATATCTTTAAAAGAGGTAATTAAGTTGAAATGCAGTCTTTGGGGTGGGCCCTAATCCAGTCCTAGAACTCCAGAACAGCTATGCTACTCTGCCTTCCGTAATCCAACCTCAGAAACAGGGTCTATATCAAATACACTCAGGTTTCCATCCCCCTTGTTACTGAAGAGTTCATAGTTAGCTGTTTAATATTGAGCTTCACCCCTGGGATCTCCCCAAGTCATGGGTATCTGTAAAAAAAGGCAGTGGTCACAAAGAATCACGTTGCCCTAGACTCAGAGTCTTTCCTCCTTAAAAAAAAATAATGGGGCGCCTGGGTGGCTCAGTCGGTTAAGTGTCTGACTTCAGCTCAGGTCATGATCTCGTGGTTTGTGAGTTCAAGCCCTGCGTCGGGCCCTGTGCTGACAGCTCGCAGCCTGGAGCCTGCTTTGGATTCTGTGTCTCACTCTCTGGCCCTCCCTGCTCATACTCTGTCTCTCTCTGTCTCAAAAATAAATAAAACATTAAAATAATAATAATAATATTTTATATTAATATTAATATTAATTAATTAATATTAATATTAATATTAATAATAATATTATTTTAAAGGTATAAATGACACTCAGAAAACTGCATGTTTACAGTGTAAAATTTGGTAAGTGTTTACATTTGCATATGCCTGTAAAACCATCATCACAACCAAGGAAATGAAAATATCCATCACTCCCAAGGGTTTTCTCCTGCCTCTTTACAGTCTCGGATTCCACCGCTATTTCCAACCTCCTCAGGCAACCATGGATCTGCTTTCTGATTTGTAGAATGATTTGCATTTTATAGAATTTTATGTACATGGAATCCTATGGTATATACTGTTTTGAAAACATTGAGATATAATTGACATACTACAGTATTCACCAATTATTCCTGTAGGGTGCAATGATTTTTAGTAAACTTACAGAGTTATGCAGACATCACCATAGTGAAGTTCAGATTTGTCCATCACCCCAGAATATCCTGCTTGGAATCAGCCTCCTGGTCTCCCACCTCCAGCTCCAGGCAATTCCTAGAGCTCCAGGGGAAATAATGGTCTGTTTTCTGTCTCTATAACTTTGCCTTTTCTGGGTGTTTTACACAAATTGAATAAAAAGTATGTTGTATTTTGCATCTGACTTTTTCTACTTACTGCAATGGTTTTTGGGTTCACCCATGTGATTGCATGTGGCAATATTTCATTCTTTTAATTGTTGAGTAGTATTGTACTATATTGCTGTCCCACATTAATTTATCCATTCATCAATTGATCGACACTTGGTTTGTTTCCAGCTTGGAAGTATTACAAACATGCTGATGTGGACATTTGTATGCAAGTCTTTGGACATATGCTTTCCTTTCTCTTGGGTAAATATCTAGAATTGGAAAGTGTGGATCATTTGTAGGTAAATGTTTGAACTTTCTAAGAAACTGCTGAACTATTTTCCAACATGGTATACCATTTACATGTCTACTAGCCATGTATGGGAGTTCTAGTTTCTCACATCCTCATGGACATTTGGTATGAGTAGTTTTTTATTTTGGACATTCTAATAGGTGTGTAGTGATATCTCATTGTGGGTTTTTTTTTTTCATTTCCATAATCAGTGATGCTGAGCATCTTTCACTTATTTATCATCTGTATATTGTCTTTGGTGAAGTTTCTGTTCAGATATTTTGCCCATTTTTTATTTGGGTTATTTTGTTGAGATATTTTAGTTTTAAAATACTCATAACATAAAATTTGCGATTTTAATCATTTTACAACCTACAGTGCATTGGTATTGTTCATTGTTGTACAACCATCCCCACTATGGTTTCAGAACATTTTCATCACCCAAAGCTCGGTACCCAGTAAGCAGTTAATCCTATTTCTTTCTCCCCCCCAGGCCCTAACAACCACTGATCTGCTTTCTGTTGCTATGTGACCTGTCCATACAATGGAATATTATTCACCCATTAAAAAGGAAGCAAATACTGACACATTCTACAATATGGATGAACCTTGAACACCCTAAGCTGCTAAGTCAAAGAAGCCAGACCTAAAAAGTCACAGATTATAGGATTCCGTTTATATTAAACTTCAAAATAGGCAAATTTAATTATTGAATTGGAAGTGTTCTTTATATAATATTGATCCTTGATAAGCCATGTGATTTTCAAATAGCTCCTCCATGTTACAGAATTACATACCAGTTCTGAGGACTAAATGAGCTAATACATCAAGAACTTGGTATAGTGTCTGGCATAGACCAAGTGTTTAATATATTCCAGCTGTTGTTTGTATTTCATTATTTGGATCCTGTCTCATTGGGAATTTTAGTGATTTATTCTGACCCTGAGCTCAGTACAGAGCTCTTGATGTACAGTTAAAGGTGCTTATTGCTAGATCGTGTCCCTGGAATTATGGTAGATGGACTTTCAAGATTGATACATGGTAGGTTCTCCACTAATTTTTTGTTTACTTAAATTCAAGTGAGTTAGTATATAGTGTACCATTGGTGTCAGGAACAGAATTTAGTGATTCATAACTTATGTTTAACACCCAGTGCTTATCCCAACAAGTCCCTCTTAAAATTCCCATCATCCATTTAGCCCATCCCCCCACCCACCTCCCCTCCAGCAATCATCAGTTTGTTCCCTGTATTTAAGAGTCTTTTATGGTTTGCCACACTTTGTTTTTATTTTATTTTATTTTTCTGTCTCTTCCCCTATGTTCATTCAACTAATTTTAAATGAAGTAGCCTAAAGTGAGTAGTAATGATAATGATAACACTCATAATTGTCATAATAATGATAATAGCAATGATAATTTTTAAACTGTCAATCACTAACCTTTTGTCCCCAAATTAACTAACTGGTCATTACTCTTGACAGAAGGCACATCCAACCACGTAAAATCCCCTAGAGAGAAGGGGACCCCATAGTCCTTCCTCACTTCTTTGAATCTGTCAGGCTCAGAACCACAGCTCAGGACTGTCCTCCTCTCTCAGTTTGAGCTGAAGTCTCTTTGGCAAATTGTACACCTGTTTCCTTGTATGCTATTTCTAATAGACAGAGGGACTTTATTCCCTAAAAAGCCTTTAAAAGTTTGTTTGTTTGTTTAGAGAGGTGGAGAAGAGGGCAGAGAGAGGGAGGGAGACAGAGAGTCCCAAGCCAGCTCCATGCTGTCAGCATGGAGCCCGATGTGGGGCTCTATCCCGTGAACCATGAGATCATGACCTGAGCCAAAATCAAGAGTAGGATGCTCAGCCGACTAAGCCACCTGAGTATCCCTAAAGCCTTTAATTTACACAAAGATCATTTCTCCTTTCCCCAAATCCCAACTTCACTAGCCTTCTTTTCTCAATAATATCCACAGCAACCACAATAACAACGAATGTAGGCACTGTGCACTTTGTCATCATTAAAAATATGGGGCTATTGGGTGGCTCAGTTGGTTAAGCATCTACTTCGGCTCAGCTCATGATCTGACAGTCCATGAGTTCAAGTCCCATATTGGGCTCTGTGCTGACAGCCCAGAGCCTGGAGCCTGCTTGGGATTCTGTGTCTCCCTCTTTGCCTGCCCCTTCCCTGCTCTCTCTCTCTCTCTCTCTCTCTCTCTCTCTCTCTCTCTCTCAAAAAGAAATACCCATTTCGCAGATGAGGAAATCCAGTCCCAGAGATTGTTTAACTTGCTCAAGGTTGCACAAGCAGTGAATAATGGTGTGTGGGTGATTCCAAGGGCAGCTCCTTGTCTACAGTGGTGCTTAGTTCTTCTTTTATTCCTCACTTGCTTTCTGACTTCTTAATATTGTGTAGGGCACCTTTCAGTTCCCTTTCATGCCTGAAGCCTCTGGTTGGAGGACCTTAAGCACCTGGCCTGGGCCTTGGGCGTCCAAAGGTCTGGCTACTCATCCACTCTGAACCACTTCTCAAGATTAGAACAGGGGCAGCTCTGTTAGCTGAAATCTTAGCCAGGGTGCCTAAGAAAATCGCCTGAAAAATGGGCATTCAGTCACTAATGGACCAAAACAAGGCCCAGATTCTTTTGGACCCCACTCAGAAAGTCCCTCTTTCTCTCTTGGGAGGAGCCTGAAGAGAACAAAGTAGACTCTATTCCAGGAAAGAAGCCACAGCAGTTTCCACAGAGGCAAATAGAATCATTTTTCTTAGGTGTGTGAAGGTCCTCAAAGAGTGAGGTAATAGGTTTCTTTATTAAAAATTAATCTTCTTGTAAAACCATTGCAATACAATGCACTTTGATAAATCACCCCACGCTTCCGAGCACATTTATTATCCGTTCTCGGGAAACCGTGGAGCCCAGAGAAATTGGTGCTGCTGAGTGCACTGACGCTGTGCTCAGTAATGAACTCACGTGGGGGCAGGGGGTGGGGGCCTGGCACTGGGGACCAGGTCCTGGTCTGAAGTCTGCCAGGTGGCATGGATATTGCATGGGTATTACAGTTGGTTAGAATTTACAGGATTAGTTGGATCTCACAGTTCCCGGTGTGTGGCCTTTGGGTCTTCTGTGTTGGGAAATGTTTAGTAGGTGGGACAGTAGTCTTGCTATGGCTGATGGGATTGTGTGAGCCTCCAGTTCTTGATGTAGCTGCTCTGGGAATATGGGAAGCAGACCAACACTCATTGCCTCACCCTACACCTTCTTATAAGGATGCCCATCATCATACATCTCCATTTAGTTTCACTTGCTGCTTTCCTAGGCTTTTTCTGATGGGGTATTGGGAGCAGGTGGGGTCCTCATTGGCTGAAGTACCACAGTTTTCTCCATAAAAGAGACAAGACCAATTCCTTTCCTTCATCTGGAGGGTCAACTGGATCCCAAAACTATGCCCCTTGAACCTCAAATTCCATAGTCTCCACATTAAAGCAGCTCCTTTATCTCCTGTTAACCCTTTTCTATATATTCTTTATGTAAATATCCAGGAAAAGAAAGATGCCCTTTCATCCTATTTTTTTCTTTCTTGGGAATCCAATAAAAAAGTATTTTTTTTTCTCCAAGTTTCCCTCCCTCCCACGCAAATAAACACCCTGGACTTGAGATCCACCCACCTTTCTATACATCCCCCCCCCTACACACACACACACAACAAAAAAACAGATTCCAAATTTCATTTGGGGTTCAGTTGAGGACATCTTCTTTCCTGTACTTCCTCTCTGCTTTATAATCCAATTTGGGTTTTTGCAAGGATTGTGTGTGTGTGTGTGTGTGTGTGTGTGTGCGTGTGTGTGTGTGCGCGCGCGCGCGCGTGTGTGCCTGTGTGTTGGAGGTATTTCTAGGAGCAGCTATTTTTCTATTACTGTTATTAAACAGGAGTGGAGAGCAGCTTGGGTCTTTGGGTTCATGCCCTTCTATCCTATCTCATTCCGTTAACATTTCTTTTTAAACTGAGCTTACTGACAAGCAGGTACAGATGGATAATGGAGTACTCACTGATATACCATTCGTGGCTAGAATTTCAGGCATTTGAGTTTTTACAGTGCCTGGCACAGAGTAAGTAATAGATAAATGCCTTTTGAATGAGTAAGAGAGTGAGAAAGTAATGGGAGAACAAGTGAGTAGGCCAAAATCTCATAGCTCAGGGTATAGGATAAGTCTTGCTGATGTCTGGCAGGATGGCAAATCACCAAGCCCCTCAGTGAGAGAAGCCAGGCTGGAGAGGAGGGAGGGTGGGAGGGATGCAAGGCAGGCTCATCAAGATGGGGCTGGAGATTGAAGCAGGAGTCAGACAGCATTGGGTCTTGTGGGCCATAATAGGTATCTGTGTCTTTATCGTGAGAGCAGTGGGCACTTTGAAAAGCTTTAAGCAAGGGAATGATGGATAAATATATTAAATAATCTTTATCATCATCCAGATCAGTAGTAGCAACAAATCATTAGAATTGTCACCATTGTTAGCAGTATTAACAACTGTTGAACTGCTGCTGAGCCAGACTGCATATTCTGTGGTTTCTATATCTAACTCAGTGATGCTTGTAGGCAATCCATACCATCATCTTGTGCATGCAGGGAAACTAAGACCCAGAGAAGGGAAGTGACTTCCCCAAGTAGGGGAGTCTGGATCCTGTAAGAAGTCATGCCATGCAAGTGCCTGCATCGTATGGCTCTCAAATGCCACATATAAGGAGACACTGGTGGGCACTGGGTTCTGCTCTTGGGGGAGCTATAAATGACACAAGAGCTTCTGCCTTTCTTCACTTGATCAACAGATTGCTTGAACACCAATAGCATGTAAGGCACCATGCTAGACATCTTCAGAAGCCCTTTCCTGAAGCATATAGAACCTCTTGATTGGACATAATCCAAGTCCATCTCTAGAATATTTCCCCCTGCCAGGTTTGGGGAAGGAGCAGAAGAATAAGACAAGACCTTTTTTCAGAGAGCTGTGGGCATGGTGGGAAGAAGTCACAGAGTCATGACTGTGGAGGACATCAGGAAGCCATGGAAGACATCAGGGACTGTGACCTAGGACCACAGCTGGGTGCTGCCGCATGCAGTTGACTCTCCCCTGAGTGTTGCATCCCTGTATCCAAAAGGCACATGCATCCCTTGTAATTTCTCACATGCAGCTCACACTCAGCAGGGTTCAGCAGAGACTCCTACTCTCATGTCCCCACTCTCAGTAATTGGTTCTCCATCCATCAATCACATCTCCCTCACTCCCACTATACAGTGGATGAAGCTGCCCATTCCATCATTAATTCCCTCTTGAAGCCCCAGGCCTCATCTTTTTCCTTCCATTCCTGCCCTCCTTCTGCTTCCCCTCTCCTCTGCTTTCTCTCCATCCACAGGGTCACCGTCCTGCCCTGAGAATTTGCCAGTTTCCTCTGCCCAGAGCTTCTCTACCGCCAGCCATGCTCTGCCTCTGTCCTAGTGTGATCTTTCGAAAGCATCAGTACATCTGGCCACTTCTGTATTTGAAACCATACAGAAGCTCTGCTTTGCCTATAGAAAGCAGTGCACACTCTCTGTCTTGGAACACAAGGCTCTCCTGAGCCAGATGCTGGACCCCTGCCACCCTTGTCTTTGGCCATTCACCCCTCCTGAGCCTGATGTTGCACTATGGCAGCACTCCTTGACGTATTACCAGGGTTGTGTCTCGTGCCTTGGCACGTGTGGTTCCTTCTGCCTGGAATGCCCTTTCCATCTGCTGTGTCTGCCTAGTAAAGTAGTGCTCATCCTTGAAGACTTGGCTTTAGTTTCTCTAAAAAGATATTTTCTGAGCGCTTTCTCCGTGTGGTAGATCCAGGCCTAGGCAGGCCATGGAGCTACAGAAATGACTATCTTAGCTCCCTGGGCAGCTTTTTCCCTTAAAGGTCACCTCCTGGGTTCCTTCATGGCTCCATCAGGGAGGGCTGGTTCTTCTTTTGGTGTCTCCTGTTAGATCACACTCTGTTGAAGTGACTTGTTCAGAAGCCAGTGTGCCCTCTGGACTGGGAAGTCTGGCCTGGAGTGACAGTATCCTAGTCTTCAGATAACTTTATGAAGTGCTTATCTGTAGGAGAACTGTGCATTTGGACAGTACCCATGCTTTCACATTGAATCTTTCCGCTAACTCTGTGAAGCAGGAAGTGGTTATTCCCATTTTACAGATGAAGGAGCCGGGGCTCACAGGATTAAAACACTTACCTGTAGTGAGTCCTCATTGAACAGCCTGACACTGAAGTCTATTTCCTTAACCACCTTGCCCTACTGCCGCCCTCAGCTTTATGTCTTCGGGAACTTACATCGAACTAAGTACACAGATGTTTTCTAAAGGAATCTGATTGTGGTATAAACCAGAGAGGAGGGGAGGCAGGGGGAGCAGGTGGGTTGAGGAGGGGCCTTCCGTGTGGGCCTGACTGGTAGCTGCACTATGCTTGGGGTGTTAGCATGCACCAGCCTGAGTTCAGACTCATCAGGCTTTCATGCACCAGGAAGGGGAGCCATCCCCAAAGGCTTTTTTATCATAAGCCCCACAAATTTCTTCCATGGCTCCAACTATATGCTTGCTGGTCAGTTGTCAGAGGGCACCTGAAAATGAGCTTTGTACAGAGGAACATTTTCCCTCCGAAAAAGAGATGTGAAATCATGCCTATGAAGAGCATTGCTGCCTCCTCCCAAATCGCTCTCTGTGACTCCAGCAGTGCCCTGGGTGACACTGTGCCCCTGTCTGTCTCCCAGGCTCTCTCAGACTCACAGGGCTTTAAATGGATCAGACAGTTAAACACGCCAGTCTAAGAAAAAAAAAAAAACACCAGTCTACATCCAGCCCTCTCTTTGACAGCAATTTCTTAGACGAAAGCTTGATCCCAGTTTCAGGGAGTGCTGTCCCCTCTTTGAATGACAGTTTTCATACCCTTTGACCCGAGTCCCATGTTGTTAGGGTGGTCCATCATCCACCTGTGAGCCCACCTCTGCTGGGAAAGTGGGGAGGGCCCTTGCTGGCCCTTAGCCCCATGGAGGTGGGCTTCTCCCTTCCTTTTCCATAGACCCACTGCCCAGAGATGCTCCCATCAGGATTTCTGCAGCCTCCCTGCCACAGTGCAGTATGCCCACATCCAGACAAAGTCATCTCTCAGAGAAGATGATAGTTCCTTGCAGCTGACTACTGCCATTTCCTACTTATCTGGCCTAAGAGATAACACAGGAGCCATCTCAAGTGCTGGAGCCCAAGGGCATGGCCAGTCTGGACACCTTCCATCCCAGATTAGGCTAGGGAGTAGATTCCCCATCAGTCTCTTGGCATTATTGCTGCCAGACCACTTTACCCTCCAGGCCGGTTCTGGCCAGTTCAACCCAACAAACATTTGTTCATTATGGGAGGGGGTGGCACATAGTATAAATTGGATAAGAGCATGTTCTCTAAAACCAGATTCCCAGGCTAGAGATTTTGGCTCCATACCTAATAATCTATGAGACCTTGGGCAAGTAATTGGGCCTCTTTGCCCCCAGTTCCTTCATTTTTAAAATGGAGTCAAAAATAGCTTTTCTATGACAAACTTGTTAGGGTTTAATGCAAGACATTAAAACACTTAGAACAAAACCTGGCCAAAGCAGTGTGCTTCTTCATCATATCATTCTCATTATTATTATTACAAGTAAGAGTCAACCCTGCACCTGGGTCAGAATTCTACCCTTTTGAGCACATTTGACCCACTGGCATGCCCATTGCTTTACACGACCTGCCCCCTCCATTCACCATGGATCCTGGAGGGCCGTGGCAGCCCCTGGCACAGAGAGGGCAGTCAGGTGTTTGGACTGTGAGTGCATGAACATCCCCTCACTTGATTCTCATCTGCTGGCACATGACTTGGCACAGGGTAGGCATTGGATAACTATTTTGGAAATGAGCTGAGGGCTTGCATATGTGAATTGATAAACACATGACTGATTACCATGTGGTGAGCATGTGACATAAAAGGTAGCTCCTGACTTCAGGGAAGTAACCACCTTACAGAGTTGTACACACATGTGGCACAGCACTGAAGTATTTTATCAGAATAGTATGAATTGCTTATCAGGAGCCTAACGCATGTCTGACACCATCCTGTACAGGATAGGAGTTAAGCTTTGGTGGCCACACTTTGGCTTTGAATCCAGGTTTTGCCCCTAACTAGTTATAGAAACTTGGGCAAGTTGCTTCAGCTTCTGTGCCTGGGGGCTGGCAGTGCTCGTCTCCATGGCAAGGAGTAAGAAGCCAAGATTCAGAATGATTCAATTCATTTTGTCAGGGTCATGGTGGTAGGAGGGGGAGGGCTCTGGAGTTGGAGCCATTATTTCCTGTTATTTCCAAGATCGGTAAGGGCCCTCTGAGATGCTGAATGAATAGGGACAGACTGTTGAGGAGGAAGGGCAGGGGGCTGCTTCCCTCTCTCATCTTCGAAGCATGTCACTCTTGCCAGAGAAGAGATTGTCTGTCTTCCTCCTTGACAGGGAGAACAAGTACCAGACAGTGTCCCGGAGTCTGGGGCAAAAGGCCATCTGGTGTCTCCATTTGTCTCAGAAAAGCCAGGGCACATTCCCAGGGCCCCAGTAATGCTCCCTCCATGCAGGGGTGACTTCAGGCTGGTCAGCAGCTTTCAGAGGTGATTGACACATGCAATTTCTCTCCTCCTGTCTGGCCGAGGTGTGAAGGGAAAATTGGATGTTGTTGAATAATTGAAAATGAAAATCCCTCCAAATTGATTCCTATGAAAACAAAATTGAGTTCCACAATTAAGCATCCTGCCTTTGCAGGGCATCTGAGGCCTCTGTCTTCTTAAGCTGTGGGCTCAGATGTGGCTTTTTCACATGATCCGTGCATGTTTGGAGTGTGGTGGTGGTTTTAGGGTTCTTAGGCCAGCTGTGCAGTTGGACGCATACAAACCCAAAGAATCACAAAAAGGTATTTTGAGGGCTTTCTGTCCCTAGTTCCTTGGTTCTTGAGGTGGGTTAGGGAAATTATCCTTTCTTGCTCGTCCCCTGGGGCACCCCAATGGCATAACTACACACTGTCCTGGCTTGTTTTCAGAAGGGACTTGGAAGTTGGCTTTCTCCCTCTGCCTCCTTCTCTAGGAGAGTGAATCTCTTGTTTCACTCCGTCAAACCCCGACATCATTACACTTTCCAATCCATGGCCTGGAGTGTTTCTCTAAGAACTTAGACTCCTGGAATATAATAGGCTTTTTACTTGGAGCTCATGGGTGGGATTAAGCAGGTCCATGAACTCAAATGTAAAAAAATTCTATCATTTTTTGAGTGTGCATTTTTTGGGTAGTGAAAAAAAAACACATGAAATTTACCATTTTAACTAATGGAAGGTGTATAATTCAAGGACATTAAATACATTCACAACATTGTGTAACCATCACCCCTGTCTAGTTCTTTTTCATTACCCCAAGTAGAAACTGTCCATCAAACAGTCTACTCCCCATTCCCTCCTCCCGTCTCCCCACCAGCACTTTTCACCTAACCTTTACCAGAAATTTATTATGCCCCTCAAATGTGAACTTCAGAAAAAAAAACAAGAACGTTAGCATTACCTATGACTCTATCAAGAAGAGAAATCTCAGATATTTTCATACCACATTACAAGGCTACAGGTATCTTGAAAGCCCTTTATGGCAGGAGTTGACAAATTTTTTTCTGTAAAGAGCAAGGTAGTAAATATTTTTGGTGTTGTGACCCATATGGTTGCTGTCTCAACTATTCAACTAGGCCTTTTAGTGTGAAAATAGCCATAGATAGTATGTAAACAAATGGGAGTGGCTGTATTTCAATAAAACTTTATTTATAAAAACAAGTGGTAGGCCGACTCGATCTGTGGACCATATTTTGCTGACTCCTATTTTATGCTCATCTCTACCCTAAAGTTATTATAGTTATTAGACCACCACTAGATATTGTTACTTAACGTGTCATTGAAAACACCTGCATATAGTTCTATCACAAATCTTTGAGATATATATTTTAACATAAGTTCCCTTTATCATTTTATGTATATTATTTGTGCTTTATAAATGTTTAAAGTGATCATTAGGTTTCTTCTGACTTAGGAAGAAGTTCATTGCACAAACAAGCTAAGAAGCCCCAAATCCTTAAGCAGTCGTCTAGGCAATTCTTCAATGTCTTTACAGCAGTGTTTCAGAAATGCTTTCCTAGCTGCTTCTTGCATACCTCCAATGGCATAGTGCCATCTACTTCCCAGGGAATTTCTTTTGCGGGCATCTCTGACTCTAAGAATATTCTTTCTCCTGTTGAGTCTGCGTCTGTCTCTTTTCTACACGTTGGTTCTGTTCTTAACCCCTTTAAAGTT
Organism: Lynx canadensis; assembly: GCF_007474595.2. Taxonomy (NCBI): domain Eukaryota; kingdom Metazoa; phylum Chordata; class Mammalia; order Carnivora; family Felidae; genus Lynx; species Lynx canadensis. Next base: position 5,143,959 of record NC_044318.1, read on the forward strand.
ACATAGGACAACTTACATTCCTCTTCTGTACAATACTTAAAGACATTGTTCTGCTCACTACGTAAGTCCTCTTTCTCTTAGATCAAGAGTCAGCAAACTTCCTGGAAAGAGCCAGATAGTAACTATTTTAGGCTTCCAGGTCATGGTACCTTTATCTTAATTACTCAACTCTTCTATAGTGTGAAAGCAGCCATGTACAATATGCAAAAAAAAAAAAAAAAAAAAAAAAAAAAAAAAAAAGAAAAAGAAAAAAAAAAGAATGTGGCTATGTTCCCATTAAATTTGAGTTGCCAACCCCTGCTTTAAATTAAAACCTCCCTAGTTCCAAGTCCTTTTGCTATGTTCACCATCTTCCTCTGAACACATACCAGTGTGTCTGTGTGACTCTCTTCTCCATCTATCATCCATCTACACACCCACCCATTCACCCATCCTCTACCCACCTACCCAAATATCTACCTATCCATCCATTCATCCATCCACCCACCTGTCTACCTGTCCATCCACCCACCTGTCCATCAATGCATCCATTCATCCATATATATGGGAAGTAGTCATTTAGTTCATTATCAATAATTTATAATTACTAGCTATAGTAGATCTACAAGAGAAAAACAGGGCATTACAGACTAATGGTAGGTGGGATGACTACTTAGATGGTGTGATCAGGTCAGTTTTCTGAAAAAGTGACATCTTAGCCTGGAAATGAGGATGAAAAACATACAGTCATGTGAAGGTGAGGAGTGGGACATTTCAGCAGAGGGTGGAATATATGGGGGTGCCAGCACAGGGAAGACTGTGGTGTGACTATAGGCTAGATAGGAGAAAAAGGTGGTTGGATATATTAGCTATCCATTGCAGTGTAAAAATTACCTCCAACACTTGGTGACTTAAAACAACATTTATTATCACACAGTTTGGTTGGGTCAGGAATCCAGGTGCAACTTAGGTGGGGCCTCTGTTTCAGGGTCTCTTACAGACTGCAATCAAAGCATGTCAGCTGAGGCAGCATCATCTCAAGGCTCAGCTGAGGAAGGGTCAGGTCTCAAGCTCTCCCACCTTTGCTGTCTTCTATTCATTAGAAATACGTCTGGAGGTCCAGCTCACATTCAAGGAGAGGGGACCACACAAAGGCATGAATTCCAGGAAGAAGGGATCACAAGGGAGCCTTAGAAGCTGCCTACCATACTGGAGTATAGAGGATAGTGGGGAGACTGAGGCAGGGACCAATCTTGCAGAGATTTCTAAGCTGTAGCCAGGACTCAAAGTTTATCCTAACTATCACAGGAAGCTCCAGAATGGTTTTAAGCAGAGAGTCACATGATGAGCTGTGTGTTTGGAAAAGATCATTTTGACTGCTGAGTGAAGAATAGATTGAAGGGGCAAAGAGAGGAAGTGACAGGAACCAGTAGGAGGCTGGTTGAGGTCATCTGGGGAAGAAATAATGATGCCTTGGACCAGGGTGGTGGCAGTGGGGATGAAGGGATAGGGAAGGATATCAGTCTTATTTTGCAGGTAGAGCCTGGAGTCTGTTCTAATGAACTGCACATGAGACAGTACTCAGTGGGCTTCTCTACCACTTCCTGCTCCCTTTGGTAGCACCCCCTGACCACTGTCTCTCTAAGCTCCTGTGCAGATCTGCTGTCCATAAGCCAGGCATTGACGCAAGAGAACAAAGACACTGCTAATGCTGTAAATCCCGGATCCAATTTTTTTGTTATTTTCACTCATTTGAAATGCACCTGTTACCCCAAAGGCCTTTGAATGTTATCAACAGCAACTACGAATCAAAGAGAAATTGGAACCTTTTTGAAAAATCCTCAGTTGTTCAAAGGGGAAACAAACAGAAAAAAAAAGTTTTTTTTTCTTCCTTAGATGACTTATTGGCATAGATGGCCGGGCTCATGAAAGACCCTTAGGAGCAAGATTTGAGGATATTTGCCTTTCCTTTTCTCTTGATTCAATTTCCTTCGTTTGCTCAATATATTCAAATGGCCCTGACATTTCACTGCAGGGTTTTAAAAACATCAAACTGCCTCTTTCCTCCAGGCTAGGATTGTCCAGAACTCATCTCATGGGGTGCAAAGTCCATTTGTGAGTTGTGCCCAATATGGTGGCCTCTCAGGGTCTGATGTCACCTAGCTGAATCTTGGGTTAGATACCTTTTGCTCAGCAATTGGGTGGAGTTGGTGAAACTTCATTATCCATGTTGTGGGTCAAGCCTTACTACACATTTTGTAATGAAGCTGGTGGTGGATACTGCTTCAACTCAGTCCCTAAGAGGGACTCAAGGGCATAAGGGAATCATTGAATTTCCAATTATTTGCTTTTCCTTTTTTTTTTTAACGTTTATTTATTTTTGAGACAGAGAGAGACAGAGCACGAACGGGGGAGGGTCAGAGAGAGGGAGACACAGAATCTGAAACAGGCTCCAGGCTCCGAGCTGTCAGCACAGAGCCCGACGCGGGGCTCAAACTCACGGACCGTGAGATCATGACCTGAGCCGAAGTCGGCTGCCCAACCCAGACAGACAGTGTCTGTCATAGACTGGCAGCTGGAGGAGAGAGGGTTATATGGGGCAAGGATTGTGGGGGACTGAGTTAGGTCTGGTCACCTTGGGAAGATGGCGTTCAAGTCCCAGCAGGAGTGGTGCCTTCCAGCTCTGTTCAGGTGGGTGTCTGTGGGTCTGGTCCAGGAGATGAGGTGAGACCCCTGGAAAGATGACATACAGCAACTAGGATGATCTTGGAATCCAAATCAGATCACATTGATGCCTTCTCTGTGGGTCCCCACCCCATAAACTAATCACATCCTTTCCATGGCTGCACTGTGCCTATCTGGTCTTATGGCTGCCTGTCTCCCAAGCAGGTTTTGTTCTCCCTGCCATTCCCTGTGGCTCTAATAACGTTGACTTCTTCCAATGACCCAAGGTCAGTCCTGCCTAGTCCAGTCCCAGCTGTTGCCTCTATACCCCACGGCACATAATGAGTGTTGTCTTGAGGTATTCAGGTCTCCTCTCACACCCTACTTCCTCAACCAAACCATCCAAGACTTTCCCATCTAAATGAGGCTCATACCTCCCACTCTGCCACATCCCTGTTTCATTGTGGCCCTTACCACCACATAAAATAATCTTTCAAATGTATTTGTTGGATAGTTGAACATCCGTTCTCCTTACCCATAATAATACAAACACCTAAAATACTTCATGTGACATAGTAGGTGCTCGGTAAAAATTTATTGAAAGAAAAAAAAATTTTAAAACAATGCATAAGCTCCTTTAGGTCAGGAACTCAGTCTTGTGTCCACTGCCTAATATGGGGTCTGGGGTAAGGTAAACTCTCAAAAAACGTCTATCAAGTGTCTTAATGCTAGAAGTAAGTCATGCCCATTTTGTTGAAGGAACACCCTGGCCATCAACAGGCTGCATTGCATTGAGGAGGCAGGCCTCAGCTAAGGGCTCAGGGAAGAACTGGGCACGGGAAGAGAAACAAGACTGGGTGGGCAGAAAGTCAGGTCACCTCGGTCAGGTATAACCTGAGAGGCCTAAGGGAGGTTGAATCTCAGCACATATAGGTAAGTCAGATCCTACTCCAGACCCACCTAAAACTTAGGCAAAGGCAGTGAAGCTAGATCCAAGGTCTGTTGGTTAATGGATTGGGGAGGGTGAATCCACAGAAGGAAGGCTGAGGCAGGCATATTAATCTGCTACCTCATAGCTCTGTGGCCTTGGGCTAGCTTATTGGCATTTCTGTGCCTTAGTTATCTTAATGTAAAATTGAGATGAATGACAGTGCAATTCTTGGGGCTGTTGTGAAGATTGGACAGTATACAACACATGAAATGCTAAGGTCACCATCGGGCACATTGACAACATGTAGTACATGTTAGTTGTATTGTTATGTTTCTGATCGTACTGTAATTCCATATTATTTGTATGTCTCTGCCATTAGCTTGTAAGCTCCATGAGGACACATGCACATTCATGGGACATTCTGTGCAAACCTATCAAATATCTAGTGGCTTCTTAATTGGGGCATCATGGACTTAACAGAGGGAGAAAGCTGGGTTCTTGGTCTTAGAAGTAGAACAGGAAGAGGAGATGCTCCAGAAGTTGACCTCTTATGGACTCCAGCTCTCTGGGACCACCACCAGAAATGGTATGCCTAGGATAGTACATGGAAACCTTGCTGTAAATGATAGGTAGAAGACTCCTTAGTGGTTCTCTTGGTCAGGCACCTGCTATAATAATCTGAAACCCGGGAAAGAGATTCTCTAATGATCCTTCTATCCCTCTTTGGACCACAGATGTTTTTGAGAATCTGGTGAAAGCTAAAGTCCTCCTTGAATGCATAAGCACAATTTTACATTCAATTTCAGAGTATCCACAGAACTCAGAGTATGCCCAGTGGCAGGGGGGCATAGTCAAGGCAGGAACCTCAGTCTTGAGTTGTGGTCATTAACAAGTCTCACTGCCTTTGCCAGGTAGCTCACTCTGAAGAACAAAAAGGAGGTGATACCTCTTTATGATTTGCTAATTCAACAAATATTTGTATTAATAAGTTGGTAGAATATTAGAAGCAAAGGATAAAGTCCATTCATATTCTTTCAATTATAGAGGTAACTTGGCTGATGCAATGCTACCTATTAAGAGACTCTTAGAGTGTCTCCTTTAATTGAAAGATAAGGATGATTTGTGATCAGTAAGTCAAGAACTGATGTCTCTTGTTCCTTGAAATGCTTGATGTTGGCAAATCTCTGTCTTGAGAGAGAGATGGAGAAGAGACAGGTGGTGGAAAGAAGTACAGGGGAAGGGGAAGAGAGATTTTGTTTCCTTTGTTTCTCAGCTTAGTTATCTCTTTCTTCCATGCAACCCCTCCTTATCCAAAATTATTATAATACTATAACTTTGTAAAGATTAGAATCTCTTATGTGTTTATGTAGAGGTAAAAAATTCACACATATGCTTGCTAATCTCTCTCTGTAAACCTGGAAAGGGGAGGATGGCATTTTGTGGCACAGGGTTGAAGTTCACTTTCTGAAATGTAAGTGACCTGCCTGACCCCAGGGGACAGGAAGTGCATCCTTTACAGATAACTGCCTGACCTAGCCTTGAACACCCTACAAGACAGGACACCTGAGCCGAACACAGACTTCGTGCATGATAGCAAGTCGACACCACACAGGCGTGTGTCCCAGGCAGGAGAGTCTCACATCCAAGGATGTTGGGCAGAGGGAGGCAGAGCAGGGCACATGAGGACTGCTGCATACAGCCCCATGGAACCTATAAATGCATTGATCAGCTTTGTAGGAGACACTATTACACATCTTGTTCTGATTAATTCTGATGAGGAGGATTGGGGAAGCTTAGTGCAGAAACAGGGATTTGTGTACCTCAATCCTAGTACTGCCAGACTTTATGAGTATCAAAAATCTGGCTTGTTTGTTTAGAAAAATTTATGTTCCTGAGCCCTGACTTGGATCTACTAAACCAGCATCTTCAGGGACAAGGCTCAGGAATCTGCCTTCCCAACAAACACCCTGGGGAATTTGGAGGCAGGTGGTCCTTTGAGAAATGCTGGACTAGATGATCTCCAAGGATACTTCTCTCTCAAGGTCTTATGAGGAAAAGAGTCTCGTCTTCCACCCCCATAAAATGTGTTTCCTGTCTCATCCATTTTAGTTCTTGATTAAACTCAATTTGGCGAGTTGTTAATATCTGATTACATATTCATCTTCTGTAGTATTTTTGTGGGGGACAATTGATGGAAAGCTCCTTGAGGAGACATGCCCATAGCCTCCCATCCTCCCATGGCACAGTCCCAGGAGAGACACTGGACCCAGCGTCTCTCCATGCCCCCTTGGGTGGTGGGGACACAGTGATGTCTGGGGAGGACTAGGGACATTAGGAGGCTGATGGTGCTTGGAGGAAGGCTCTGGGCTTCAAGTTGAGAACTCAGATTAGTCCCTGCCAGAAGTTAGAGTGTGAGGCAATTTAGCAAATTGTAGCTTGCAGCAGATGTTTAATTAGTTGTGAGGCTGTGGGATGACTGGAGTTTGAGGGATGGGAGGGCATCTCCGTCTGCCTCTGCTGCCACTGCCGACAAGGGGGACGTGGGCTCTGCAGCTGGGGGCAAGACCAGGCTGGAAGAGCCAGACCCTGGTCTGGAGAGCCAGGAAACCAGGAAAGAAACACCAGGTGGGTGGAGCCCTGGGCTATGGGAGGTTTAGGGAGCTGAGAAGCTCAGTATGAGGGCATGGGCAGCTGCTGAGACTCTTTATCCCCATAGCTGGGGGGGTCTCAGGCAGTTTTCCTCTGTACACACCCAGGAGACTTTTCTCAAGACATCCCAAATTGAGTTGTTTATCCTTAACCCTTGCTTGTTTTTCTTGCAGTTGTTCCCTGTTTCGGTGGATGGAACTGTGATCCACTCTGCTACTTAGGACCCATCCTTGATACTTTGCCTCCATGTACAGTTCATCACCAAGTCTGCCAATTCTATCTTCTAAACACATTGCAAACTCACCTCCCGTCTCTCCCTTCTTTGTGCCAGAATTTCTCAACCTTGGCACTTTGGCCATTTTGGGCTGGATAACTCTCTGTTGTGAGGGGCCATCTTGTGCACTGTAGGATGTTTGACTGCATCCCTGGCCTCCACCCACGAAATGTCAGTGGTACTTCCCCCACATTGTGACAGCCATAAATGTCTCCAGACATTGCCAAATGTTCCCCAGAGGGCAAAAGCACCTGACTGAGAACATGGCTCTGCACCAACCCAGGCCACCTCTTTCTCCCTATGTATCTTTGCACCACCTTCCTGACTTGTGTCCCATTTCTATCCTTCGCCCAGTGCACCCTCCACAGTGAAGCCAAAGGGATGTGTCCCTGATGGAAATTGGATCATACGGTTCTCTTACCTACAATTTCCAGTGGCCCTGGTACCTCCAGAAGGGTCCCTATTCCCTAATGTGATTTGGAGGTAATAGGAAGGACCTCTTACAGTAAGGACCCTATCCACACTTCTGACCTCATCATCTACACATGTCCATCTCACCCCCCTCTGCTTTAGCTCCACTGAACTACTACCATCTTCCCAATTGCCCCTTCGAACCCCTGCTTCTCCTTCCATGGAGCCTTTGCACATGCTCATAGGATTCCAGGCTTACTGAACTTTTTTTGGTTTCTTGACGACACACATACTGCTCCCTCTGACTGAAACACACTCAAGGATGTAGCCCCGAGTGTCCTGGAATAATGTAAGATGAAGGTTTGTCCAGCTGGAAGAATCCTTAGTGATCTTACTGGCCATGTGTTTTGTTCTTTGATCCCCATCTAAATCTGATCAGAGGCAGGTTTCTCAAACACTACATAAGCCGCAGAATCGTAGTCACTTCCAGCCCCATTCCTCCCATCTCCCTGTTCCCAGTCTGCCTTATTATTGGGGCAGGAAGGGCAGAAATGCCTTTTCAGGAAAGCCAACTGACTCATGCTCTATCCCTCCTTTGTCCTGGGAGGTTCCTGACAGAGTTGGAGTTTTCTGGATCTACTTCCATTCCCAGTTTAATTTCAAGGCTCCATGTGATTTCAAGTAGCTTGCCAGTCATTATTTTTGTAATATTGGCTTTCCCAGCCAGACTTCTACAAGGGCAGGATAGACCATTCTTATCTTAACGATCACTGTATTCCTGGTGCTTACCATGGTGTCTGATATGGAGTACGTGCCCAATAAACACTGTCAAATTGATTGGAATGGAAGATTCTCTGGAAGGTAGGGGTAAAGCTCCTGGGGAAGACTGGCTCAGATTTCTACTTCAGAAAGAGACAAACACAGGCCTAACCAGCATTCATGATACCTGAACTCTGGTTCTGAGACTGGTGTTTACTTATTATGTGACACTGACCAAATCACTTTCTCTCTCTT